>NC_051163.1:123530711-123865812 GCF_013339745.2 Dermacentor silvarum | reverse complement strand
CTTTCGTTGTGCTTCGAGCGTAGCTTGCTTTTGTGGGCACAGGTTCGCCCAATGAAGAATAAGTTTCGTCATACATAGTTTTACGACTGTTTACTTCAGCGTCACTACTACGTGACAATATGCAGACGACGTGGCCTTCTTTTGTACTGATAAAAAGAGTGTAAAGACTGCTCTCGCAATTACAGAAGAATTTTGTGCGGCTTCTGGTGCTAGCATTAACTTTGAAAAAAGTTCAGGTTTTTGGTTCGGACTATGGGCCACAATGCCATCCATTACGCAAGCATTCAATGGAAAAAAGATCTGTGCTATTTAGGTGTACCTCTCTCACAGTATAGAAATAGCAACACTCATTGGTCGGGAAATGTATGAAAAATACACAGTAAAGTGAATTCATGGCGAGGACGGAATTTGTCAATGTTCAGTCGTGCTGAAGTGTGCAACGTGTCCTTAGTTTTCCGTCTCATGTATTTGCTGCAAGTTCTGCACTGCTCAAGACTTCGTATTCAGGCACTGCATCGCGTATTTGCAAAATTTATTTGGAGCTCGAGTTGCGAATCGATGCGGCGCGATAATCTGTTCGTCCCGCTTGAACGAGGTGGTCTAGGATTAGTCCCTCTCTTCGTCAGGCAAATTGTTTCTCGTCTGTTTTTCTTTCGAGACAGTGACCATTCTTTTTTGCGTGAAATGTTACAGCTCCGATTAGTTCATTATCTTCCTGATATAGTAGTGTCATCAGATACCAAAGATGTCACACAGGCTCCTTGGGGTTTCTTAAGGAGGTCATTGATTCATTCCTTTTCTTGAAAGTGAGATTCAGCCTGGAGTATATTTTCACTGCGAGTCGAAAAGCAATTTCTGCTGCACTGGTGGAATCGATTTTCCCAGATCCTTTGTACCGTGTACTTTATTTAAATCAGCCTTATTAGGATGTACTTAGGCGGGTCCGTAAAATGTGTATACGTCCTGGAGCTAAAACATTTTTCTTTAAATTGCACACGGAAACACTTCCTGTTAAAACGTTTTTGAACGCGAGGGGCTGCTCCATGCCATGGTCCGCGAACTGTCGACTGTGTCCACGACTGAAACCATAGATCACTGTTTTATAGACTGTACTGTTGCTATATTTTTCTGGGACATTCTCCAACGGACGCCTCAAAAGGACATTGACATCACTCCATCCGCAATTAGATTCCTACCATTTAAGATTAGTGGCGGTCCTCCCTATGACATGTTCATAGTACTGGGTCTGTATAGCCTATGGAGAGCTAGAATGTGTGATCGCCATGCCGAAAGCCCGCGATCTATATAAGACCGAGACCGACCGAGCTGTCCGAGCGCTTTTTATTCCAAAAAGCAAACTCCCAGCTCATGCGCGAGGAAGTAGAAGAACAGGGAAGGTGATGATGGCTATGTACAAATGAAAAGGACGAAGTACGTTAATAGTGCTTACACTAACTTCCCCCCGTCATGGAAGCGGCCAGCCTGGCCGCAGATTACAGATTATCTAAACGGGGAGTGAAGGGCTTCATCCGCGAGACGTGAACAATTTCGGCATTCCGGCGGCGCCGGTCAGTGACGGATTGTACTGGGCGCACGAGATAGTTCACTGCAGATGTTTGCTGCACAACGGTGTATGGGCCAATATAGCGTTGAAGGAACTTCTCACAGAGGCCTGCAGTTCGGGCTGGAGTCCAAAGCAGGACTTGGTCTCCAGGGTGACAACGGAGGTCACGGCGTTTGTTGTCGCAGCGACGTTTGCGCCCAGCTAGGGTAGCTTCCCTGCTTTGCCGGGCGATTTGACGGCAATGTGCAACTCTGGCAGCAAAATCTTCTGGAAGAGACGCGGTAGGCGAAGAAGGTGCTAAAAATAAT
Source organism: Dermacentor silvarum (assembly GCF_013339745.2). Classification (NCBI taxonomy): domain Eukaryota; kingdom Metazoa; phylum Arthropoda; class Arachnida; order Ixodida; family Ixodidae; genus Dermacentor; species Dermacentor silvarum. The sequence continues at coordinate 123,863,940 of NC_051163.1, read as the reverse complement.
TCTCTGTCACTGTCAAATATGGTGGAAGGAGATCTTCCATATACAAGGATGAAAGGGCTGTAACTGGTAGTCCGTTGAATAGCAGTATTATAGGCGAATGTCACAAAAGGAAGAATTTTATCCCAGTTAGTGTGGTCAGGCCGGATGTACAGGGTCGTCCACTCTTGGGGTGAACACGGCTACGCGTGGCCGCGTAGAGTGCCTCGATGCCAGCGCCGCCGTTCAGGGTGGTGCCAACCTTTGACCGGCCCCGCGCCGCCGCTTTCTTGCTGCGACGCCATATTGTGTCACAGCGAGCCGTTGCGATTGCTTGGTGCCGGTGCTGAGTTCGAGCCACAGTGCGCGCGGATGCTTCGCGGACGCTTCTACTTGCTAGACAGTGTTCAGCCGCATGACTGACAAGCTATCAAGTGCATCGTGTCGACATGACGGGCTGTTGTGTTCCCAAGTGCGCCGGATCGACGCGTAAAGGACTGCGTTGTTTTCGCCTCCCCCAGGACCCAGAGCGACGGAAGAGATGGGAAGCCCAAGTAAAGCGCGATCACTGGAAGGCAACGGATAACTCCTGCATTTGCGAGGTAAGTGTCAAGAATGTTTAGACTACCGCACCGTGTTTTTCATTTAAATAAGAAAGTATTCTCTGATCATCGCTCACGTACCTACGTTCGCTCACGAACTAAGTAAGCACTGCACCGATGCTGTCTGAGTAGCGTATGGTTTGCGAGCGCGCGTCGCATAGGCTTTTTTCGTTTTGATGGGCGCAGTCTGTACCCTTATTTTAAGGACTGACGAAGATGCTTAGCCGCGAAATAGTCTTACATTAGCTACGAATCGTCACGTAAGCCACCTATTTTCCTTTTTCACGGGAAGCACACATTGTGCGTGTCTCTTGTTTCTTTTTTTTTTTCTTTTTTCGGTACTGGTTATTTGGGACTAAAGAACGCAGTGCTTCGTCTGGGGAGAGCGGCTGTTTTGTACGTGGTAAGCGAAACATTATGATTTTCTCTGATTTCTCAGGAGATATCTTGCGGACCTCAGGGTGTTACGTTACATAGCTGATTTTTTAGACTTGTACATATTTGTAGCGTGGTGATCGTAAGCCGATAGTCATTCGTGCTCATTCCCGATCGTAGTGGGTACTGTGACGGTCTTTAAATGCCTGTGCACGGTATGCCCAGGTGTAGTAGAGTTAAGGGGCATCATGGGACCAAAGTGTTTCGGCGCTTTCTGGCATGGTGTCTGTTGTAGCCTGTGCATTTCTTCGAAACGTGTGAAGCGAGGTAATACAGCATTGCTTCTGCTAAAATTTATTTTTAAGCACTGTAATAGGTTCTCTGTATTTACAGGGCAACTTTTCATATCAATAATCACTTTTGTTGTTTTACCTGTACTTAGAAACACTTTGAAGAGGACCAGTACGAGGGAAATCGACAGGATGGGCGCCGTCTGTTAAAGTCAACAGCCCTACATCATCATGGACTATATTTTCGAAGTGAAAAACATTGCTAATCTGTATTTGACTGTCTTAGTTTCATTTACCTGTTTTTGTACGTGATATGTATGCAGTGTTGTTTATTTTTTCAATGTAGTTATCAGTGTTCTAATGGTTATTTATGAAATGTTCTGTACTCGCCATCGATGTGTTTGGCTGATGCGACGTATTCGATGGTAGCTGATGTATTCTGGCTGGATATCTTGATTAATATTACCCGCGGTTGCGTTTTCTTGTTTGCATTCTTGTTTTCGATTTATATTGTGTGTAATAAGGTTGATTTACTCACTTGAACCCCCCCCCTCATGTAATGAATAAATAAAAAAAAACTCTCTCTATCCCGAATTGTGTGTCGAGCCTACCTTGCGAATTAATTTTTTTTATCTCGTCTTTCAACATAACCTTCAGGCGCCACACAGTACATATAATTTTTCATGTACATATCTCTTTCATGATTGATTGTACTATACATTATAACTAAATGTATTTTGTGCATCGTTTGATTTCTTGTGTGTACAACACAAGATTGACACAGACAAGTTACGCTACATTTTTCTCTACAGCACTAACTAAACCTTATTTTCACATCGCAGTTATTTTTACACCAGCTTAATCCTGTCAGCACACAGTTTTGTGGGCAAAAAAAAAGCAAAATTGCGCGTAGATATCGTCAAATAATTGCAACGAACGCGAAGAGCACGCGCAACGCAAGGGAAACTAACCGCCGTGCGCGAGTGGCTGGCTACGGTAAAGGAGGCGTGACGTGTAAACCAAAATACAACAGCGAAAAAGAAAAACTTCCACACACAGGGGGTCGCAAACCTTATATACCAAGCATCGAAGCGCAAAAAAAAATAGTGCGTATTTTAAACATACACACGGCATATTAAATGTGATTGAATTAGGCAACTTGGGGCGTGTTCCCGGCGCCATACATTTACGTCTTCGACCTTCGACGAGTTAACGGCTATTGGTTATAAAGATATGCAGATGGGACACCGATAAAAAAATTCTCATCAAGGCAAAGCACTTGGAAGCGCGCCGCGAGTAACACTTTATGAACGCAAGCGTAGCTGAGTCTCTGTCAGCGTAGCTGAGGCGTAGCTCGTGTGACACAATATGGCGGCGCCAGCGGGGTTGTCTCCACCCTGGACGGCGGCGCTGGGCATCGAGGCACCCTATGGCCGCGCTCCGCGCAGCGCCGGTGCCTCCGGCGCGGCCGCGCATCGAAGCAGATCGGCGCAGCCGCACGGGGGCCTAGGGGAGGTGCTTCGCGTCGTCTGCTACAACGCTGGCGCGCGCCGCTCTGGCTTTGCAGTGGAATACACGGCGCTAAACGCAGGCGGCCGAGCGCCCGAGGTGGCGTCGCGGGAACGCGCGCTTCACTAACGGCATCATTTTCCTGCTGGTTTTGTCTACAGCTTGTGAACAGCCTGCTTAATCAATTTGCATAACAGAAGCAAGATTCTCAGCACATAAACGACTTTTTTTTGTAATTGACGAGGGTAAACGAACAAAGTTATTGCTTGCGCGCTCTTTATTAGGCCGGGCCCATTTTATTTTACTGCCACAACTATTGGTGCCGTGCATCCGGAGAAGCCCATCAGGCGCGCTTTTCACGATTTGTGTCATGACGTGATGAGACATGCGCGCTGTTTCCTGCATCTCTGGATGCTGCACCGGATTTGGTTAATTGACACCAGCCATAAATTTCGCAGAGAATTAGAGAGCGATTGTTCAATCGTGCTTAATCGTGCTTATATATTTGATCATGTTTGTGAATGCGTTTTTATCGGCGAGATGCCATGGCACCCAGAAATCGAATAAAAAGCAATCCATTTTTGAAAGCTGATAACGTGATGTTCGTGCGAGCCGACAGAAATGCGTTCAATGAAAACACATCTGTTGTCTCCCTTTAACGAGTCATCCCAGAATCTGTCACTTGTGAGCGACCAGTCACTTAATTGAGCAGGCGTTGGCAGCAGCATATCAGCATCGTAAGCTGATTAGAGATGGTAGCATGACCAAAGCAAAAAGAATGTGCACGGCGGAATCGGGCTGACGCCCATGGCCAGTGAAAGAGTAGATGGCCCGACCGCAGCCATCTAGGTCGGGCCGGGCTTGGCTTTAGCGAATGACCAGCCCGTTTGCCGACCACCGGCAGGCGGTCGACAGAGGACACCGGGCCGGCGTCATGACCGCCGCTTAAGTAATCTTGGCCGCTTTCGCACGACGCACGAGCTGGCTACTTCCCCACGACGGCAGCAGCATGGCTTGTGCGCTCCTGGCGTTCCTTTGACGGTATTCTTAATTAGGTTTCACCCACTCAGCCTACCTCTCCCCCCTCTCCCACCTCACAAAAAATATAAATTCATCATAGCAAATTTATACGCTGTCCACCTCTATGGCGTATATAGCGCAGAGGCCATGTGTCGCTTCGGCACGTATACCCCACAATTACCAAATTATTAAATTTTAGTGAGAATATGCATTTGACCAATTCCGAGGTAATGGTGAAATAAAGTGGAAGCGAATAACGACCTAATTACCCGGAAAGACGTGATGTAAGCTGGAAAACTGGCACGTCGATTATAGATTTCCCACTCCAACCACCTATTCAAAATGAACAGAAACAGCATTCGAATGCTGCGTGCACTGACTCCAAGGATACGAAAAAAAAAATGAATAAATAAGGAAAGGTCCGCGCCACCTATTTTACACGAGCTCATCCATGCTATCAAACATCATGCTATCAAACTCATCCATGCTATCAAACGATCTCTTTAATTGAGAACGCGACTTCCCGCGCAATGTATGCGTCAAAGGACCAGCACCGCTTGGCGATATTACTTGCAGTCTGACAACAAAAATAAACTGTATTTTTTATTTATTTAGAAAGATGAAAATTGGGCGTAAAATTACCGCCAGATCAGTTTCCTACATTACGTGGAGCGATCCACGTCTACCTACAAGCGGCATTAACGCGGCCATAACAGAGCAGCAGATGCCACCCCTTAGTTACTGTCATTCTTTTTTGCCGGCCTTAGTGGTAGAATCAATTAACAAAAATGATCAAATATATAAGCACAATTGAACAATCGCTCTCTAATTTTCTGCGACATTTATGGCTGGTGTCAATTAACCAAATCCGCTATAGCATCATGAGATGCAGGAAACAGAGCGCTAGTCTCATCACGTCATGACAAATCGTGAAAAGCGCGCCTGATGTGCTTCTCCGGATGCACGGCACCAATAGTTGTGGCAGTAAAATAAAATGGGCCCGGCCTAATAAAGAGCGCGCAAGCAATAACTTTGTTCGTTTACCCTCGTCAATTACAAAAAAAGTCGTTTATGTGCTGAGAATCTTGCTTCTGTTTATGCAAATTGATTAAGCAGGCTGTTCACAAGCTGTAGACAAAACCAGCAGGAAAATGATGCCGTTAGTGAAGCGCGCGTTCCCGCGACGCCACCTCGGGCGCTCGGCCGCGTGCGTTTAGCGCCGTGTATTCCACTGCAAGGACAGAGCGGCGCGCGCAAGCGTTATAGCAGACGACGCGAAGCACCTGCCCTAGGCCCCTGTGCGCCTGCGCCGATTTGCTTCGATGCCCGGCCGCGCCGGAGGCACCGGCACTGCGCGGAGCGCGGCCACGCGGAGCCGTGTTCACCCCAAGAGTGGACGACCCTGTACATGGAAATCATGTCAGACAGCGTACGATGGAAGCGCTCAGTGAGGCCATTGGTTTGCGGATGATAGGTAGAAGTAGATTTGTGCACGGTATCAGTGGCCCGAAAACTTCCTCGAGAACATGGTAAATAAACGCCTTGCCACGGTCACTCAGAAGAACGCGAGGAGCCCTGTGGCGCAAGACGATGGAGCGCAAGAAAAAGTCAGCAACCTCAGACGCGGTACCGGCTCGCAGAGGGGCAGTCTCGGCATATCTGGTTAAATGGTCGACCGAAGTGACAATCCAACGGTGACCAGAGGGTGTCAAAGGCAAGGGACCATATAAATCAATGCCAATAAATTCAAAAGGTGCGTCCGGGCAAAGCAGAGGTTGTAGTAAACCTCGGTCGGTTTACTGTTGGGTGATAAACGTAGCGGTGTAACACGCCACTTTGCAGGCGGAATTGTCGAAGTTGGCGTCGCAAGCGGCTGTTGGGTGGTTCGGCGAATCCACTAAGGCGATCCATGAGAGCTCGACAGTAGGAGTCGGCCCGCTGAAGCAAGACGAGATCAGAGCGTGATGAAAGCGTAGCTAGGTCCAGGAGCGTTATCGAGAGCTGGTGTGAGGCAGGCGTAGCATCGGAACGACGTGGTGGGGAAGGCGACGGCGCGTTACCGGGAGAGAGCGAGAGTGGGCAGCGAGACAATGCGTCTGCATCATGATGACTTTTTCCAGACTTGTGCGTTATGAAGCCAAGCCGAGGAAACTACGTAGATCTTTCTGCTGCTGGGGCCGAGGAAAGTGGAGAACAGCACTAATCTTTTCGGGGTCTGGCTGGATGCCATCTTTTGAGACGACGTGGCCCAATACATTTATAGTCTTGCTTGCAAATTTGCATTTTTTGTATTGATCTGGAGACCAGCATTTGCAAGGCACTTGAGAACTTCGTCTAATCGATGAAGATGTTGGCTGAAGTTAGACGAAAAGATGACAATATCGTCCAGATAACAGAGGCAGGTCTTCCATTTTAGTCCACGAAGTACGTTATCTATCATGCGCTCAAATGTGGCGGGAGCGTTACAAAGACCAAAAGGCATCACGTTAAATTCATAAAGTCCGTCTGGTGTAGCGAATGCGGTCTTTTCTTTGTCAGTCTCGTTCATCGGAATTTGCCAATAGCCTGATCGAAGATCAAGGCTGGAGAAATATTCCGCCCCTTGCAGTGTGTCCAAAGCGTCGTCGATTCGAGGTATTGGATATACGTCCTTGCGTGTGATCTTATTGAGCGCTCGATAGTCGACGCAAAAGCGAACGGAGCCATCCTTTTTCTTTACCAGAACCACGGGAGAAGCCCAGGAACTAGATGAAGGTCTAATTATCTTCCCCGCAAGCATGTCAGCAACCTGTTCAGTGACCCTCCGTTCGGACGGCGAGACACGATAGGGGCGTCGTGGTATGATAGCGGAACCATCGGTTTCGATGCGGTGTGAAGCCACAGAAGTTTGGCTCAACACAGGGGAACAGCTATCGAAACAGGCTTTGTGCTTCGCTAAGACCGCCAGTAAGGCTTCGGACTGCGCGGCGGTTAGGTCAGAACCAAGAACGGCTGGGGGAGGGAAGGAATCATCCAAACCTGAGGTAGGTGCTGGCGATGAAGAAGGGCAAAGCGTGACTATAGAGATAGGTTGAGTGTCGGCGAGGGTTGCCACAGTCATCCCTTTGGGCAGCATCACAGGATCTGGGGTCGTGTTGCAGGCAGACAGAAGGGCGCGGCCACGTGAAGACCGGACGAGACAGGCGGCAATGAGGATTCCACGAGAAGTACAGCGGGAAGAAGGGGCGACTAGAGCGTCTCCGTCGGCGATCTGCCGGGATGTTACGGATACAACATCTTCGTGACCAGGACGCAGGACGTAGTCTTCATCAATGGCCAAGTTCACGCATGAAGGTGAAGAATCTGTAACAGGTGCAAGCACTGTATCCGCGATGTGGACAACTTCCTCTCTACATGAAATGACGGCTGAAGCAGAATGTAGGAAGTCCCAACCCAAGATAAGTTCATGGATACACGTTGGAAGCACGATAAACTCAATGTGGTGGCGAATGCCGTCGATGAAAACACGATAAGTACACTGTCCGTCGGGGTGTATGAATGCATTATTAGCACCATGCAAAATAGGTCCAAGATAAGGCGTTTTCATTTTCCGGAGCCTTGAACACAGATCACTACGAAGAACAGAAACGGCGGCATCGGTATCGATGAGAGCAGACGCGGGAACACCTTCAACAGTTACATAAAGCATGTTGGCCGGGCGAACAGGAGGAATTTTTGAAGACCAATAGGAAGCAGTTTCCCCTCCAAAAACTGCAACAGTTAGTTTTCCGAGTGCTGGTCGGCAAGATGGGAAGTCGGGCGAAGCGGCGATGTAGAGCGCCGGTAAGGCGAAGGAGAACGACGTCTGGCCGAACGGGAACTATGAGGCAGATTGGGAGCAGCTGGAGGAGACGGTGAACGCTGCTGAGGGAACGAGTACGAACCGGGATAGTAGGAGTCTGGTCGGCGAGTGCGGTCTCTCTCGTGCTCAGCATAGCCTCGTCTTTCATCCTGCTGCCGACGGCGGCAGAAGCGAGATATATGGCCGCGTATACCACAGTAAAAACAAATCGGACGAGGTGGACGCCACTGAGGGTAGGATGGCGCAGCAAGTGCTCTGGTTCCCATCGAAGCCAAATGGTCATAGGTAACGTCATGAAGGAGGCACGGAGGTCACGGTAGGGGTGGGGAGCGAAGCAACATCCGCGTAGGCAGGTGAGGGGCGCGCTACCGGAGCAAGATGCGTCGTGGGTGTAGTCATCGCTGTCAACTCCTGCTTTACGACCTCGCGCAAGTCGAAGGTGGGGGTTGGGGCACAGGCAGTAGGTGAACGCCTCAGGTCTAATATTTGAAGCTCCTCGCGGATGATGGTGCGGATGAGAGCACGGAGATTTGAAGAATGGGGAACCTGAGGATCGCTATTGTCATGTTGAAGACGAAGAGACTGCTTCTCGTCCAGGCGCTGACACGTGGCAGTGATGTCTTGGACAGAAGCCGGGTTTTGCACTATTAAGGCGTTGAACGCGACAGACCCAATGCCTTTTAATATGTGTAGCACGCGTTCGGCTTCCGTCATGCTAGGGTTCGCACGGCGGCACAGAGCCAAGACATCCTCTATGTATGAGGTGTAAGACTCTTGCGGAAGTTGGAGGCGCGTGCCCAGCTTCTGCTTGGCGACTTCTGCACGGCTAGACGAGGAAGCAAAGACTTGCCGCAGCTTGGCGGTAAACGTGGACCAATCCGCGATGTCGGATTCATGATTGAAATACCACGTCTGTGCAACACCGGTCAAGTAGAATGCGACGTGCCTCAATTTCTGGGTATCGTTCCACTTATTGCAAGAACTCACGCGGTCGTAGTTGTCGATCCAATCGTCGACGTCATCACCGCGGCGTCCCGCAAAGACAAGGGGGATCGCGTTGAGGGCACGTCACAGTCCAAGAGGGAACCGCAGGCGGAGTCGTTTGTGCGGTAGGGTTAGAGGCGCCGGAAGAGCCGGGGTTGGAAGTGTCCATCATAGTAGGGGTAACCGGGCGCAGGCGGCGACCGGAACGTAGCTCCAGGGAGGACGGGAACGCGAGAGGACGTCGGGGTCTTGACGTACCTCCACCACTTTATATGACCAAGACCGACCGAGCTGTCAAGCGCTTTTTATTCCAAAAAGCAAACGCCCCAGCTTATGCGCGAAGAAGTAGAACAGGGAAGGTGATGATGGCTATGTACAAATGAAAAGGACGAAGCACGTTAATAGTGCTTACAATATATATACAAGATCATTCTTTCAAGAAAGTGCAGCTTATATAAGAAGTGTGTACGCTTCGCAGGAACCTCCGCCTGACTGGATGCACTTGTTGGACGCATGTGTGTGTTTGCCTGAGTTTTAAGTGTGTAGCCATGTCCGCACTGTAATATACCTTCAATTTTATTTTCCATGCACAAAACAAAAAAAAGAAAAAAAAGTGGCTATATGGCCTAGTGGTTACGACGCTCGCTTTGAGATCAGGCGTGCGCGGGTTCGAATACCGCTTTCGCTAGAATAATTTTTTCTTGGTATCACGCTTTTCATTTTTATCGCTCTGTTTGCCAACGCGGTCGGTTGAACCCCGGTGCCGTGGCGGAAGCCACGGTGCCGGGCGCTGACGCGAAGCGGCGGTCGTTGGGGTGTTGCGGAGCGCAGCGTAGCAACACCCCAAATAAAGAAATACTGCTCCAGTCAAGTAGACTGCACCCTCCCTGATAGTAGATTATAGTTGGATCATAAAAACAGTGATGCGTTTATTTAGGAATACCATCGATCCCCTAACAGCAGCCACAGTCGTGCCCAGGCACCATCAGCCCAGCATGTTCTCCGTCAACGCCTCCTCCGTTCCGACGGCGGCGGCTAGAAACATGGTACGCGCAAGCGGCGCATGACGGCGCCAGCGGTCTAGCACTGGGCTAGGGCGCAAATAGAAATACGCTGCCGGGTTAGAATTGTGCTATCTGAAACAGGCAAGATCTAAAAATTTGGTGCAGCTAAAAAAAACACGTGGTATACATGAGGCGTTCTCACATACAAGCAGGTAGTCACGATTTCAGCTGTTGTTTAACATATCTCCTTACTTAAACCAAATATCTGACTGCAAGGTATATCTAACAATCCATGTATACCCGTGAGCAAATGTATACATACCACAGGGTCGCCGAAGAAACTGAATTTCTTCGTAACTAACATGCATAAAGTTAAATTGACGAGTTCACTGGAAAGCTCGCAAAGCCAAATTTGGACTGGAGTGCTCAATTTCAAGTTGCATTTGCAGGCGGTTGAAAAAATCGGCTTTATCGCGCAATCCCTGGTCCGTATAATTTTGCTCACGGGTGTATGTTACCTGCGAATGGAAAAGGGACAGCGATGCCTGGCCTTTACGAAAACTACTAGGGAGGATCCACAGGGAGTTGAAAGGGCAAACCAAGAGCTCACAAAAAGCTTTATAAGCAGTCCCTTACAAACTCAAACAAAAAGTAAGCAAGTGTTACACGTTTGTAAAATGTGAAGGCGAAAGCCTGCCAGCTGTGGAAGAAGACGAGGACGAACGCCGGAGCAGTGGCACGAGCGCAAGGGGCAGTATGGAGAACGCTGGCATGATCAGCGGCATCGGAGCTAGCTGTAGAAGACGACGACGACGAACGCGCGAGCAGTGGCACGAGCGCGTCTCTGTGACCATGTGACTTGTGAAATCAGGCCCGCACTAAGCACACCTTTAGTAAACCACAACCATGGAGCAACCATGGCTTCACGTTGTAATTCTGCAACTTCCGTTCACCAGTGAGGATTGCTATTGCGATAGTGAGAGAGGGGTAGCCCTAAGTACTTAAAGTCTTGCCTCCACTGAATAACTGTGAAGTGGGTTGACATTGTACACCACAGATCGAGCCAAAACCCCGAACTCTTCTTAAAGTTTACTGCTGCACCAGAAGCTGTTCAGTAGTTTATCTCCAGTCCTATCTCCATACTGATTATAAGAGGTAGGACAAGCAATCTTATTTCACATATTATCAACAAAGCGCATTGTTTAAAGCACATGTACATGCATAACAGACAAGTGCTTACGTTCAACGTTCTGCGGACACTTCATTTACGATGAATATACTCTCCAAACTGTTCGTCTGTTCTTACGCTCGTGCGTTCTTGGATCACTTCCAATATTATTGGCTGACGAGTGATATATATATATATATATATATATATATATATATATATATATATATATTGGTACTGAAGGCGACTGACAGGCGCTTCGACGTCTGGGAAACGACGACGATGAGCGGTGGTTGCTGTTGACGCTCTAGCTCGCGCTCGCCAGTAACTAGACCTGCGTTTCGAATAGCCTTCTACATCGTCGATGTAGCCTGTAAACGTCTCCTCCCTGCGTTTGACTCGACTGCGCAAGCGCTGTTCCGCGCGAAGCCGACGCACGGCGGGACGACCGTAAGACCTCCGTGACGGCTGCGGTGAAGGTTGACCAATTCGTGATTTCGGTTTTATTGTTTTTGAACCTGAGGCCGGCTACATCAGTGATGTAAAAGTAAACGTTCGGGAGCTTGGCGCGATCGTCCCATTTAATACAAGAGCTCACTCGTTCGTACTCGATGATCCAATCCTCGACGCCCTGGTCGTCGGTACCGCTAAATATAGGTGGGCCGCGTTGTCGGGTCACGCAAGCACAGAGGATTGTCGTTGGCACGGGAGCAGTTTGCGATGGGCCAGTATCAGCCATGGCGAAAGCATATGGTAGCGTCCGGCTGCGAAGTTCCAGGATGAACAGAACCCCGCACCTCCACCACTTCAAATGGGGGTGTTGGTCTTCAAGCAGGCCTGGACGTTGCGTTGCAGTAGGCTATTCGAAAGGCAGGTCCAGTTACTGGCGAACGCGAGCTAGAGCGTCAACAACAACCACCACTCATCGTCGTCTTCTTTTCCAAGACGTCGAAGTGCCTGTCATTCGCCTTCAGTACAGGGTGTCCCAGCTATCACGCAGCACGACTTTTTTAAAAAAGAGGATAGGCGTTACGCGAAGCAAACCTAATGCATATTGTTTCCAGTACAGTGGAGTAGCCGCCAGTAGTTTTTCCGTTACTGTTTTTAATTAGGTAATTGTAATTATCGAACTAAAAAAGTACTGTCCTAATTATCAAACTGTCAATGAGAAGATTGTAGAGCAACATGAAAAACTCCCGATACAGCTTTCTGTTGCTCAATACGTGCTACATAAATGTGTTTTTCCGAGTGTGAAAGCAGCCCGCGAATACACGCAGAATTGCCGCGCGCCTGGCCGCTCGAAGCATTTTCCGTGTATTCGCGGGCTTCTTTCACGCTCGGAAAAACACATTTATGTAGCACGTATTGAGCAACAGAAAGCTGTATCGGGAGTTTTTCATGTTGCTCTACAATCTTCTCATTGACATTTTGATAATTAGCACAGTACTTCTCGAGTTAGATAATTAATTTCAATTACCTAACTGAATCTCAGTAACGAAAAAATTACTGGCGGCTACTCCACTGTACTGCAAACAATACACACTAGTTTGCTTCGCGCAACGCCTTTCCTCTTTAAATCGTGCTGCGTGATTGCTGGGACACCCTGTATATGTATATATATTTTCTGTGGTAAGTATATAGCTGATCAGGAATTCATAAATACTGTACTTTGAGAAAGTACCTCCCTGGAACAGAAAACGGGCGTTTACCCATGCACAACACAGTGAGTCAACGGACTCATGGTTCTAAACCACTTATTGTTACCTGCAAGTCATGCCAATGAAAGCGGCCGTATGTTTCCAACACTAGAAAGTCGACCACACTTCGATTTGTTCCTTTATTATGAAACAGGCTACCAGGATAAATAACAATAGCAGGACACCAAAAGAAAAAAGAAATGTCGTAAATTCCCTCTGTGGTTATGCGTTGAAGTTCTGAGATGAGCGCCGCAAAAACCCGAAAGAAAATGCTGCGTGAAAACGGTGTCGTCAGGCAGGGATCATGGGAGGCAATCAAGATACACTCCGGAGGAATTCGACGATAAGCAATGACGTCGTAGAAAAGCACAGAATATTCTCCCTAACAAAGTGGAGCGGGATTTTTTTTCTTATTTATTTAATAAAAGCACCCTATAGTATACTGCGCCATGGGCGCATAGCGCTAAAAATGGTAAGACAGTACACGAATTAGAAACCAGCGGGCTTGGAGTGCACCCACTAGGCATTTCTCCACCACAGCGTGCCACGGCACATTAACACTCGCCAGTTAATCCACAACTTTAACCCCAAACGTTTACTTTCACTCTTCGAAAACCAGCGCGCAAAATGCTGGTCCTGTGTCAGTGTTCACGTGCCGCCGCTCGATGTGACAAAGGGTGAACAACAAGATGCCCGCTCTGAAAAGACAGAAAGCTGGCGTGTCCGGCCCTAACAAGAAAGAAAGAAAAGCTTCTGTGCGTGCCGAAAGAAGCAACGGGAAAACCGTCGTCACTCGGGGACCTTCGCCAGATCGCTCGTTCTTCGCAACCATCAACACGCCTTGCGGCTAAAATGACAACGGGATACGTAGCCTATGCAAACCTACCGCGCGCAGAGCAGTGTCTCTGTCCAAAGGGGATGGGCTTAGCGCTTTGGCATTAAAAAGTGCAAAAAACGCGGGTATATACGTTCTTCGGCGGCTGGCTGGTGCGGACGCAATGGGAGGGCAACGCCGAAGCGCTTTCTTGGAGAGGCCGCGTGGGGGCGCGCGCGCAAGAGGCCATGCGGTCCGCTGCTGAAGGCTGCGACTTTATGCCTAGTTGTCCGAGGTAGTTAGTCTCTCAACCGCTGAGAGCCACTACGAGAGAATGCCGTAGGAGGCCTGGTGAAGCAATCATTGCGATCGTGGTAGTTGGAATGAGAGCGTATTTTCATGCAGCGATAAAGTAACTCGGACACGAAGAACAGGCTTGGGGTTGTCGCTGACGTTTGATTGTCTTTTCCTCGTGTTCTTGTTGCTTTTGCACTATTTGAAGCCACATTTGAGGCTCTCGCGTCTAGGCTATGTGCTTTCAACGTGATCCGTGACGCGAGTGCTTTGGAAAGATGTCTCTCTCGACGCAGCTGATATTACCGAGAGTTCGCAAGGACCCACACCGTGAAAATTCCTTGTTTCACACTTCCACAAACAAAGGGGAAGGGTTAAAAGGGACCCTAGACCATATTCCGAATGATGCCGTCTGAAGAATTCGGGAACAAAAGGCACGCAACGCCATCTGTTCACTCGCTCTCTTATTTTATGAAACTTCTCTCGAGTTTCAGTAAAGCTTGCCAGAAGAAGTGTGAGCGATGGACGTTATAGCTAGCACTAGTGCCCGAGATAACGCTGCAAAAACAGTTGTGCAACGCTCCAGTGCACTTCGTCACAACTCTTCTCTCGCAACCAAGCAAGCGAGATTTTACAAACTTCTTTAGGTTCATTATCGCAATTCCGTATATCCACAATAAAGCCTTCCTCAGCCGATCGCACGGTCTAGTCTGCGCGCGCTCCCGCTAAGTAAAACGCACGTGTGCGCAAGCAAAGCGCCGCTTCGCTGTTTTCTTTCCTTATTACCGACCTATCGCAGAAACAGCTCTACATGTGCACGCATTCAATGACATGGCTACAGGGCGCGGGGATAGGCACTTTTTTTTTTCCTCTCGGAGAAAAGCGGCGCAGGGCCAGGCGGCGTTTGCAGAAACGCTCGATAACCGCCTTCTACGCAGCCGCAATCTGTGCTAGCACAACACACGAGGAGTCCTAATGAGGAAACAAGAGCTCTCCACTTGATAAATGCGACAGGACGTCTTTTGGTACGCTAACTGAGGTCTTGGTGCATTAACAGAAACAAGGAGATGGGTCTGGCCTTTCACGCAAGCCAAAGCACGCGAAACGTGAAGCCTTATTTCACTGAATGTTGGTCTCGCATTCCATCTAAGGTATACGATTGCAAAGTGTTGATCAGGCACGGACACAAAACGCTCGTGTTTGGCTGCGTTTGTATCTTTTCAGCCGACTGCGCTAATGTACGTTAGGAACAATAGTATTTCATACCTGTGTCTCGACATTCTATATTTGTCCTCTTCTTTCTCTCTAGGTATGTCGGTATCGTTGCACCGAAATGTTAAATTGGGGTTCTGCATTTGTGAGCCGCGCAATAATTTACAATCGGTTTAGTTTGCTGTTTTTGGTCCTTCTCCGGGATTACTCCATAATAACGAATATCCTGCAGCTCTTCGTTGAACGTGCGATTAAGTAGCTGAACAGCTCGAGAAGATTCTGTGATACGTGGGTGCATAATGTTACAGGATCGGGAATACGATCCGGCGAATAAATCTGCAGCAGTTGCATTAGATTGGCGATGGCGCGGAGATAATTGTACCTGTCATTTTCATGGACTTCTCGCAAGTATTCTCACGTCTTGGTTTAGAAGAATCTGAAGAAACCATTTATCCAATAAAAAACTTGCTTGCTGTGCGGACTACGGAAAGTATACATACCACATGTCGACCGAGAGAGCCAAACAAGTTCAGGTGTTAAAACTACTCTACCTGGTTCAGTCAGCCGGAGGTTTACTATAGGCTTCCGCAGCAAATTTGTATGAAGCACGAGATGAGGCAGTACAGATTTGCAAAACTTGCCACAAAAGTAACAGATGCTACTATGTCATGCTGTACCACATCCGCAATTTTATCCAGCAAGTGCTCCGTAAAAAACTCGCTCGCGGAAATATGCACCTGGCTGGCCTAAGGTAGCGCTCCAGAAACGTCCTGTCACACTTTCCAGCGGGCATGGGCAAATAGCGCTGCAACAAGAACAAACAGGGCAGCCTGGAGGCATGGCCAACGCGCGAAACAGCTTCGCTGTCTGAAGCCTGCGAAAAAAAAAAAAGATTACGCTGGGCCCGTGTTCATGCAAGCTTCTATAACGAAGAAGCCGCCTTGCAAAATGTAATAAACACGCACAAACTTGCGACATCTGCACCGACACGGCACAGACCTCGTAATTTCACATCCGTCTCACAACACGATGGCTGTTGGATAAATACACAAGATGAGAGAAGATACTTCTACATCTGCAGTCTGGTTAAAAGCGTTACAAATTTCAATGCCTACGCGGCTGTTACCTCTTCAATGATTCCTGTGAGCAAGATTTCTACGCACACACCTCCGAAAAATGTCACACTTCTTCTGGGGTGTAATTCTGACCCACAACAACAATTTTCAAAAAAGTAAAAGAAGAAAAATAGCATCGTTTAGCGGGTACATCGAGTGCGAAAACGCCCGGCAGTGATCAAGGAAGCAAATCAGTGGGAACATTAGGAAAAACTGCAATGATGAGCGCGAATAATCACATAATCTGTCTGCTAGGAATGTGATAATGTGCTTGAATGTCATCCTATACTTTCACTGGTGTACTGTATTTTAGTCTACTGTATTTGAGCAGCGCGTACGATTCCGCTAATTAGTACGGCACAAATGATAGCGCGCGCCTGGACTAGCACGACAAAAGAAATGGCTTTTCTCTATTGTCGTCGAAGCCTAGTCTGCTTCCTGTTAGCTGTAATACTGCAATTGAGTTTGGCCATACGTATAAACTATTTTCTACTTCTTGTATGCTTTCTACGCAGCGTGTACATACTGACGGTACTTCAGCAATAAGGAGGGATAGCTGTTCGAACAACCTCGACAAGCGCCGCTATCCTTATGCCCTATTTAAGCATTCTTCTCGCTACAGGAATTATAACTTAAAACGCCAACCTAATTATCAAAATTGCTGTTGTCGGGCAAAGTTACACCATAAAGGGCATAACATCTTTCCAAATGTAGGTCGGAGCTTTCTTTTCCTGTCTTCAAAATGTTCTTCCCACGCGTGAAGTACACATAAAGCGTGGAATCAAGAGAGGAAGGGCAACACACACACACACAGATATACAAAGCGGATGTGTTACACGTGCCAGAAAGCGAGTAAGAAGCTTGACAAGATGCGTGTATAACGACTCGTAAACAATGCGTCGTTGTCCGTACGGACCACAAAACGAGGGGCTGGCGCAGCTGCATGAGAAAGTGTTCGAAGGAGGGAAATAAAAAAAAAGAACGAGGATCCGATCTCCCTTGAAGTTGGCGCCCAGTCTAAAAAAAAACTTGAGGGCTCAGAGCACAAACAATCGACGAAGCAAATAAACGGAAACGCCACAGAAACGCACACACGCACGCACGCACACCAGCTTTCGTCACAAATGCCTGTAGACGTCCACACCGAAGCCCGTACGATGAGAAGCAAGCTGAATCCACCGTGAAATGCACCTGCGAAATGCAACCGGGAGAAAATTCGGTGTAAAGAAATGGGCAAGCTTGTGCCTAAACATGCAGTTTTAACCAGTATAGTTCACAACAGAAGTACGCACGCTCATAAAAGAAATTCAAATGCGGCTAACAAAATGCGTCGTCTTCTGTCAGAATGCCCGAAATCTGACGGCAATTTTTTCTACCAGATAGGTCAGCACAGGTTAGACGTATTTACAGCGATGAAAAAACAATCCCATAACATAAAGACAGTACAGGCGCCAATCGAGGATTCAGCGCTCGTTCAGTCTCCTTTCTGTTGTGTTTTCGTAGACGTGGCCTCGTGTTCAAATGTCCGCTTTAGCCTGTTGGATGACGCAGATTCAAAACCGCCACTGGTTAACCACTGGTTGGCCGAATGGGTGAGTCGCCCCTAAGCCCGACACTCGACTTTCTCTAGGTGTAGAAGTGAACAAATATAAACTTTTTTGAATGCAAATCGAGTACGAATACTACGTGGGGGATATCGAATAGTCAAAGGCAGACGCATAGGTTTACAGCTGGATTCCTTGTTTCGGTATAATTAGGTGCCATGCTTATGGACTATTCAAAAATACTAACTATCAGGGACAAAACAACAGTTTTAAACTAAAGATCACTGATTGTCATTAAAAGAACTGTACGAATAGCCTCACAACAACTTTACAGCCTTATTACATGCAAGCTTTTCAAGAATGAATGGTTGCGGTATGGCAAGCTTCCAAAAAAAAAAAAAACGCTAAAGAAGTTACTGTTGAAAAATGAGGTCACAGGTTGCGAAAAAAAAAAAAAGCAAGAACGCTGCTGAATAACGTGTTTCCTGTAAACACACGTAAAGGGACCGTTGAACACAGAGCATCACTGGTCGCAGTGCAAAAAATGAAATTGCTACTTGACTAACTACCACAAACACTAAATGGCAGATCACACGCAATAGGCACAGGTTATCATATTGGCTTCCATTTTGAAACAGAAAACAAGACTCGCATTAACCATTTCGTCTATGCATTGCATCGAAAGCTCTCGCAGTTGTCTCACTTTTGATTATTTGCGATAGTTTGTTTAGCAGACTGAACTGTAACGAGACTTCAACACTCGGTCGTTGCGAAATATTTAGCTAATTTTCATATTCGAAAATACCGAATAGTTCTTCTCGCATATGAAGCCAAAATTAGTGCGTCATATTTTATTCGTATTCAAAACTTCGGACATTCGCCCACCCATACTTAGGGGTGAACTACCCTGGCGAAGGATCCCACTAATGCAAATCGCGTCAAGCCCTGCGAGCCCAACAAAACCTTGTAATCGGGGTCTGCGCCACTCCTACGGCAGCAATTTTTCATGGGGCATAGCAAATCAATTATTACGTTCGGATTCCAGACGAATTGGCGAGACAACCCTTTCAAGGTAATGAGATTCGGTAATTACTTAGCCCCTGGCCGGGAGCGTGGTTGTACTGATACTACCACTAAGTTCCTGGCGGCAACTCCAGTCTGCCTCCCGCAGCCGCGGCGGATGCCCTACTACAAGGCCATCTGTGGTTGGACAAGGGGCACACAGAAACCATACTTAGAAATCTCTGCAGGGCTCTAAGCAACTGAGCACCACGCCGAGGAACACCTCTGCCTACTAGAATAGAATTGAGCAAAAACCGCCGCACGCTGACTGTCGACGGTAAAGCGCTTAACATTTAAGCAATACAGCGACACAAGGACATTGCGACCGTCGCAACACCTATGCCTGAGGCGTGTACTAACAGCGGGACTCCTCCCTCGTGCTTCCCCCTGAACAATCTCACTTTTTTTTCTGGACACGCTGTACGATCTAGTGGCGCTGCAGAAAAGTCCGCGCGCGGCCTTCGAGACGAGAACCATGCTGCACAGGTGCGTGCGAACATTGAGAACTGTTTCCCCTCTGGCCACACCTGGCCAACAGGGTTTCCTCAAGTAACAAGTGTGAAGAGTATTAAAATCTGCCCAGCACGGCAGAAATTTCAAAAGATTTCTAATGGTACATTCGGCTGGTTGAAATCGGCCATCGCAAAATCGGCCGGTTGAAATGCAGCACTGCACTGCTTCTACT
The DNA here is from genome assembly GCF_013339745.2 of Dermacentor silvarum. Taxonomy (NCBI): domain Eukaryota; kingdom Metazoa; phylum Arthropoda; class Arachnida; order Ixodida; family Ixodidae; genus Dermacentor; species Dermacentor silvarum. Next base: position 123,844,748 of record NC_051163.1, on the reverse strand, counting down.
GCACTGCTGCTTCACAGTTCACACGCTCGGCCGTCTATCGCCGCCGCCGTAAAGTCCACATTCGGCGCGGGTTCAAGAACACCGAGTATCGGAGAAATTAAAGGCGTCTTCTTGGTACTTATACGACGAAACATTCCCACTGGCAAAATACCTACTTACCGAAGGTGTCGCGTCAGAGGCGTTCACTCAAGAGCGGCCCACCTACTCGCACATATCCAGCGACCTAAGTAGGTATCAAAGAGGTTCATTGAAAATCATCGCAGGTGGAGTCGCAAATACGCAGTGCTCCAAGTCAGAGTGGCAGAGATTGATTGAAAAGCGGTAGTACCATACCCAGTCCCTCACCTACGGAGACGCATGTGGGCATCAAAGAGGTTCGCTTTGGAGCGGCACTTAAGTACACAGTGCCACATACCCAATGAGCCTAATTGGTCCGACATTTGATATGGAACCGTTTTACCTCAGCAGCGCAGCCCGACAGCTACCCATTCGACCATGGACGCCATATTTGCGGGAAAATGATTTGACAGAAAGACAGACATCTATCTATATCTGACTGTCTGGGTCTGTCTGTCTATAACAGAGAGAGGAAAGAACATAGGACGGCAGGGAGGTTAGCCATAGAAGGCTAGTCTGCACGGGGGGATGGAATATGGGGATAAAAGGAGAAAGAGAGCGGAAGGAGAGAGACGAGCCCAAACAAACCGCGTACACTATAGAGCGGTAGGGGGCGGCGTTCTTAAATTCTATCCTGAAGGCCCGTAGACCGCAGGAATCTTAGTTGCGCAAATAAGGCGTTCTGTGCGGAGGTTCTTCGGAGCACTGGCCTAGAGCTTTTGTAATGATAGCTATCCCGCAAACCTCGGTCTCTGGGTAGTGAATGGTGGGAAGCGTAGCGTGTCGTGCTGAGGGAGCAGGGCTCGAAACCAACTTGGGTCACTGGGCAAGTGGCAATGTGTACCCATGACAAGAAGTTCAACGAACTTCTTGTCGCCGACATGGGTCACTGTGGGTGCGGAACTTGGTATGCGGCATGGGTGTGCACCAGCCTTCAATTACTCTCTTTCATGCTCATCTGGAGCACTGTGTATGTGACACTCTGTGCTCCTCTTTAATGAACCTCTTTCAAACGAACTTGGGTTACATGGTATGTGCCAGCATGTATGCGTGGCCCTTCAATGAACGCCTCTGACGCCAATTTTGGTAACTAGGTAACTGCCACTGGGAGTGAGCGGCCCTATAATGGCAAAATAACTTATCTTTAATTTATGCGATGCTCGCGGAATCGAACCCGAGCCGAGCGAGGACTTTATGGCGGCGCTTGAGCATTAAGAAGCAGCGTGCAGTAGCAGCAGTAGTGCAGCGGGAGAGAAATTTCGACAAGCTGATTTCGAGATGGGCGATTTGGACCGCCAGAATGTACAATTTAAACAATTTTGAAAATTCTGCTTTGCTGCGCAGAATCGAACCCACTTCACCGGGTTTCTCAGGAACAGCAGCCTGACGCTTTAGTAAGCTAGATGGCACAGAGTGTTCATAGGTAAGTACGAGAGAGCAGTCCCACTGCTGTACACGCCTCATCAGGATAAACAGGGCAGCCCGAAAAACAAAAACAAAGAATGGACACGTCATGAGGATGGGCGCATACATAAAGCGTTGTCACGGTGGCAGTGCGTTTTGTCGCTATATTTCTTCTAAGCTAAGCGAATTACCGTTGACCGTCAGCGCGAGATGGATTCTGCCGAATGTTTTTCACAAATGCACTGCTGAAGTAATGATGGCAAATGCTTCGCAATTATACCGACATTGAATCAATCGAAGTCCCTCCTTCACTCCAAGTTGTCTTTCCCGTCGTGCTCTCATGGGACACCACTATTCAGATTCTTGCACCTCGTCTGCGAGGGATCTTTGATAGAGCACTCAAGACTTCCCTTTGTATTCAGTGCCGCATTTCGCCGAGTACAGACTCGATGCCGTACCCCGTCTGTAAACTAAACTTTTAAGTAGACCGAGTCCAGTTTTACGCCCAGCGTTGATTTCATGTAAGCGCTCACTATGTGGCGCACGTCATTTCCTGTACAAATTATTTGCTGGACACCCAGGCGAGTACCAATACTATGTACCACAACTACTTCAGTGCGCCGTTCTCGGACTACATCTATCCAACTTTGTGTCACCCTCACAATTAGTGTGAAGCCTAGCATAGAACCAAATTTAAAGCAAATATTGCGTTTGTGTAAAGCGCACGTTTTTAATACAACGAATAATCACCGCTTTCATTAATGATTTTCTTGTGGATTCCGCCACGCGAACAAAAAGGTCATTAAGTGTGAACTCTGCGCCGCGAGCGATGCCTCGACAAAAAAGCAGCAAATCTAGTTGTGGAGTCGGGAGCCCATATTATTATGATCGAATATTTCTTACAGCCTGCGTAGCAACCATCCATATGATACTTATTCTTATTGGTCATTTGTACTGAGAGCTGTAGCATAACTCAGGCAACGGAAGCTCGTACACAATCCACTAAACATATCACTACGTAAACCGGCTATGGTGTGGCCGGAAAATTTTATCGCTCGGAGTTTCGATGTTGCTATACCGCAAGCCTCTGCGGTACATCTCCTAAAGATGTTCCGAATTATTGCATCACTGCATCGAGACGTTCCGTGCGTTTGTAGAAATAAAAGCTACAGAGTGCAATTTGTTTGTGAATAGTTCATTTCGATGTTTGCGTGTTTCGTAAGTGTTCCTGTGGACAGTATAGCCCACAACATTGTCATTATTACTCCTAACTACATTATTTTTGTGTTCTAGACGAGAAACAAAAAAGTTTCAAAGGAATCCTACAGAACGTGAACTAGATGTGTGCATTACCTTCGTACACAACGTTCGCTCTTCGAGAGTAAATATTTAGTCTAAGATGTCAAGTTGTACAGATCAACAACACAACCAAATGACACACTCATCTGGTAACCTGAGTATTGTGTCAGTGTTTCTTAGAAAAATATCGGAGCTTCTAAACTTTTAGTGTGTCGCACACGTCCCTGTGATCCTTCCGGTGAGGTGCCTATATTAGGCCTATCAGCACTGTGAAAAATCGGCCTTGCTGGGCTACGGAGCTCTGTCATAGCGTTAACCAGAATCCTTTCAAAAAGGATCACTGCTTACCAGAAATCCATATACGATAGCTTGCTGCTACGACCGTTGAGCAGCGATACCAATCTACGCCCTTTCGTAAGATATGCATCACATGCTGGTATCCGTAGTTCGCTTTCCGTACAGTACAGATAGCGCCCCAATAACTAGACTCGCTGAACGCACAGGAAACGAAAAATATTTTCTAAATAGTGCGCTGTTAAAGCGCTTCTCACCTTCGGCCGGAAGCCGCCAGGAATCGCTGGACGTGCTGGCGAAGGAACAATACCTCCACCTGCATGGAGGGTCACACAGCGATGCGTTCTTCCAGGTGTAGTGTTCTAGTCCAGCACACATCGCTGGTTTCGAGAACAAGTGGTGCTGGCGGCACGAATGCCGAAACGAAAACGAAGAACGATGTGTGGTTTAGGCTCGAGTGCTTTGTCGGGGCACACAACCATTGAAATGCAGCCGTAATTACGTCCTACAGGCCCCCGTTCGCTCTACAGAGAAAAAAGTGCGTAAGATAGAGAGAGAGAGAGAAAAAGGCACTGGAGTGTTCACACGACAGGTCGACTTCTGCGAAGACCCTTCTGACGACTGTACAGCTATGTACACGGCCCCACAGAGAGAACTATGCAGCTATTCTATGGTGGGGTAGCAGGGGCTTGAAAAAGCTAAGCGCGCGCAAATGGACAGGGAGCGTTCTTTTTTTTCTTCTTCTTTCTACGGCTGCGCTCGGGCTCTCGAGCATGAAGTCCTCTTGAACTCTTCACTGGGTCAATGAACGCATTCCTATTCGGATGCCATGTCTATTCAAAAAGCGTCAGAGAGCAAAGACAGTCATTCGATGAACAGTTTGTTAAAGTCCTCTTCGCTGGAAGTGCCCAGAAAGTCACGTTGTGTTCCCGTTCACGGAGATTCGTGGAAAATGAGTTTGATTGAAGGGCGACGAACGTAGTCTCGAAAGAGGTTGTGATGCGGTAGTCCGTCCTTGCGAAGAGGCTGCGGGCGTGACTCTATGGCGGTGGTTCTCGAAGACGACTGCCACGGAACAAATCGGACAAGGACTATTAGGGATGCCGCCTGTTGCTCCAGGTGGCACGAACCACCATCACAAAAAAAGAAAGGGCGAAATCCGAACCCAATGCGCCCGCGTACACATTGTCCCCACCGGGCGCATTGGACAGGACCAACGAGACTAATCACGTAATCGCTTGATGTTGGGCACTACAAGAAGACGACGTTCCGCGCGACCCTGGTGGCACGTCGCAGGCACTGCCGACGAGGAACGGCTCTTGGATGGTATATTCGACTGTCCACAAAGGTGGACACCTGTCGTTGCGATCCAGGGCAGATGTCGTCGCCGCCTTCTGCCGCGATGACGCTTGCTGCTGTCGCCGTTGTCACTGAACAGCCAAATGGTAGGCCCGGACAATTGTGGGAGGTCGTCGCTGCCGCCGCTATAAGGGCGTGTCCCTGAAGCCTCCAGTCTTGCCGTTGGCCGACGGCTGTCCTGGGGACTGGGGTCGCGTCGGGGACGTCGCGGCAACGTCGGCCCGTTGCTCCGCAGGTGGGCTTCTGTTCTCCGTCGGCGATGTGGCCACCACAGGCAGCTCGACGTGCGCGGCAGCGTTTTCATCCGTGGGACTCGTTGTGGCGACTGGAAAAGAAGTCAGGAAACGCATTACTTACCAAGGCGCTTCTTGCTATTTTCTCAGATTCTCTGTTACGTCTAAAGCCTGTGCTGGTCTGGTTGTGCGGGACTAAAAAAAAACATTTCTATAGAAAACGTGTTAGGAGTGCCGTCCTTGTGAAAGCGTATGAGGTTAATAGCCTAGCCAAGTCGAATGTAGCCCTTAACGTCGCCAAACATTTATCATGGAACTGTTCTCTTTGTAGACAGAATTTTTTTTTTGCCTTGCATCTATAGCCGCACAGTGATTTCAACTCCCATACATAGCCAGAAAAACATGCACTTTAGGCTTTCATTTGAGGTAATGAATCAATATAATAGCAAGCGTCTTTCTGCTCGACATATAAGAAGAAAGGCGTCACCTTCCGTATGGACAGATATGAAATGCGGGTTTTCTCATTGAGAAAAAAAGCTCGGTCTTTTCACTGATCAGCTGTCATGCGAAGTTGCTCCGCCTTTGGCGGTGGCGTTGCCCTTGCAGACAGAAGTAGTGCCACCATTTCTTGGTCAGAAAAGTTGCATTTATTGCAGGAACACGCGTAATTTATTGTGTAATCAACAGAAATTACTACATCTACGCAGTGAATTAAAGAAATTTAGCTTCAAAAAATCTATATCCATGCAAAAGTTGAGCACGAAAGACCCCGCTCCTTAGCGGGAAGTAGCCGCAGAGCGACGCGACTGGCCACACCTCGCAAGCGGTCCCACTGTCACGTAGCAGCGTTTCAGCATATCTACGTGCTACAATACATCTGCTCTTACAGCATAAAGAGAAGGCGTAACTCCTGTGGAACTGTATGTGGAAGCGCTTATATAGGATGTGCGCATCAGCACATCCTATATAAGCGAAATTGTTGAACTTTTAATGTTTCCAGAAGGAGCATATCCAACGGTTCTAGCGTGCAAAACAACTGCGTACAAAAGTGCATGCACCAAAAGTGTATGTGATTTATAAGGTGCATACTGATAATGCGAGTATATAAAGGCGGCCACAAAAGCTTATTGGACACCACATTTGCGAAAAAGGTGAATTCTCACGAAATCTGTGCAAATTAGCCTCGAATTGAAAGATTCAATCTGCAGAACGTTGTTGCGAGATACATATATATTAACAAATAAATGAGAATCACCTTGTTTAACAGCACAAGAATTAGCATTCTCGTAAACCTTTCTTGGCTGACTGTGCATGCATTGCAAATGAAAAAGTACGCAAAGAAACCGCATGTACAGGACAATATAAAAGAATTGTGCTTGCTTTTTCTGGGAGCGCTCTACTCTACTAAGCAAAAAAAAATGCGTCGGAGAGCCGTGTATAGGGACCGCGCACGCATCCGCAGAACTACACTTCCATCAGATCGTGTACTGGGCCCGCTGAAATGTCACACAAACTAGGGTGGTCAGCGCACCGCATTATCCTTAGTTTTAAAGCTACAAGTTTAGAGCTACAGGAACCCCAGAATATGCTCTCACACTTGAGAAGCGGCAAAATACCGGACAAATATTGTAAATTATTTGCGTATGAAAAGCCCCGTAAGGGGCAATTTAGTGTAAACCAAAATTTGTGCACCTGTATGCGACATGTGCTGCTCGCATGACCGCACGCGTGCGGCAGGCGGGCGGTGGGGCATGTGGCTCGAGCGTAAATCGGCCTTAAAAAAACTCTATACGCCTCCACAAAGATGGTATACTTGGAGTTTCTAGTTTGTGCAAGAGCTGTGCGCAAGACATGTCATCATCATTATCATCAGCCTGTATTTATGTCCATTGCAGGACGAAGGCCTCTCCCAGCGATCTCCATTTACGCCTGTCTTACGCTAGTCGATTCCAACTTGCGCCTGCAAATTTCCTAACTTCATCAACCCACCTAGTTTTCTGCCGTCCTCGACTGCGTTTCCCTACTCTTGGTATACATTCTGTAACTCTAATGATCCACCGATTATCCATGCTGCGCATTACATGGCCTGCCCAGCTCCATTTTTACCTGTTAATGTCAATTGTCTTAATGTCTTAATGTCAAAAGGGTATGTACAGCCGCCCTCAAAATATTTCGGAACACGGAAAATGAGATTAAGTTAAATTTTCTCGCTACTTCACCAGAGAGTGTGAAATGTATGTCAGGAATGTGACGATAGTACGGAGAGTTGTCAACTCTACATTTCGGTTGGAGGACCTGTGCCTAGGCTGTGATGAAATTTAGAGTTTACTCGCATCTCGTGTTCCGAAAGCTTTTGAGGGAGGGTGTAAATGTCACTATATGAATTACGAAAGGAAGTATATGTAGATGAATTTCACCTAGACAGGCAGTTCCGGTAGACTGAATATGACTCCGTACAGTGAAGCAGTTGCTATTTCACGTACCATAGTCGTCGCCGCCGCCGTGGCCCGGGCGATGCAGCTGCGGCATGCTTCGGCGGCGTTCAGCCTGTAGAATCTCGTGCGCCGCCCGGTCCATTTCCTCCTGGGTCAGGTTGAAGGCTTCAGCCAGCTCTCGCTGAGCGGCCCGCACGAAGTCGGCGTCGCAGTACTTGCCCAGGCCTTGCTCGTGAAGAACCTGCGCAAGCAGCCGGTGCAGGTCGTGGACGTGAGACGTTGGAGAGTTATATGAGCGGACATTGTAATAGGCTGCAGATTACACATGACAACCTGCAGATTTCTTCAGGTTCATAACAGATACTGTAGGGGCCTGTCAGTGAGGTATGGGTAAGGGGGAGGAAATAGAGAGTGTTGCACACAAAATAACTAAAAAACTCAGTGGATCTTACGTGTACCGAACGCAAACGTACGCTTGTTGGAGACACCACTGCGGATATCTCTCGATAAATTATGACCATCACGGTTACGTCAACTTCAGCCACAAGTTTACGAACCGGGAGCCTTTCCACTTCTCTTCCAATGGGCCCGCGCCAACCTCAGCTGTGGCGACAGCGTCGACAGCGATCCTAGTACTCAGCTGATTGAAAAACACAGGTCAAGCACTTCCTTCCGGTCTTCAGTCGTCTTTGTCGCCATAGGGCTTTCCTAACAATGAATTAACCCCCCGCTCGTACAGTTCACCATTTTAACACAACAGCGTTAAGGGCCCCCTGTCGCAGAAAATCCGGCGTCGGCGACGTTGACCGTTAGACAAAATAATCCCAAACCACGCATCCCGAAACACGCAGGCCCTCCGCGTGGCGCATAGGAGTTACTAAACTAACTGAATTTCTCACAGTTAGTGCGTCAGAAAATTCGTTAAGTACGACTTACACACAACTTACAGACATGATACCGTCAGATTGTAATATGAATATAAGAGAAAACATAATTCTGTTGCGTGGAAACTCAAACACAAACCTCCAACACAAACAAGCGCCCCGCCCGGTTCCTTGCAACGCCATCCAGATGACGGTCGCCTCCGCGCATCCGCCGCAGCGGCGGTGCCCGCCATATGCGGGGGCAAGCAAATAAAAGAACCAGGAAGCTCGCCTTCGTGCACAGCGTTCGCCGCCAGCGTTTGTGGGTAAACATTACGGTTACGTAAGCTGCATTTGCCGGGAAGTGTGAGAAGCAGTCAGAGGTCTTTGAATGCTATCGCGTTCTACTCTTAAAGGCGAAGCTTAAGCGTCCTCCAAGTTCTTGTTGTTGTGCTCAGCAGCACAACGCCGTAGCCATTAAGCCACCGCTGTGGGTAGCTTTTAGCAACCATTCCTAAGTTTATTTTCTGCAAAGAACAAACAAACCAAGAGGCACTAAATGTAACAAAATTTAATCACTTCTAGCAACGGCTAGCGCAAGGGTTTGCCGCAGTGTGACGCGCAGGCTCACCCGTCCAACGAGGTTCTCGGCGCTTCCCACGAAGGCGCTGGGCGAGTCCTCGGGTCTCCTCGGCGCACCGCTCGTCAGGTGGTTCTGGTCTAGGCCAGGGCTGCCCCGCGACGAGCCTACGCCACCGAAAAATTTCTATCTGTGTACTTTTTGCACACGCAGCCAAGCTCTGCCAGCGAAGCGCAATGCGCAGTGAATAAAACAAGATTGCCATTGTAATAATTCTGACAGGTTTAAATCTTCAGTCCATATGGCAGGCCTCCAGGCAAGAAGCGACAAAAACCATAGGAAAGATTAAATGAAGAACAATCATGCCTATGTTTCCGTCGTCCATGTGGGTTGTGTCGCTTCAGAGCTGAATGCGTGAAAGTTCATGGAACGAAATTAAGTCAACGAAAGAAAGCGTAATCGATAACACAAAGGAAATAAAACAGTGTTTTTTCGCTGCTGTTCTTTCAGACAGGAGGCCGAAATAAGTATATGACTGCTGCCCGGCGTTCAACCTCTTCAAACACTGAGGAATCGCTGACAATGAGCGCAGTTTCTCGGTCATCTAAGAAATAGCGCAGATTGTTTGAAGTCACCTCCAACTTACAGTCGTCACTTTCCATAAAGGTAGACAGAAATACTATGTAACTATGCACGTGTACTGCGGAACAAAGTGTTGCTACTGGCGCTTCACTTTCTGTAGAAGGCCACTCGATTTATGCAAAACACTGCAGACAACCTCGAGAATGACACCACTAGTTGTTGGGGACCATACGAAAATTTTGCGAGAAAGTAACCAGCCAGCTGCTGTTCGTTTCCTATATGCATCGGAGTGAATATTATCGTGCAATGACAAGACTTTCAAAATAGAGTCAAGCTAGCTTACTAATAGCTAGCGATATTACAATTTTATTTCATCCAAATGTATTCTCGCAGTGTAGATGTCCCACTGGTCTAAATTAAGAAAAAAACGCATTTCAAATTAGTTAAATGAAGCTGTTTGAGAACTTACCAGAGAGTGAAACCACGCCCGCCCCTTGAAACTAGAGGAAACCGCTAAGGCACTTTTGAGTGGGTTGACGCATTTGCAGGCAAACTTTGGCGATAATTCTTTGGAAATGTGCGCTCCTTTGTTTCGTGAATCACAAGAAAAACAGTTAAATATTCTCAAGGTCAATGTCATATTACACTATGCAAGAACATTATCCCATATTTCCATCTACCAGTAGCAGCTTCCATGCAAAGAAGGACATACCGGTAGAATGTGTGAGACATATTTGAAAGCGGTGTGGCTTAGTGCATCGGCAATACGCTAGCCAATCCTATGATCTCTCATTCACAGAGCCAAATGCACTGGAACACTTGCTGCAGCTAAAATAGGCAGCTTGTCAACTGTGAAACGCTGGAAACGGCCAGATGAACCTGGGGCTAAATTAAAAGAAATCCAGGGGAAAGCGAACCCCGCACAGGAAAAGAAGATGGTGCGATAAAGCTGCCATTTTCACGTAATGAATATTTGAATGAAAATTACAGCTTCATTCCGCCGTATTTTACTCCTTAATGTACTGCGTTTCCTGTTGCCTTCTTTCCTATTTGAATATACTCCAAGTCATCCAACTTGCTCTCTGGTTGAGTAATCCACCAGCTAGACTGACATTTGCTTTTAGGCAAATTTTATGCATATTCCCAGAACCAACAGTATGTTGTTGTTCTAAAACACATAACACAGATAGCAATAATCACTTTTATTCTGTGTACGTAGATCCGGCCAATAAACAAAAGCCGACAGTTTGAAGTTAGCGCTTCTCCCCATGTGTCTATTTCTTTGTGTATATGTTTAAGTTGGCGCTGCTATGACCTCATGATGCAAGACCAACTGGCCCAATCTTTCACCTTACTAAGTTACAATTAGTTAGCACTTTGATGGGCGATCGTTGATCATCGACCAAATACATCCCTCAAACTCAAAGACCTCCGTTCTAACAGCATTACTTCCGATAGCAATCGATAACTACTGTTGGAACAAGAGGGACGAGAGACGAACCTACACAGGACAAGTGCTTACCCTGTGTAGTTTATATGTGTTTCGTCCGCCTTGAGCTATCTGAAGTTATGGATCTGTACTATCAAATCGGATGATGATTGTTACGATAATAGTCGGTGTCGTGGTGTATTGTTGTGAGGAGGCTAGCTGAGTAGGAAATCATATGCCTCTTCATCTTCACGGGCCAAATCACACTCTGACGAGAAGCAGCCGTCGTCATGTTAGCTCGTCAACGTGTCATCTTTATCACGCAAATTAAATGACGGCAACAAGCGCAGAAATCATGTCGCCATGGGGTACATGGTTCTCACCATGGTAGGATGCCCTGTGCAGGAAGCGTCCCGGAGGCGGGCTCGACCCCCTCAGCAAAGCGGGCGGGCTTCCGGGAGCCAATCCCGCGACGGCCATGGCCGGCAGGGGCGCCTGGCGCAGCGAGGCGGCGATCCTGTGCATGGTTGGATGCAGTGAAGACGATGACGACGGCTCTGTGCCCGCTCGCAGCAGGCCCGACGAGCACGGCCGGAACAGCGGTGGCGGTGGCGTGTCGTGCGAGCTCGAGCTGCAGCTCAGGATGGGTCGCTCGTGGCTGTCCTGCTTGCTTAGGCACGGCAGCCGGAAGCTGCCCGCGCGCACCGCGCCCACCAGGCCTCGACGAGGGGGCGGAGTGGGCGCGCGACCGACCGCGCCGTCTTCCTCTTCGCCGCTTGTGCTTTTGTTCCGTAATTTTTTGGTCAATCCGATCGGGGAGGGGGCGGGAAAGGATGGGTTAGGGACGGTGAAGGCGCGTGGACGTGAATTAGGTAGTAGGTGAAAGTGTCAGCATATCCACCCGTTCCAGACGTAATTAAACGACGTAATGAGTGAAAGGGGAAGCAAAGTGAATGGGATTTTGTCGTCATTGATGTTTACGTGTTAGGGTGATATGTAACATACGATTTGAGGAGCAAGGTTATGTGCGCACGTTAGGAAATATGTGGGAAGGGTTTGTGTTCGAGCAACACGTATATGCAGTTAAGTGGCGCGGATACAGTAATGCAGGTCAAGTTAAATTTGTGGCAAACCACAGTATAACATCCGGGTAATGTTTTTCAACAATGCAGTGATTTATACAACCGACAGGTTGAAGGAAACGGAATCATGGTGTTAACATTGAATCGATTTTGTTGGTATGGGTGCGACAGGTTTTTTACGGTATCAGTAATGGTAAGGTGCGAATGGAAAACGCAGAATTGTGCACATAGAAATTAATTGAAGATTTAAACGTTCCGAATGGGCAAGGAGGTTTAACCGTTGTAAAACGACAATTTGAAGGTGTCAGATAAACAGTATATGTGGATTTTTTTGTGTGGGTGTTTTCGTGGGTGGATAGTTTGGTGAGGAGAAAGCGAGAGGAAGGGGTGAGGGAGAGAAGTTAGAAGACACACAGTAAGAATTGGGGTGGGGCAGAGACTGACATCATGCTGAGTATGCGATAGAACACAAGTTGTAAGTTTGGGTGACTAAGGGTCATTTCACACAGTCCATCAATTCACTGCAATCGCAACAAACTACACACCACGAAAGGAATCGTTCACACAAGAGAATTACATGATAGAACTTACTGAGAAGTCTTTAATTCATAACTGAGCCGACGAATCCACTACGTGCAAGAACATGAAGTCGAGTGAGTAGCTGTTCAATGCGAAGAAAAGCACGGAGAAACCGAACGTAATGGGATGAACCAGCATAAAGGTGCTCTAATTTTTACACACACATCTGTCAATGTTTGTTTGTGCAATTCTTCTTGTTGTTCTGCCACCTTAAATACTAAGTAGAGGGTAGTAGTGGCGAAATTCCTCGCGTGAGCATTTAAAATGATACTGTTCTGTGTATACACGCGTACGTACGTACACTATGTCCAGGCTGTGCAGTGTTCGGACAACAATGTAAATTTTCTACGTAATTAAAGGCATCTGATAAACGCATGAAACATTGCTCCGCACATCTGTTCGCGTATTGAATATAGTGATACTTTTTTTCAGCTAATATTTGTTCCCCATATATTCCGCAAGCTAAGCGACTTGTTAGGCTTTGTTAGTGCGGTCAGTTTTACAACTATTATTCCTTGCACTACATTTACGCATGCTCGTCTCATGCCAAACATGACACCCGCTTGATGCGCTTATATATGTGTTAGAAATGCACCAGGCGTATCAGCATACCAGCCAGTTATTACGTCACATGTACTTCGTTAGTCAGCTCTCAAAACGCTATACAGACCAAAAAAAAAAAATAGACACTGTGAAATGAGCCTAAGTGCAACAGTGCCGCGTTACCCAGTGTTGAATAAATTATATGAATTGCATCACAGTCGTGTCTTAACTTGTCAAGGACAGATACATAGCTTGGGAATATAAAACACATTTATTTCACAACTTGGCGAAGTAAGGCAGCGTAGAACGCCCTTGTGCCAGTCGGCTTCTTGCAATATCACACCACACCACCAATTAGCAGCTGCTCACGTGGGAGGCTGTTGTCTTAAAAAGGCAGCCTTAAGGATCTCTTCTAGCATTCTGAGATAGAACTTGTTTGGAGGTATAGCTGTCAGTTTTTTTTAAAGCTACAAGAACTGCAGTTCACCGCTATTATGTTCTCATCCGGGAGCTCACAGTTTGACGACATGTGCCATTTGCCAACTTTCGGTGACGCTTCACTCCATAGACCAGAAGTCTATTCTAATCGAACTGTTTCATACGGGCGTTTGCTAGTAAATGGTAGGATGTCTCTGTTACAGACCACCTTCAACAACTTTGGAGATGATGGTTCATTAGAATTATAACTCGTGAATTTAAAGCACCGAAAAAAGAAAGGCGAAAGCGTGCACCATGATTGCTAGCTAGCTGGCAACTCTTAGGGCCACAATTGTAAACGTGCCTTGAAGTCTACGCTCCAGCTCGCTACCACCGACAGATGTGAACCACCACCCCTCACCTGAAGTACGATATTCTCAATCGATAAGGTAGATCCGTTGCAAGTTACTCCTTTGGGTAAAATGCTCACTGGTAATCGCAAAGTTTCGTGGACAGGTGACACTTCGTGGTGTATTTTGCTAAAGTATGTCATGCTTAGCTATAGTACATGTCGGTTTCATATGGAATTAATCCGAGACCTTTATATGTTGACTTCTATGACGCCGGACATAAAATGTCAGTTTCTCGCAATGAAGGACGCTGGCTTTCCTAATACCAAGAAAACGCTCTCCACAAAGCGTTTCAATGGGGTGCGTTATCGTCCTCCGCATGACAATCGGCGCCAGTTCTTGCATTCACTGAGAAAATCTTTATATAAGATCAAGTACGGAATGTGGCAGAAAACGTCCATGGCTCATCTAATTCTGGTGAACCATGTAAGCACTGTGTAATATATCCAAGCATGCCTTGAACAAAATGGAAGGCGAAATGCCATCGCACTGCGAAATTTGAGCATGCCGTAGTAAGTGATTTAGCCAAAAGCACTGGTTGCAATGGGCGACCTCATCTATGCGACATTCTCTGCACTTGCCTAACGTCCGCACACTTAAAAATTCATCCGGACATGCTCCTCCTTTTTAGGGTCTTCGCGCAGATTATAAAAGTGATGGATCATGACATTATTGATCAGGAATCGTCGAGCGGCTTTAAGGAACAAGCGTAATTATATTATCTTAAACGACGTTGGCTGTTCCCCGCCGGTCGGCAGAGCCGAGGAGAGGCATTAAATTGAGGCGTGTTACAAACACGGCCAACACTCGTAGTTTATAGGTTTGCAGCCGTTGCTCGAAAGCACAGGTCCACTGCGATTTGGCGCTCGCGAAAGTGACTGGATGGTTTTAAGTTCTTGTACGTCAAGACTGATTTCTACCTAGCTAAAAGTGCTTATTATTCACTCGATTTCGGCACACAAAGAGTCAGCGCGTTTTCGCACTGACATTAGCTGTATTGTATAATGCAGTCGTCTGTGAGATGAATGGCTTACAGATCGAGTAAAAAGGTGTTTGCTGCGCACGTCTTTGCCCCAGGCGCCAATAGAGAGGAGACCCCATTTTGTCGCCTCACTGAGAGCTGCAGCGGAATGCCTGGACACCACGTCGCTTCGGTGATGTGCATGTGTATTTGTGTTAGGTTTACGTGCCTGACGCGCCACCGTCACGAGAGGCCAGAATTACAGCAATATGGTGGGCACTTACGGCACGGTACACTATTTAAAATTTATTACGTCTCATAATTTCATATATAGAAGCATCTTATGAAATAGGCTTTTTAAAAAATGGGGTCCCATTTACGTTACCCACATTTCATACAAGAGGCGTGGCTTTCCTTTTATTGTTCTCCTCCTTTTTCTTTCTATCGGCAAGGTGTCTTGGTCTTTTTGAATACCGATATGAAGCTGCTTTTCGTGATCGAGCCAGATAAACTAATCTGCAGAGTGCTACACACGAGTCTCTCGGCTCTGTACGCGAAGCATTGGTAACGAGGCATCCCAGGCTGTCTCACAGCGCACCAGTTTCATTTGGTTTTTCAAGCATCACTTGCGCCTAATGGACAGAGCGCGACGGCGTACACAGCGGCGCGTGAATGGGCGTGTTTGCGAGGCCAGAGACAGTAACGTACTGGGGTTGACAGAAGTAGAAGTCCGGCTGAAACGAGGCCCTGGCGCCGAACGCCGGTGACCCACTGCTCGTGGTCGTGGACGGCTGGCGTGCCGAGCGCGATCGCCGCAGCGAGCGTAGGGGGATGGTCTCGGCGGCGGCACCCCTGCGGCCGTCGTCGTCTTCGTCTTCGCCGTATAGCGAGCTGCTGCCGGCGCACGAGCTTCCCGCAGCCGACGAACCGCCCGGTGCCACGTGCAGCGGCGAGCTGCTGGGTGACACCGACGGTGCCTGTCGAGTCGTGGCCGACGGCGTTGAAGAGGGCGCCCCGCACTGGTCGGGGTCCTCGGTCGACGAGCTGCGCGGGCGCGGCGCAGTTCATTCGCGTCGGCCCTCGCGTAGCTCGCACAAGACCGAGGAGAGCTACGGAACGTCCTACTAGGGAACTCTCTAACTACCTCTGCTTGCACGAAGAGAAAGTTCTTAAAGATCCTGTTTGTAGAAGTTCTGCAGACAATCCATCGCACCGACTACAATATACAAAAAGAGACAGGCTTGCCATGATACCTGTTTTCTAGGAGCATTTCTACAGCTTATATTGCACCAAAAGGGGCAAGTATTCATACTGAAAGAATAAGCTTGGCCATAGTGGTACTCCATTTTAGCCCTTCAGCGTACAAAAGACACAGGGACAGTATGACAGACGTACACACAGCGCTTTGTGTACTTCTGTCATACTGCCCTTGTGTATTTTGTACGCTAAAGGGCTAAAATGTATATTTTGCCCAGATAGATAATGGATAGGTAATTTGTAGACTCTAAATTCTTTATTTTTTCCTTATTGTGTAGCTCACTTTATTTAGCTTTCATCCACGCAGCATACAGATGAAAACTGCATGCAGGTTAATTTCAAGGCATTCTTTATTCAGTAGCTGCAATTAATATACTTTAATGAGCTAAAAAGCAAAGGCTTTGCTTAGATAAAAGGTTTGTCACATGTTTTGAGATCTCTTATCTATTGTTCCCTTGTGTCACAGGCTTCCGGATGACAGCGGAACAGCGAAAAAGTTCATGAACGGTCACAAGAGCAATAAATAGGCCAACGCTGGTGTTATAGCTGCGAGTGGCAGGTTTTAATTCTCCTACTTATCAATAATTTATTCAAGCCAACTAAGAACACTACGCCCTATGTTTGGCGTTACGAAAGCAGCCTTTACAGCGTCTTGCTTCAGATATCTTTTACCCATGAATCAGGCGTCCCTTTAAGCTGTGGCAGGAAGTTCATTACAAGAGCCTTTTTTTTTAACTCAGAAGGCTTCTTTTGTGAGCATGTCACATTATCTACATCAAGGCGCAAGAGTGCAATTTAACACTTAGTTTATTGAATCAGCGAATTTAGCCCAGTACATTATTTTGCTTCTGCACACTGCGTACATTAGGTCATCAATAGAGAATTAGGTTAGTACATAACGCAGGAAATGGTGACCAAACTCTTCTCTCAACTTTCAACGGAAGTCACAGGGGCACTCTTGGCGAAGGCTAAAATTTCAGTTTATTTTCGCACATCTGGCCTCTTTACGCACCAGAAAAGCGTTTATATTTTGTCAACTAGATTGCAGTGAATGCTTGCTTTCCTTTATCAATATAAGCTGTCAAAGTTATTTGTGAATCATTGCGCCTTCAGTCAGCTAGTCAACTTAAAAGATTTGGCAAACCTTTTATCTGAGCAAATGATTCACAGAACACAAAAGAAGCGGCACACACACACACAATCATTTTTTGCACACACAGAGTCTCTTTATGTGTTGAGCAAATCATTGCGCCTACAGCCAGCAAGCAGGCTATATCAACTCTCCTAATCTTCAGCGTTAGTACGTAAAGCAGTCGCGACGATTGTAATGTGCCCTCGCCCCCTGTCTGTATTTTTACTCCGCAAAGCCTAAACATCATTCGATATCCAGAAAATTTATAACTTCTCGTTCATCATTGTATCTTACCGTGAAGAATACATTGCACCAAAAAATTTCCAATGGTTCTTGAGCTATAAACTAATTAGTGTAGTAATGTTTCTGTAATTCATTTTCTGAACAATCCACAACTGAAACTTAACCTTAGCTTATCAAGAACGCCACTATGGACTTTGCGTTAAGTTTCCCGTGCTGAAACCGCAATTTCTAGGTATGAAAATCAGCGTATCAAAATGATATGTTGGGCTTTGTGAGGTTAAGTCGTTCTTTACGTACCAAAACTCAGTAAGCACATTATCAACGTGTGAAATAGGGCAAGTTGGTAATCTATAGTAAATTTGCAAAAGAGTTTTACACACACGACACAAGCAAATGGCAGGTAAACAGCGCCGTGTTTGTTTTAACTGTTTCTTTGGCTATGCCCCATGAGTAACACACGCTTTTGCAAATTTACTATGCGTGATCACATACTTCACGCCATTTACGCATGTGTGGAAACACTAAAATGCACCACGGGACGCTGGGTAGTTAGGCTAACACTCCACATAGGCGCCTTATCATGCGCGCAGAACAAGTGCGAAACAACTTGAGATGTGCAAGGAGAGAGTTGTAGAGGCTTACGCGCATGCAGGAAGAGAGTGGGCACGAAAGCAGGGCATTCGTGTGGAACTGCAGAAGGCGCAAGAAACAATCAATACGCTTGCCAAGAACGTATAGCAAGAGCACAGCGCAGATCACCGAAACACGTGCCGTGCTGAACAACTTAAGAAACGTTCGCAGGCAGCCATCCTCACCAAGGTCACAATGCGTACAGATGGAGACAGAATAGGAAGGAAACGAGATCATCAATAAAAACACCCGACCAAAGCAACAATTCATAAACCGCATGGCACAGTGTCGCTGCCCTATAAGTGAAAAAAAGGCATAAATATCTTTTGACAACCATTCGATGTTTACGTAAGTATGTGCACAGATAACTGGACGGACCGAGTAATAACGCTAATGCATCGTACTTCAATATACGCAGTTTGTGAACATCAAACTGCAGTTCATTTCACTTTCACTGCTTTTCTATAGGTGTTACTATAATGGGCCGTGTTATGCACAAGAACGTGTCGAAACAATTATGACACACATATCAACAGGCAGGCAGGCTGCCTGTAATAGTGTTTATGCCAAAACGCATGCTTGAGTGTGAGTGAAAGAATTACATGCTTCCACGCAAATGACGAACACAAAATCCCATGCATCGTCTTTTTTTTTTTTTTTTGCTAGCATGCATACCTATAAACATGGCTAAATCATTAAAGGTTCTGGATAAGCGTGACGACGGAAACGTTCCCATACAAGCCTAACTGCCATATTAATCGGAAGCAGAATTCAGAGAAACGAAATTGAGGCGATTCAGTCGCTGACGGTACATTTCGCACACGCAGGAACCGTTCCTTGAATCCCGATGGCAGTCACTTGCGGAAAATTTTTGTTCATTTTTGCCACTTCAACATTCATTCTTATCAGGACTGGGCATCCCTTTTACCACGTGCACTGAAAATACAAGGCGAAATTCCACAGTGCAGGTGTACGCTTTATTTCTGCTTCTCACAGTATTCCTCCGAGCACATATACACAGTCTGTTTTCTTAACGAGACTACACTACGCCTAGCCACTGAGGATATCACGTGACATAAGCAACGACTGTTAATCAAAACTGGGCACGCCAAATGGAGCTTGAATTCATCGGGCATGCGGCTATATGATCTGTATCTGTAAATCCTTCATGCTTTCTTTGCTCTTTTGCAAATAGCACTAGAATTTCAGTAAGGGACACATTCAGCGCCTAACAAACTAGGTGCGTCACGGATTTCATTTTCTAACGGTAAAAGGCACCATACACTAAGTGAGAACAAATATTCATGAGAGGCAGCCTAATAGACGTTTCCATACAGAATAGTTTCTCAAATTCTCAGTCATCTTGCACAGGGAGGAATGAACAGAGAGAGCGTTGGACGACCAAATATTTATACTCCAAACTACGTCGAGTGCACACCGTTCAAGAGTATAATCGAACAAGCAATGCAGAACATGATGCTTTCTGGCATAATTTCAGGCACACAATGCACACTTTTGGTGAGAAACACTGAAGCGGGTAAAAGGGACAACAAAAGGAAATAAGGAAAAGAAGGGTGAAAAAAAAGCACTAAGGAAATAGAGGAGAGTAGGAAAAAAGTCAGGGAGCCGTAGGTAGAGGTTTCGAAAGAAAATAATACCAGCAGGACAGCCAGAGGAGCTCGAGCACTTTGTCACGAGCTCGCACGACGTGCCTCCGCCATGGAAAGAGAGAGATAGACGTAGAAAGAGAAAGAAAGAGATAACAGAGAAAGCACAAACAAAAGAAGAGCAATATCAATATACGACAAAGAAGGCCGTGCACGTCTGCATCCACTCGCAATAAAGCCATTCAGCGGTCACCCAACAACGCTTTATATCAACGTAGAGGTCGCGGAGAACGCCCTATGTATATAGTTACGAGGTACTTTGTAGTGCTCGACATGGCATTACTACCGAGATATTAGTGCAGTTCATCTCCAGAAAGCACACTTCCTTTTCCGTGTACTAATAGAAACAAAATCCAAAACGCACGTGGTAACAACGATCACAAATATAGGGATGATAAGTTCACTGAACTGGTAGGCGTTCACGGTGTACGACACAGGAGCATCCACGACCTAGCGCTCAGTCTTCCTCGCAGTTAACTCCTCACGGATGTCACCTCACAAAGCCTATGTAATTGGAAGGCCGACCACCCGTTACTACTGCCAGTCTGTCCCTCCTTCCTTGTGCTCATTACTCAGTACATGCTGAACCTATAGTAAACACAGGGCACGATACAAAACCACGTGACCGTTCGGAATCCTAATGGTTCATTGCTCTCAAACGCAGGCGTGTCCGCACTCAGATTACGTATTTAATGGTTACCAATTGCTGACCAACATGCTTGCAGTTCTCGTAATCACCGTTACGGACGTACTTATCTCGTGGAATGTTTTAGGGGTACGGTTGCACTACACTGCGCCTACACTGCAGCTATGTGCGATGTCTTCCAGACGGCACGACGTCTGGAAACTTAGTCATGAAGTTTTGCAAGTGGGCTCAGGCCCATTCATTCCAAAGGCAGTGAGGTATGACAGAAGCGACGCCTAAGCGTTGGTGTGTTATTCAGCGCTCGATTTGAAATGGAAACACGAACTCAGAGAGCATATGTAAAAACATGATGCCAAATCGCCTGAACTCGTAATGTCTCATGAGTAAACCAACGTTTCGCTAGTGAAGCATGAAACTTTGAAAGCCGATAAGTATAGACTATAGAGCCTTCCTCAGAAAACAATTAACTTGGTAGCAGTGATACACTTGTCTGTATTCAATGGCGCAAATTCACTTACCTATGTTCTCTCCTTATATTTCTTCCTTAAATTCAAAATAATCATGACAACACCTTCAGAAGAATTGAATGTGGAAGAGCATAGGACTATAATTAGGTTTCTGTTTTTCTAAAGCAAATATGTGAAGCACATCCCTGATGAACTGTCGGAAACTTTGGGCAACAGTGGCTCTTCATATGCTACAGTTAAGCCTTGGGTTGTCAATTTTATAACTGGTCGTTTCAGTGTTGAAAGTGAGAAACCCAGTGACAGGCTAGTTCCTGCTTCTGTCTACAAACGTGAAAGCCATCCATGACATGATCATGGAGGACCACCGAATGTCAACTGAAAGTACTGCTACATAAAAATGTCGCTTGAGAGAGTTGGTGCCGTTACCCATGACGACAATAAAATGAGAAACCTTATAGCAAAGTGGATCCAGAATTTTTGATAACCGAACAAAGGAGGAAACATATGGAGACATCGGTGGGTCTTTTAGAATATTTTGCAAGAAATGTGCCCGATTTGCTGCAAAAACTCGTGACGGATGATGAGACATGACTCTACTTTTATGATCACGAGACAAAGAAAAAGTCTAAAGAATGTAGGCACAGTGGTTCCCCCAGGCCAATGTAGTTCTATAGACGCAGTTCGGTGCTGAAGCAAAGCAAGTGGCAACAGTTTTTTTGGAAAAGAAGGGAGTTCTATTGGTGGACAACCTTCAAATTGGTTCAGACAATAATGCAGAACATTACTCTGCTTGAAAGGTGATGTTTAGGTGAAACATCAAGGTAATAGTATCAAGAAAAGCTCTCAGAAGGTGTCAGCCCCTTGCATGACACTGCCATACTATGCAGGCAAAAAAATAGCAACACTGACCTCTTTAGTTTTTCAAGTGATACCCCATTATCTTTCAGGCGACGTGTCGTTTTCTATGCGCTTTCTCCTATGTGCGCGTCCTTAGCGCTGTTTCTGCCGGAATATGAATAACCAACAACTAATGCTTTCGCATTAAAACCCAGCCACCATGTTCAGCCCAACTGGCTCCTTCTGACTATAACTTTTTCCTAATCCCCCCCCCCCCCCCCGAAAAAGAAACATGTAAAAGGTCGATGCATTAGGAATGTTCTAGAGGCAACTAATTCTGCAAATGAATTGTTATATCTCCAGATGGTAGAATTATAGGTGCACGGTCTTAAGAAGCTGCAGGACAGATGTTGCAAGTGCATTGATTTTCTTGGGCAAGTCAATGTGGCAAATAGTGGGGCAGTTCGAAGTTCCCAGCTCAATTGCTTCTGGGTAAGGCTCAATGCTTATGAGCAAGCAGGCTCGTGTAGAGGCTCTCCGCTCACCTTCTCTCTTACGGGCACCAAGGGCTGTCTGTCTACGTACCTAACTACAGAGATTAGAGCGCAGAAGAATTGTGTTGCGAATACGTCAACTCACCAATTATACGTGCAGTTCAGCGAGAGCTACGGTTCGCATCAGTCAATAAAGAGCAAGGACGGCACGAGTGCTCCTCGTCCGTTGTGCGTCTTCCTATGCTCTACGCTGGTATAATGGAATTATCAAGGATAGCCTAGAGACAACAAATGCTTAATTTTTCTCAGAGTAAAGCTGGTGAATCCTGTTTCTCATTGGTTGACCAGGTCGAACTGAACGAAATGGGTGAGATAGAGGACACATAATGCTGCATCAGTTAACAGATCTCGTGCCGCCTGGAAGACGTCCGTCAAAGTATTCGAAAGAGAGCATATGCTGCGAGCCTGTCAAATGAATCGCCCTCTCCAATCGTAAGTAAATACTTCAAGGACTAGAGCCCAAAACAATAGAAAGAACTCGTGCAACGGCAAAAGAGAAGCGATAGTCACGCGATTTGTCGCGTCTGGCACAGCTCAGTCGACGGAAATACCTGGAAGGGCTCCTCGGCGAGGCCACGGTGCCATCGTGCTTCGCACGCAGCTGCACGTGGTTGGATGCGCGCTGCGGCAGCCGGTGGTCGAGCGAGGCCGTCGGCGAGACCCTAGCGTGCTGGTAGCCCTGCGGCGGCGGGACGCGCGTCGCCCCCGACACACCGCTGTGCGGCCGGCTCGCGGCCCGCATCGACGACCACATGCTGCCGAACAGGGTGTGGTTGCGCTGCACAAATTATGATACAGTGGCAATAATGTTAACGATTCTTTTACAAGCAAATTTTTATCATGTGCCGCATAATGGCCGCGGCACCTTTTTAAGGCATTTTAAAGGAAGTTGTACTCGCCACTATTAAACTTACAGGCAATACAAAAGGCCACCCAGCGTTTTCATTTTTTATATAGTTTTAGCGCTCTTTTCCAAAATAAACGTTCAGATGTTAGTTGAAGTGCCTGTCGTACGGCGTCGTTGCCGTCCTTATCTACCTTTCACGCTGAATTTTCAACGTAACTGAAATCCTCGGTGGCAATAAAAGATCGATGTTAGAGTGTATAGCGGGATAAGCGTGTAAAAATAAAAGCGAGAATACACAGCGACAAATACTGTCTTTTGTTGTCTTTGTTTCATTTTCTGGCGCTGTTCACTCAAAAGTATGTGCCAAGTGGCTCATTAGCCCCTGCACTGCAATTATTCCACTTTAATCTTGGAAGGATAATTAAACATCTTTCTTAACGTTTGATAGTTGCTGGCTTGCACAAAAGTTCTGCCTAAATGGAGCAGACTCCCTCTGAAAGTCCTTACATTCCCACAATAGAAACAAGTTAAGCTTCAAGTTAATTTGTTTTTATGACACGCACAGCAACACACACACGCGTGATAAGATCGCATGAGCACAAGCAAAGATGTTGTGCACAAAGATGCCAAATTGACCTCATTTGTATACGGTCCAATGATGGGGCGATGCCGTTGTCTTTCAAAATGCGCGTAGCCAATAGCATGTACTCACTCGGTGCATCGGTTCATTGTCTTGACCTTCTTCGAAATCCTGGTCCAGGTTCCCGGATACAGCGCGCCGGATTTCAGGCCCCATCTCGTGTAATTCTCTGAGGCCCGCCTACGGAAGCAGCGAGTTCAGAACAGTCAACTCGGACAAGGAGGCGCCAGTTGCAATCCTCGAATACAGCTTGTAGCCTCATGCAACGTTGCCTGCGCGCTTCCACTAAGACAATACCCACATGAACAAGTGATGTAATAAAGGTTAGAGACAAGCGTCTTATATTCAGTCGACAGGTACCTTGTAACTGTAAAAAGCACATTTGTAACAGTTCACTCTTGAACTCTTCGTTGTTTCTTCTAATGATTAGAACAGTGTACCTGAAAGTATCAAACCTCAAAGAACAAGCACGCGACTACGTTGTCAAAGCATGCTTAAATCGGAACTGAAATTTAATGACAAGGTACGAAACAAAAAGTTAGTGTAGACTGGCGAGGTCCTTTTTGTGTTGTGCTTGAAATGAACTTAACCTCCAGGTGACAGAAGCTTCGAATCATTTGTGCCTCTGAATCAAATTGTCGTGAATAAAGCGAATGCGAAGCTTCTGCCTGACTATTTTACTGCGATGCGATTCCCACCAATGCGAGAACACGACCGAGCAGAACAGACTAATTTGGCTGACGAACACACTCCAACAATGTTTTGATGAACTTGTCATTCCGCATGTGTTAGGCTTTCTTCGGACAGCCCATGCTGCCTGTTCACTGACTCTTTAGGTGCGCTTCTTGTAAGGACGAACACAAGGTGAGGACAAAAGCTTAGGTAACGCTCCATCATCAACGAGCTGACGAAAAATTGCAATACTCAAAACGTAAAGCTTGCACAGGCAACACAAGGGGATGCAGACAAATGTTCAACTTGCTACTAAATATTACCGACAGTCTAATCACATTATTTGCTATTGCCCCCCACAATTGCAATTTCAGCTCCCACTAGAAGCTACGATCATATTCATCAAAGTGGTGAACAGACGACAGCTTATGTAATTGCGACACAATATCCTTTGCGCTAGGTGAATATTCGTATGAGCACTCCATTTCGTTGTCTGACAAGCAGCTCGATTATTTTCATGTGCGTGCGGCAGGTCGCGTTCAGTGTACACGTGACTCGACTCAGGCTCTTCGTCCGTTCTTACTGAGTGTCTTTATTCTGTTTGGGTTTTTTAAGCACTTCGTTTGTCCTCTGGCGTCTTACGTCATCAGATAAGGTGCGCATAAGTTGATCCTATATTGCTCTACACAGTGGGTGCCGCAATCCAGAATCAATAGCTGTCTCAAAGCTATGCCTTACTGACCGGCTCGACGGCGTTATGCACTTTGCTTATCTTGTTGTGTGTGGAAGCGTTAGCCACATCGAAGCTTTATGATTTCTTTGGGTGATTTTATATAATTATGCATTACAAATGTCAACAAGCACAGCATGTCGTCGGCTTCTCCGCACCGTTAAATTCTTCAATTATTAATTAATTAATAAGGTGACGTGCCTGCAGGGCGACGGTGCTTTCGTTGGGCTCCTTCTGCGATGCTCGCTCCTCCTTGCGCTTCTTGAACCTCCGGAAGTAGTCCTGGATCAGGAAGGTCGCGTAGAACTTCCCCACCGTCACATCATCGTCCGCTGAGAGGAGGCAGAATCACAACCCGGTACACGTATTATCATATGCGGTAGCGAATCAATCGAAACAAATAGTGAGATTGGCACAGGAAACAACACCGATCTTCGAATGTGCTTTACTGTGAAGTGATGTACGGAATATGCACCTCTGAATACGCATCTATGAGCACGCATCAATGTGTTGCAAAATGTGATACAGAGAGCACATCTGTTGCTTGTTTTAGAAGTCACATTCCCATATACTCCCGATCGGCGTTGGAGCTACGCATATAACACAATAATGAAAAAAGTGCACAACATTAATATTGGATGACACGTCAATGCCCAATTTCGAGCCGATGTGGGGATGGGTTTCTGCTATCGGAAAGTTCGCTCGTACAATATGTAATAGGCCGAAAGTCCAGATGTTCGCCGACACATAACGCCCTGATGGACCCGGGTAGCGAAGGTGATGCGCCGTATTGTGCACGTACCTGCGGGCGGCACCACTTGGTCGAGTAGCTTGGGGCTGGTCCTCTTCCAGATCTTCTTTATGATGGCTCTCAATTCTTCATTGGCAGTGTCAATATTCCCTGGTAACGTAAGGGGTAACACGGCACAATTTATATTCAAACAGTGAAAGAAAGGAAACGTTGTGCTTCTGCAGAGGCACTGCACCTTGCCGCTAAGTGCATATTACAATCTTATAGTTGAAATACTGTAGCACCAGCACCTAGACGAAGCACAGGGCCCACACATTTCGCTGTGTATTCTGTTCCTTGTACTATGTCTAAGCATTTGTCCTGCAAAATGTATAGTGTGCTAAACCACACGCGCCAAGTTTTTGCCTTGATGCAATATACAATGCTGTTTTGAGCACTGAGGCACCCTAACTTTTTGTTAGGGTGCCTCAGACCAACCTTGGTGTTTCTACGCAAAGGTATAGCTAAACTCCGGGCTATTCTAGGAAGCGTCAATCGTGAAGCTAGAACTTTTTTCTTGAAGTCATGAAACGATTCCACTTCTTCGAGTGCCTATGCGAAAAAGTTGTAATAAGCAAACTTTGCGCACTCACCGTCTGTTTTAATCTTGAGCGAAGTACGAACTACAGCAAACAAAGTGGCGTTGAACATGACTGTGCCATCGCTATTGAGCGGCATGTTCATTGATACTAGTTTCTGCAAGAGAAAAAAAGGGGCATGACACATTTAAATAACAAGAAAGAAAAAAAGCACACAGCACTGATTTAAACTCAACACTGTCATTCGCTGCAATCGAAGTCCGCATTTGGATGCTTCAGGAACCCGGCATGCGCATATCCAGCAGGAACCCACCTTTACACTTCTGCACACGCAGCTTGCTTTATTAGTTTTGTCAGCAATACTCTTTTCATGTACAGCTCGGTCCACTCTTAGAGGAAACACGCGAGCGCATGGCCAGTGGTCCACGGAGCGCTAACTGCTCGCGAGATTTGGAAACACGGAGCATGCGCATAGATTCATTCGGGCGGTACGTGCCCTGCGTCGTCTGCTACATCTCTAGCAACTTCACTAGCAAGCGCTGGCCCATCCGGCTTTTTTATTGCGATAGCAATTATATGAACACTTCAACCGGATTTCTGCCGTCGGCGTCGCCGTCGCCATGAGGTTCTGTATAAAGTCCAAGGGCGATAAAATCGTCGCCGCGCACCGTATACCCGAGCGAAAGCGTGCGGGGGACGCGCGCTATCACGGAGAGCGAACGCACGGCGGAAAGCAAACGCGACCGTCGCCCGAAAGGTCGTGGGGGTATGGGAGGGAGGGAGGGAGGGAGAAATGGAGGGAGGCGGGGCGACGCTGTGCTCCGGCACCAAAGGCGTATCTTGCGACCGGGCGCAAGGGGAACTTGCCACTCAATCTCCCACGCGCAAGCAAGCAAGCGGGATGGCAGCGCTGGAGGGAGCGGTGTGGAGGCGCACTTCTATTCTGCCAACAACCGCGCTCGTACTTCGCCCAGCTGTGTCGCGCTCGGCCGCACCGTCGCTTATCTCCCCACGGCTCTGACCTTTGTATGCGCTGTGCATTCGCCGCTCAGTTTCCGTTGAAGCGATAGACCGCACGAACCTTCGCCCGCTGCGGCGGGTGCGCTTGCTGCCAGCGCTTTGACAGTCGTTGTCTGTGGTCATTCAGTGTGATCTATTCATGTTCGCTTGTGCGCGCTGACACCACGCTTGTTAGTTCAGTTAGTAATAGTTGAGCCACATTTTTCAACGCACGCTACACCTGCAATGCTGCCCGGATCGGCAGTGCAGCGCTACAGGTGTGTCCCTTCGCACGCGCTACCCACGGGAAGTGCTTCTCATCAACACCACCGTTTCACACGCGCCTTGTCGTTGTCATCGAGTCTCTCTTCATGTCGGTCTACTTACGCCCCAGCACACCTGCTTACTTACTAAGTTCATGTTTACTACAATTCATATTGCTACCAAAGCCGCTCACCTTAGTTCGTATGACATTGCTGTGTTGCTACCGCATTCATTGCTTCGCCCTTAGGACGAAACTGACATTTTTTTTAAATGCGAAGCATTTCTTGCCGGCGGCTCTGTCTGTTGTCCCACGTCCCACACCCCCACAGCGCATGCGCGTCCCCTCCCCTCTCTCTTCTCTCCTACGCTCCCCCCTTTCTCTTCTCTAGGAATCATGTACGGAGCGGCGCCTGCGTCGCAAACCCCCACAGCGCATGCGCGTCTCCTCCCCCTCTCTCTCCCCTCCTACGCTCCCCCTTTCTCTCCTCTAGGAATCCTGTACAGAGCGGCGCCCGCGTCCCACAGCGCATGCGCGTCCCCTCCCACTCTCTCTCCTACGCTCCCCCCTTTCTCTCCTCTAGGAATCCTGTACGGAGCGGCACCCGCGTCCCACACCCCCACAGCGCATGCGCGTCTCCTCCCCCTCTCTCTCCTCTCCTACACTCTCGCCTATTTTTCCTCTAGGAATCCGGAGCGGCGCGCTCGACAGGTGGTGCGACAGCTGTATACTCCGCTGGGGGCGCCACGGTAGTTCCGTGGTATGAAAATGACGGAGTGCGCGCGCCTCATTCTCTCGCCTGTGCAGCGCCGCGATGAGTGCTCGGACCGCTGCCGCGAAACCATCTCCCGCTCAAGCTAACCATCTCCCCACTGCTTGGCATCCACACGTGGTTCCCTTTAGCGGGAGATGGAGTAATTTTTTTTTTCTTTTTTTCGCACTGTGAAGCACCGATACCAACCCTGCCTCCCGCTTGTTGAATAGGCGGACATTATATGGTTGGATGGGCAAACTTGGTATGCACGCTGCATCGGGCTTCAATTGTTTTGTCTCTTATGAAAAGTTGTTGCGAGCAGTATGTGAAAAACATACGACTAGCTTATCGGTTAGCATTGACACAACGTTGCAGAAGTGACAGGCTTCGTTATCACTTTTGCACAATTCCACAGTTAGGGGTTGCTCCATAACCATTATTCGGGTAAATTTTCTCAGCTCTGAGCAACGCTTGGTCCTATTTCCCTTGCACACGTGTGCCTTTTTTTTGCGTTTTACAGAGCATGGACTTTTGCCAGCACACTACCAGCTTTGCATACTTTTAATGTCGTGTTCTGTCCCCATATATCCCCATATATCTAATGACTAGTTCTGTCCCCATATATCTTTTGTCGCAAAAATATAATGAATACATTTTCTCATCCATGTTTACTTTCATGTGTCGTTCTACGCACACCTTACGTCATTGCGCACACGTGTGGGTGTAACAGAATAATTTTCATAAAACTGCACGTCCAATCGATATCACAAATATCCTAACTATAGAGCCTCTGTGGACGTTGCTTCAACGAGCAAGAACCGAGTCGAGTTAAAACTCGCGAGAGACTGCACCGAGAAACAAAACTATCTTTTTTTCTCCCTGCTGATAACCCGATGAGCAGCAGGCAGAGTGGCGGCTAGATAAATCCCACCGCGGAAAAACGGATGCGCTCTCCAGCGCTTGTCGAGCGCAGGGGCGGAGAAATAGCAGACGAAGCGGGGCACGTGCCGCCCTTACGACTCTATGCGCATGCGCCGCGTTAACAAATCTCGCCTCCAGCTAGCGCCGCGCGGGCCGCCGGCCACGCGCTCGCGTGTTCCCTCTAAGAGTGGACCGTACAGTACGTATAGCCACAACAAAATATCACATATAAGTCCACGATGTTCAGGTGCTGTATGAAGTAAATTTTAGACAAATACCCTGCCTCTGGCGTTACGGTGTCTGAACAGCTCCGCTGACGACATCGATGGAGAAGAAAACGAAGATGCAGACACCAATTTCGCTGTACACACAGTAAGCCATCCCGCTCGTAGCAAAGCCATGTTATTTTTGCACCAAGATAACACTTCAGAGTGCATGCGTTTGGATACCGGGCGTAAATTGAGCCTTATATAGTCAGAAGCGTGAGTTCGCCCTTTAATATACTTTTACATTGAGGAATGTCCGGTAAATCTAGGAGATTTCATGCCCTTGTGTGTGGCATCACAATATATATATATATATATATATATATATATATATATATAGATAGATAGATATAATTTTTAGCGAATTGACGGGAACATTTTCGGATTTTGAATGTTACTCGTGTAACTGTTTCAGTCAGCGTTGATAGGATGGGCATAGTTAATTTCAGTACCTGCATTTCACGTGGAGGTTCTGATGAAATCCCAAATCATACAACTGTTTCGGCGCATTATGTATTGTAAGACACTGTTCATTCTTCAGAATGTGGTCAAGCTCTGCTTCGCCATCGGTGTAAAATATCTTATGCCGATCTATCTTGTAATTTAAAAGACGCTACTACAAAAAGCAATACCTTGCAGGGCTAAAAATATGCTTTTTTTGCTGCATGTCATCTCCTCCGATGTTGCAAATATACATAGCGAATTTTTACTTGATTCAAGCTCATGTTTTCTGATGCTATTGCGTAATTGTTGCACCGAAAATGGCTACCCGAGTGGCACAGATGAGTAGACAGAACCCTTTGACACATCCATTATAATGATCCGAAAAACAACGAAGACACCAGCAAGGATCCAGAAGCGTGCTTGCGTGGTTCCTTCTTTTGCGCATCGTTTGTAATGAACCAGTTCCGACTTGACCAAGATTAAGTCATTCTCCCTAAATTCTGGGGTCTTTCATGCCATGACCACAATATTATTAAGAGGCCCGCCGTAGTGGGGGACTCCGGATTAAGTTTTACCAGCTGGGATTCCTTAACTTGCACCCAATGCACGGTATACGTTTATTTTATTTTTATTTATTTATTTATTTATTTTACCTTGCACCGAAATGCGACCACCGTGGCCGGGATTCAATTCCGTGCCCCCGGGCGTAGCAGTGCAACGCCAGAGCCACTCTTCCACCACGGCGAGTAGTCGTACTCTCTAACACAGCGTTTAATCTTTAGACGAAATGGAAGCCAGCCACAAATAAACTTTCCAGAGACTGGCTAAATACAGACATCCCTAGGGACTATATAAATGCGTGCGCAGAAAAATATGTTTTGTGTGTATTCAAAACCGAGCACATCGTGGCTTCCGTTAAAACAAGAAGGCAAAACTGCTGACCTTGCAGGCGACCCGATGGGGGCAAAGCTTGCCGAATCCCAGAGGGGGTTGGATCTTCCGCAGTAGCGTCACCACGTCCAGGTGCTTGATGCGCCCTCTGGATGAGAAAGTACGCGGATTCAAAAGGATCATGAACAACAAGGTTATGTCACAGTTTAAAATAAGCGTGCACAGTGTAACCTATGATAGATTTAAAACGATCCTAGCAACGACTTTTAATCTGCCAACATGAGTAACAATTGCGGAATACCAAAAAAACGGACGGAGATATATATTAGCGGCAATAACCGGGCTGACAGGGATATCGCCGTGTTGGACCACAACGAGTTTAAATTTTCTTTTTTTGCGTTCCATAGGTTCTCGTTGAATATTTATCATCTTCACCTTCGAGATTCAGCGCGTACTTGAAAAGTCGTGTTCCACAACTCGTACGAATTCACCCCTGAATGTGATTGTCTGCTAATAATAGATTGCTAACTAGAATTTGATTGGCCGATAGTAGAATTTAAGCGTCAACTACTGCCGGCTCATGTTTTTCCTCCTTCTCGTCCCGTTCAGACGGCACAACTAAATATATAGCGATTGTAGGTTCATTTCTAAAGCAGAGCCCAGTAGTATGCTTCTTCTGGTTCATGGATGAGTTCTCTAGGGGTAACACAGGCGAGCGTGCAAGAACACACGCACTGCAAACCCACTGCGGCAAACCTATCTGCGCATACATCTCAGGTTAATATACAAGCACGACCTCGTTATTTTGGTAGAGAAAGTGAACAAAAAGACTACCTACTTTCTTCTAAAGATTGAGAGAATTTTATCTTGACAGCTAGGCTTCGTAAATTCTGATAACTTTGAAGATACAAGCACTACCGTCTAGAAGCCTGTGAGCAAAGCTTTACGCGGTATGCAATAGGGTAGGACGAGAAACAGCACAATTGGAACGAAAGATTAGAGTGTCACCGCGCTACGAAAACACCAAGCTTATAAAGAGCACACGACAGCGTTCATACGGTTTTGCTGATATTACAGAACGCATGAAGTGCCTTTATGGACTAGTAAAACGTCTTTGACAAAAATCGCGCGCACGAGATGACTATTAGCGGCGACATTGTCGCGAGTTCCTCCGGCCCTATGGCTTAAAACGCTTCAACGAAAAGTGCCTAAGCAGTAAAATGTACTTATCCGCTGACGTTTATTCTTGTACTAAATTTGTTTAATATGCACATGATGTGTTTGGAGCAGAAGAGACCAATTAATAACAGAAAATTAGGTTTCTACAGTGATATTTGCGGATTTTACATATGAAAGCAGCACGTTAATGTGAAAGCCGTTGTCGCGCCAAGATCGATATCATTTTCTGGACTTCCGGGCTCTTTAACGTGCCCTGATAATTCGGCGTCTTTTTAGCCACCCATCAAATAAATGCAACTTCTGGCGGCTGTGACTAAAGCCCGTCGCCTAGCTTTTAACGGCAGATTGCCACGCCCACTCAGTTGAGCGAAATAATCACCTGCCAGCTACGACTGGTCAGCGGCATGTAGTGATGTTGCGTAACTGATACACATTGAAGCCGTATGGCGAGAACTAACAAAATAAATGACGACAATGGCATCGCGAGCATGCGGCAGAAATAAACGACAGTAAAACTTACTTGGCATCCGGGTCGTATTCCGACCACAGGCGAACAAACTCATCCAAGTGGTGAGGTCCTAGGATCGACCAATCACGGGTCAGGTAGTCGAAGTTATCCATAATGACGGCAACAAAAAGGTTGATGATCTGCACGTACAAAAAGAAAAGGAACTGACTTGTGTGCACATTATTTCACCATAGACAAATAAAAAAGAAAAGAAAATTTTGAGTTATGCTAGCTAACAGAAAAAAAAAACACGACGGAGAAATAGGCAGTACTAAAAATTGCTGAAATTGTTTGCCTAGTTTGAACGCCTATGCGTTCTTTAGATATTGCACAAATAAATTTAGTTGTACTATTATAAGTTACCGTGCAGTTATATGGTTATCAATGTCCTACATAAATTTCACTAAAGATTTTTCGTATAATGCGACATGTAAACCGAATTTGAGAAACTCGAACTCCGTAAAAAAAAGACAACAGAAGTCAGCTTATCACAAATGTCGATTTTATTAGCATCATCTACACACGAACAAGCCACCACGCTTAGGCAAATCTGGTGTACATCAGCTCTCTTTCCGATTCTCTATCACATTCAAATCAACACGAAATAAATATTAGAGATGGGAGCGGCGTAGCAGCGTAGCAGCGTAGGGAGCAGCGTAGCATCGATGGGAGCAGCGTAGCAGTGTAGTCTTCGGTATCAGCGCAAAATCTTACAGTTTAAATTATACTTTGTGTGAGTATACTCAACGCCCAAGACATAACAGCGAAAGTGGTTCACCTTACCCTAACAACTGCAACTGCTTGTTCAATTAACCATTCGATGTTTTTTTACAGACCAATATAGTTATTTGCCATCACAGCCAAACGTGCTCTCAATGAAAGAGCTTTTCTGTCTTCGATTTTGGCTTATCTTTTCACGGTTTCATATATCATAGATTGCATTACACCATTGCCGTCATAAAAGCCTGCACTGCTTGCCATCCTGCCCTGCAGCTATCACGAAGGGCAACTCATAAATATTCGTTTTTACAGCAGAAGCGGTTGTCTTGGAAGTCTCACGAAGACTGCGTCATCGCCTGACGTGGCTCTGAACACAGAGCAGCACAGATATATCGAGTCGGCGCACACGTATAGCCACCTGTACAAACCCTGATGAAGATCCGCTGGCCGGCTCTGTTTTGTACGAACTCACGCAACGAAACAGAAATGTTACTAACGTATCCTTACTGCAGCAAATATGGGATTTCAAAAACATTCGGTTAATAAACCCAATCAATTTGCTTGCCGCTTTCTGCCATATTAAATTTCCCCTTGATTTCTTCACCCAATTTTGTACTCGAACATTGTGTCCGTCAGCGAAGGTCAGCTGGCTCTTTGAGACGAAAGTGCGATCGCACGAGAACTTTGTAGAGTCCAAATATTTTGATGCTGGCGTAAGGTGGTGGGCACTGGGTAGCACTTCTCTGCCTCTCGAGAGTTTCTTGCATTATGATTCATGCTCTAGAAATGTACTCTTCTTTCTTGGTTAGTACACTTTTTAAAGTTATATACTTGCAGACGTATTCGTGAATAATTTCGCTGTCCCTATGGCACTCAGTGGCCAAATAGTCCTAAAATTTGTTGTTGTGCCTGTCGAGTTGTACGAATATGCAACTCGCTTCATATCTACAAAACAGCGGAATCTAAAACAGCGTCTTGTTGCCTTCCCTCGTGATGGCAATTCTGAACGCTTTTCAATTATCATTCAATAATACATATTTAATGAACAGTTGTCGCTTGTGAAGCACTTGGAAGACGATGTTTTTCCTACCGCTCTCGTACTTTAGGTTCTGGTTATCAGTTGTCACCGTCAACGTGGGACACATATCCCACGTGGAAAGGCAGTCCTGATTTATGGTATTGAATAACTACGTGCGCAAGAAACAGTGGTTTTAAATGATGACTTCAATGTGTAAATGTTATTTTAAGGAATAAAATGTGTTGAACAGAATTGCTGGATGTTTAACATGGCGCTCCTCAAAAAATAGTAATAATAATAATAGGTTGACAGATTACGATAATAAATTATATGGGACAGCCGGTTTCAAAAGAAATATTCTAGTACCACTGCCAATCGCCTAAAAACGAACAGTGGTTTCGTTTTCACCGAGTGACCCGGTAGTGCAGTCAGATTTCATATTCAGCCCCCATGTAAAAAAAAAGAGAAATAATGTACGTCAATCCAAAGCACAGGCCAGAATCTGTATGAAGCAAAGTTTTCGCGAGCTTTCGTGAAGCGGTCAATGAAATCCTCTAAATTTGCCAATTTCGTTCCTGCTTCTTTGGCGAAAAAGGAAGCGGGAGCGCGCATGTGTTCTCACGAACCCTGGCTAGTGCGGCAAATCCTATATATATATATATATATATATATATATATATTGTTACGTGTGGAAGGACACAGACGAAAGAGGCTATTTGCAGGCTATTTACACAGAAGCCAGACAGCCAGGCCCACAATCGCTCGCACCAAGAGCACAGACACACTTCGTCCTCTTTCGCGCGGCGGCTCGTCTCTTCAACATCTTTCGATGCTATCGTAATACTACCCCCCCCCCCCCCCCGGCGGCAAAAGCGCCGTCACGGTGCTGTTAAATATCCAAGGTGCTTGGAGAGGTGTAGGGTTTGAACCGGGCGACGTGGACAATATCACTGGTTGTCACAGCGGAGGACGTAGTGGGCGTGGCTAGAACGATTTCGTAGGTGACATCGGTCACTTGGCGGAGCACGCGATATGGGCCTGTGTAACAGGAGAGCAGTTTTTCACAAAGGCCAACTTTACGCGATGGTGACCAAAGCAACAGGAGGGTGCCGGGCGCAAAATGCACATCACGGTGACGGAGGTCGTAGCGTTGTTTCTGTTTTTCTTGATACACTTGCAGACGAGCACGCGCAAGTTGGCGAGCATGGTCAGCACGGGCGATTGCATCACGGGCATAATCGCTAGTTGAAGCTGTGGGGAACGGAAGCACAGTGTCTAGTGGTAGCGTCGGTTCTCGGCCATACAATAGGTAAAACGGGGAAAAGCCAGCAGTTTCGAGACGGGAAGAGTTGTATGCAAAGGTAATGTAAGGTAGAGCGAGGTCCCAGTCACGGTGGTCGGCGGAAACGTTCTTCGATAGCATGTCTGTAAGCGTGCGGTTCAAACGCTCAGTGAGGCCGTTCGTTTGTGGGTGGTAGGAGGTGGTAATTTTGTGCTGTATTGAGCAGGCACGCATGATGTCGTCAATTACTTTGGACAAGAACGTACGGCCACGGTCGGTGAGCATTTGACGCGGAGCACCATGCTACAAAATGATATCGTGGAGGAGGAAGTCCGCGACGTCAGTAGCGCAACTGGTCGGAAGAGCGCGTGTTACGGCGTCGCGGGTCGCGTAGTACGCAGCGACGGCTATCCACTTGTTTCCTGATGTAGATTCCGGAAAGGGGCCGAGAAGGTCTAAGCCAACACGATGAAAGGGCTCGGCAGGGATGTCGAGCGGCTGCAGGTAACCAGCGGGGAGCTGGGAAGGCTTCTTGCGTCGTTGGCAAAGTTCACAAGAAGCGACGTAACGCCGTACGGAACGGGCAAGGCCCGGCCAGAAAAAACGGCGACGTACTCGGTCATAGGTTCGAGAGACGCCGAGGTGTCCTGCCGTTGGGGCGTCGTGAAGCTCTTCTAGAACGGTTGAGCGGAGGTGTTTAGGGACTACAAGTAGGAACTCGGAGCCGTCCGGATGAAGGTTACGACGGTATAGAGTACCGTCCCGGAGTACGAAGAGGCATAGAGTAGTATCGGCCGGAGAGTGTTCCAAACGGTCGATGAGTGCTCTGGTGTAGGCATCACGACGTTGCTCGTCGGCGAAATGAAGGAGCTGGGATACTGAGAAAACGGAAGCAGCACTGTCAGTATTGGAGGAGTCAGAGTCGTCAACAGGGTAACGCGGCAAGCTGTCAGCGTCTTGGTGCAGGCGGCCAGACTTGTACACCACGGAATATAAAAATTCTTGTAGCCTCAAAGCCCATCGACCAAGCTGGCCTGTAGGATCTTTGAGCGATGAGAGCCAGCAGAGAGCATGATGGTCAGTGACGACAGAGAAAGGGCGACCGTAAAGGTAAGGGCGGAACTTCGCAACTGCCCAGACAACAGCAAGGCATTCCCTTTCCGTAATGGAATAGTTGCGCTCCGATGGTGATAGGAGGCGGCTTGCGTAAGCAATAACGCGATCCTGGCCACGCTGACGCTGGGCTAAGACGGCACCTACACCATGACCGCTGGCATCTGTACGCAATTCTGTAGGGGCATCAGGGTCGAAGTGGGCGAGAATGGGCGGTGAGGTAAGAAGAGTGACGAGACGAGAGAAGGCGGTGGCTTCTGAAGCACCCCACGAAAATTGTA
Organism: Dermacentor silvarum; assembly: GCF_013339745.2. Taxonomy (NCBI): domain Eukaryota; kingdom Metazoa; phylum Arthropoda; class Arachnida; order Ixodida; family Ixodidae; genus Dermacentor; species Dermacentor silvarum. Next base: position 123,807,872 of record NC_051163.1, on the reverse strand, counting down.
CGCCTTTCTTCAAAAGATTAGTGAGGGGTCTAGCAATTGCCGCGAAATCCTGAACAAAACGACGAAAGTACGAGCATAGCCCAACAAAACTGCGAACGTCTGCGGCTGTCTTCGGAACCGGAAAGTCTCGGACGGCGCGAGTTTTGTCGGGATCAGGCTGCACTCCGGAAGCGTCGACGAGATGGCCCAGAACAGTAATTTGGCGGCGGCCAAAACGACATTTGGACGAGTTGAGTTGCAGCTTCGCCTTTCGAAATACATCAAGTATAGCTGTTAGACGCTCAAGGTGAGACTCGAACGTTGGCGAGAAGACGATGACGTCGTCGAGGTAACAGAGACACATGGACCATTTAAAACCTTGGAGCAAGGAGTCCATCATACGCTCAAAGGTGGCCGGGGCATTGCATAACCCAAACGGCATTACTTTAAATTGGTATAGGCCATCAGGTGTTACGAACGCGGTTTTTTCTCTGTCCATGTCGTCGACAGCAATCTGCCAGTATCCAGCGCGAAGATCAATAGAAGAGAAATAGCTGGAACCGTGAAGGCAGTCAAGGGCGTCATCGATTCGTGGGAGCGGGTAGACGTCCTTCTTAGTAATCTTGTTCAAATGGCGGTAGTCTACACAGAAGCGCCATGTGCCGTCCTTCTTCTTAACCAACACCACAGGTGACGCCCAGGGACTCGAAGAAGGCTCAATGATGTCTTTGTCTAGCATTTTGGTCACTTCATTTTGAATTACTCGGCGTTCCGACGCAGAAACGCGATATGGTCGTCGGTGAATAGGCGTAGCATCGCCAGTAGGAATCCGATGCTTGACCCCGAGCGTCTGGCCTAAAGGGCAATCGTCGAAGTCGAAAATATCTCTGTAGGCCGATAACACTTTGGAAAGGTCTTCAGCCTGAGTAGAGGACAGGTCCGCCGCAACCATTTTCTTTATGTTGGGATCGGCGCCCGAGGCCGGCGCGAGGGGCACGCCAAGCTCGGAAGAACCATTGGTTGAAAAGCTGCCACTTGATGGTCGCCGAGGCAGTCAACGTTGGCAAGGCAAATACCTTGCGGGAGAATTTGTTTGCCAATCCAAAGTTGAAGATAGGCATGCGAGTGCAGTTATTAGTAATGGTAAGAATACTGTGAGGCACGGTGACGTCATAGTGTAGTGGAATGTCGTGCAGAGGAGTGACGAGGTACTCGCCATCAGGAACAGGTGGGGAAGACAACAGTTCAATATAGGCTATTGACTTTGGTGGTAGGCGAATAAAGCCTTTGGGGCGTAAGCGGCACTGGGGTACATCAGGAGGTTCTGCGAGAATCGGCAACTCAAGGCGAAGGGTGCTGGCAGAGCAGTCAATAAGAGCGGAATGTGCAGAAAGAAAATCAAATCTGAGAATTAGGTCGTGGGGGCAATGAGCAAGCACGGTGAAGAGGACAGGAGTGTGGCGGCCGGCGATGCTGACACGTGTCGTACACATGCCTACGATAGGGACAGTACCGCCATCCGCGACGCGGACGACGCGTGCCGACGCTGGGGTGAGGAGCTTTCTGAGTCGTCGTCGGAAGGCAGCATTCATAATTGAAATATGGGCCCCTGTATCGATCAGTGCAGTGACAGGATAGCCGTCGACGTCAACGTCAAGAAGGTTTTGGTTCGTAGGCAACGTGAGCAGAGGATTTGAGGGCAGGGTCGACAACGCAGCTTCACCTCCAGAAGCTGCAGTGTCTAGTTTATATATATATATATATTGGCGAGCACAGCTGCGTCGGGCAGCTGTGCTGCGTGCTGGCGGGCCGCGGTTCGAATGCCGCCGCCGTACGAGCATTAGTATTTAAGCGTAAGATTGAATCGACTGAGCGAGAAGCCGACCACCGACCGACCAGCGACCGACTGACGCATGCGAAACTATGGGACGAGAGGCGAAGAAACGTTCACTTTACATATCTTGGTTTAATGAGACTCCTTTATATGGAAGCCACTATCGGAAGGTGACAACACTGATGCTCTATGATGGCAAGCTCAATATCTCTTATGATTGGGCCTAAGTAGAGCGATGACTATACGCACTTTCTAGGCTGCAGTTCCGGCGTAGAAATAGCTGTTTGCTCCCTGCAGTTTCGGGCGCAAACAGCCTGTAGTGTGTTCAAAAGCGTAGCAGTTGGGGCGAGTTGGTATGTCAGGACTTTGTAGCGCAGCTCAGAACGAGCAAAAACGAAGGTAGAAGGGGTAATGAAAAAGACCGGGTTGAGCGCTCACCCAGTTCTCTGGTCTTTTTCATTAACCCTTCTACCTTCCTTTTTGCTCGTTCTGAGCTGCGCTACAAGCTTAGAAGCCTGTATTGTGCACTTGGGGTACGGCATAAATTGTAAAGATTCATATTTATTTATATTATTTATTGATTACATACTGCCAGTCCCAATACATTCTATTGCAGGAGGGCAATGCAGAACGAGAAATAAAAACAATATCAGATAAAGAAAGTGCCAATACACAGTTACAGATTTTATACAATATTACCTGGGCTTGAGGGAGCAAGATTCATATGGTAAAAACATTACGAACAGACATTGAGCACATAATGATCACATCATTTATGTACCGAGAATTACACTAGTACATAAGAAAAGCACACAATATTTCAACTGTGGGGGGTACGTAAGTGATTTTCAAGTAATGCTAAAATTTATTCAAGTTGTTACAAGTAGTTATGCATTCGGGTAATCTATTCCATTCTCTAATTGCATGCGGCTTTTAAACATTTTCACGTTTTAAAGGTACCCCGTGCTCTTGGAACAACGGTAATATATAACGGAATAACGGTATAAAGGTAATATACATAACGGTAATATCTCTCGACTTCAAACGTTTTGATTATTCTTTGTCATCACTAAACTCGACACCAGAGGATGTAAATTTTACTGCAGCCAATCATAGGTAACCACGGCTCCAGGTGTCACGTTACATTATGTAAAATGACGCCTATCATTCAAACTGTCCCTGTAAATTTCAATTACGCCGAGGCTACTTTCAGACCTAACTAAAGGTAACAAAGACATATTAAACTAAAGCGAATGACATCGTCGTTAAGGAAAAGAGTGACAGTCACGTTTAAATTTAAACACTGCGCACCTTTATAAAAGTGACAGCAGTTAGGGTGTAAGCGTAGACTGCCATGTTTCGTGGTACATACGTAGCCATCTCTACGTGCATGCAGGCATGTGGAATCGCGTGTACTTGCCAGGAAGGAGCAGAGGATATAAAAGGAGATGAAGTAGATGAGCGCCACGTCGCTGCCGCAAGGGGCCTGGTCGCCTTCCTCGGAGGACTTGTCGCAACGGACGTCATCCGTGTTCAGGCACGACAGCATGATCTCCTGCCACGACTCACCAGTCGCTGACCTGCGACATGTGAATTTGACTCCCGGTGAATATGCACGAAACAAAGATTTCTTATAACTAGAGAAAAGACAGCTTCGTCAAGGCGTTAAATGTAACAACTGATAAATACAACTGATAAATGTAGCGGGCTCCTACAAATGGTAAAACCAGAAATCTGTCGGACTCCCATTTGTTAACAGCGAAATGCTGTGAAACCGCACTTTTTGTTGTCCCGAAAACACTTTCACGAAAGGTTCTATTTATGCTACTTGGTGCAATGGGTGCACTCCAGAGGAGAGATCCGCGCATGAAGGCGGGCGAGCGCTTTCACAGCATAACCAAGGCATAGAAAAGGCTCTTGTACCTTCGTGACTGGTTACTCTGCAACAAACTTATACAGAATGTTAGAACCAAATCTTACAAAAGTTCGTCGTCTTCTGCTTTCTATGTGGATATAAATAACTGTCTTCCATGGTACAGAAAATAACAAATTACATATTCATTCGCACCAAGTATGAGTGAATGAATCTTCTGGTGAAGGCAGCCCTTCTGTGTCTGCTTATCGCGCTTTACCATCGCCCTTCTTATTTTTCTACAAAAATATCGACCTTGCTTCCCGTTTTTAGCATTTTCTTTTTTTAAGCGGGCTCTTCTCCCCACTTTGCGGTTTGTATGTATCCATACAGGCTGATGATGATGACAAGAGAGTCAACTTAGACCACTAGATGTGTTCTCGCTGCTGTCTTGCTCAGCAGACAACATGAGCCGCTGGATATAAGCCCGAACAGATTTCGGCACTGCATATATTGGTACATGCCCATTCTTCGCCAAACCCCCATAATGAATGTACGAAAGTGACACAAGAACTGATAGCGCCGCATCCGGTACAGACACCGCGTTGAATGCGGCCGCTTGCCACATGATGGACAGTGGTAGAAACTAAGTTGAAGCCAGAATACTAATGATACAGAGGGTTGCTACGGAGTTTCAATAGGGGTTCTGTGATCGCAAAATGAGATACTGTGTCATAATATCATTTGCATTGTAGTTGCCAGTGCTATTGCCACTTCATTTATCTACTGAACTACCAATAAATTCTCGTGATTCACAGGTGGCATGAACTAAGGAGCAGGTGAAACCAGGAAGCTATCGCTGACATTGACGGTCATCTTCGGTGGTATGTGCCACAAGGTTCTTTTTTTGTTGTTGTTGCGATTGAGTATTTTTTACAGCGCACCTATTTATGGCTAGGCTACCGCGCATGTTTCGTGTGCATGTGCAAAAATGTGGGCCGATCCTGGTAATAGTGCAGAAAGGGTCCAAGCGCAATGGCACACATCCCTGTGAACTCCGGGTAGTGGGCTCCGGGACCTGTAACGCGTCTTTGAACTACCCTCGTCACACCTGGGACCCAAAGAGTTCCCAGAAACACAGGGAACAACAGAGGGTTTTATTCACATGTTTATAAAAAACACAAAGGGTAAGTAATACTAATAAAGGCATGAAGGTAGTGAGTAGTGAGCGATAGCATATAGATGAAATGTGTAAAAAGTTCACAGGCATGGGCACAAAACGGGCCGAGCAGGACCCGTTTGCCCAAAATGCCGACCTGCGTAGGCCATGTCTACGCTCGCACCGCCCTCTCTTTGTCGGCTTTCCAACTGCTTGCGTGCCTAGTTTCCTGCCGTTCTCCCGGGGCGGCGGTACCGTCGGGCGTATATATAAGACAAGATGCCGTTCTCCATTTCGAATTTCACTTCTCTCGTCGTAATGGGGAATGTGATCGTCGCATTCCAGGCGATGATTGCATTCTCGTCTCTGTTCCTGGCGTTGCTCTTCGTAGGTACGTTGTTTCTCGGGATTGCGGACTTTACGCAGCCTCCCCATTCGGTGTCACCTCTGTGTCGTGTGCTAAACAGCTTCGCTGGTCATCCACCTTCACAGAGTGGAATGGCTCGATTTGTTTTAATCATTTTGACCAGCAGTGATCTTCTTTTGTTCATACTGTCAGTCTACACTCGGCCGTTGGTTTACTTTGTCTTTCTCATCTGTCATTTTCTTCTTCCTTTTCTCCTTACTTACATTCTCCCTATCTACAATTGCTGTTTCTAAACAGTAGGCACGGGTTGTGTCTTTTTCGGTGGCAGTTGCCAGCCTGCCACTTCTGCTATTTCCATCTCTTGTGCATGGTATACATCTTTCCAAACCGAATAGCAATATTAACTGTGGAGAGGCGCGCTCCAGGTGCGTTTCTCACAGCACATCCCTGGGAATCAGGGCGGCGACATGCCGTTCCTCGCCTCGCCGCGACTTACAGCGCCGGCTTGCGCTGCCTCATTAGACAATGCATGAACCGGTACAAATGCGCGCCGAAGCGGTCACACGCTGCATGCTGAAGTGGGGGTTATCGTTTCGAACAAATTTTGTTGAAACATCATTATGACATGAGATGACACCGGCAAGCACTGACCAGCTTTCATACAGCTTTTCCTTACCTGAAGAGCACCAGAACGGCTTGCGGAAATGTCTGGAAATTGTTGTTGCGGTCGATGGCGCTATCGTCATTCTCCAAACCAATTTTACCAAAAAGCTGCATGCGAGAGAGAAAACATGAAAGAAAATAAGCGTTGTGGTTTCAGAATATAAAGCACTTGTACACAAGCTATACTTATTGGGCAGCAAGCTCTAACAGTGAGCTTCACCAAAACCGAAAGCGGCGCGAGTTGTCGCCGTAACATTGCAAAAAGTACAGCACAAAAGTGTTCGGATGGGACATTGGAAAAGGACATGAAACCGGAGCTGCCTAAAAGGTTGAGTTCAAGTGCACTTCAAATTCATGTTAAGGCAAGCGCACTGTTATACAAGTTTGCCATTATATATATATATATATATATATATATATATATATATATATATATATATTATGATAACAAATTAAGTGTAAATCAGTTCCTGCGTCGTGTTCCTTCCACATGCCCCGACAAAACAGTGGCGTGCCATTTTTTATTTTATTTTTTCCCTTACTTCTGCATCATTACTCTAAACCATTCATTATGCTAGCACGTAAACAATACAGGTGCTTTATCTTCAGCATGTGTTTACTTCTGACCCACTTCCTGGGTGGGGTCTGCGCGCAACAGCTCATCTGCCAATGTCAACATGCCTGTTGGGTTTTCCGATTGCCCGCAACTCCTGCGTACACTTTTCAACAGTGACATTACCAAGAAGTGAATCTTGTATTTCTTGAGCCGTAGCTCCTGCACGCTCATGAAATGTAATTCAATAAGGTGTTGGAAAAGTTATAACAAACAAAGAGCGAGAAATAGTAGGAGCGCGCAACTGCATTTTAGCCAAGCATAATAATAGGCAGTTATTGCACCTTCAGATCAAGCTACGATCATCACGCTAGCCGAGACTGTAAAAATGCATGTCGTGATATCAATGCAAGGAGGAAATATGTCACTGCGACCCAAATAACCCATGCGCGCCTAGATATCACTTCGATGCACCAAAACACAAAACTGCATGTTGTGCAGTCCTAAATATATTTGTCGTCATGCAGCAGAAAAGTTTCGGCAGGATTAAATATCACTTCTTCATTACCCCCTCCTCTAACCACATTTTAGGCAAAATAAAGTTATTTCTCTCTCTCTCTCACTTGCCTGCATTCCAATAACTGCATAGATGAAGAAGAGCATCACAATGAGAAGGGCGACGTAGGGTAGGGCCTGCGCGGAAAGTAAGAAAAATACACGCCACGGACATTAGTACAACAAATCGGCATGTGCAAACAACGGGAAAATGTATCAGCAACTAGTGTTCTTGTGGCTGTAAAGGATAAATAATTTGGATTGGTTGTAATGTGGTGGTAGAGGGCGTAGAGTTCTTACGCTGACATTAAAGGAAAAACATGGGTGAAAAAAAAAAGAAAGTGGAAACCGCAAAGACGCTGTGATGTTGGTAGCTTTCAATTTCGCAATGTTAAAAATAATCCAAATATGATTCAAGAACAAGCATTTGCACGTAGCGAGTACGTATGAACAATGTGTAAATTTCCTTCGGTAGATTTTTGAGAAGCGCCAAATCGCTATTTATAACATTTATATGTAGAATCTACGGGACGTTTCAAAGCGCCTGAACTAGATGGCGCCGCCATACCGAGGTAGGCTCCGGATCGTGTTCACTGCGCATATCTCGTCCGAATCGCGTCTCGTCGTCTGCGCCTGCGCGCATGCAAAGCGTAGCAACATGGCTGCGCCTTTGCGGTTACCAATTTCAATGCATGGGCGCTGGGGAGCGTTGCCTCGAGAGTTGGTTATATTATTGACTCTATAGCAGAGGTGTTATGATCACGTTAGTGGAAAAGGGACGGCGACACAGAGAAAAGAAGTACGCAGTTAGCTGAGCACTTGTTCTGTGCACTTCTTTTCTCTTTGTCACCGTACCATTTGCGCTGCCATGATAATGAACCTGAACCAATTCGCCCAGTTTTACAGCCTAGTCGTAGAAGGCGCCGTTTTTGTTTGCACGAACACTTACAGCCTTTGTCAGAAGCATACAGCCCGTATGCATACTCCACGCCTATAGATAGTTTTTGGTTTCGGATATCCGTCCGGACTGATATCCAAGGATGCAAAAGCCAGTGGGCGTGGCTTCGTTGATTCGTGGGGGCACTCTGACGGTCTTTTTTCATTAATCACAGGACGACGAAGGCGTCCTCTGTAGCATCGGCAATGGTCCATTTGGAATCATGATTCTCCAGCAAGAAGTCCCCAGATCCCTGGGGACTTTCTGGCTCAGACAAATGCGAAAAAGAAGCTCTGGTCTTCGCAACTGCGCCACGGGGAAAATGACGTACATGGCCAGTGTTGCCAGAGCACTATGCATTTCGACTATCGCTTACCGAACCTGTGTTGCCTCCAGATGCAGAGTAGCGGAATGCCTCTGAAACACTGCGGCGCCTTATGGCACATTGTAGTCATTGATCGCCGTCACGACGACATTCTGTGCAGGTTGGCAAAATAAACTGGTTCTATGTCTGCGTGTGCCTGAAAAGTTCTAGCGCTCTGCGATGACGCTCCAAGTATTCCGAAGAAAACGTTCCTGCACTCGAAACATTTTTACACCTTTATGGGCGTATAAAGGGTTTTCGGATGTCGCATGGCTTACATCTTCACATTTAAGGGGTAACATCAAGCTGTTGGTGGGAACCAATGATGGCATCTTGTTCGGCGACATTTTCTTGCAAGTAAAATTGATGACACCTGTGACAGGCGACAAATAAAAGTGCATTAAATAAAATTTCATATCTATCGCTGTGAAATTATCCTGCCGGATATTTATGTGCGCCCAAGGCTGTCAGAATGAATACATAGTTTTCAACTACGTCTTTTGTCTTCGCACGACTAGTTAGAACTCCGTTGTCTTCCTCTATACATTTTTGTAAGGCAGGGTGTTACCCGTACGACAAGCAAACACGCTTAAGGGTGTAAACATTTTTACAGTGTGTGTGGGTGGATCCTGTACTCCTGAAAGTGTTCGCACTTGTGCTTCCTCTTAGCGCCATAGGAGAGGAAAAGAAAGAGTCACCTGGAAGGACTTGATAAAGGTCCAGAGCAAGGTTCGGATGCCTTCGCCTTTGCTGAGTAGCTTGACGAGGCGCATGACGCGGAACAGTCGGAAGAAGTTGATGCTGATGATGTTGGTTCCCGGCTGGGAGAAAGGGGCAATGGAACGCGGCAAAGAAGCGCGGCGTTAGCCTCCTCACCGCCCGCAGAAAACAACTCAGCCGCATCCAGCGATAGTGTCTCATGCAGTAGGTATATCCTCGGCCATGCACAGGAGCGAGCAAACAGCACCACGAGCTCAACACCACCTCAACCGATAAGACCTCCAAGTGGTCAGCGAAGTGCGCTTGCATGACGCTTCATGGTCATACAATAACGGTTAGTACATTCTGATGATACGACCATCCCTAATTTCTGTCAATTCGAATGACGTAGCTCAATGACATCATGTAAGCGCAGTCATCTTCACCTCGTAAACCTGGAATACTTTTTTTCTCTTGAATTCATGCGATAGACAATAAGTGGTAATTATAATAACCAAATATGGTTCATGCATCTCACTGCTTGAGTTGTAAGGTCTAAAGTGGCATTACTAACCATGAAAGTGCGAGCAATTATTCAACGGTTGAAACCAACACCAACACTTAACCATTGGTCACTCCACGCTTTCCCCTACTTGATTCCAAGAAAAAACAGTATTACTATTTCATGGTACTGGTAACTCTTCGCAGCGCTTGGCCAAAGATTCCCAACTTTCCGCAGGCACGGTGACAAGTCCTCAACTAACAGGACTGTTTTATAAAATTGTGAAAAGCGATATTGCATATTTTGAAAATTTGCGCTTATCCTAAAACGTGGTCTTATGGCTTACCTGAAGACGCAATATAAAAGCTGCCACAAAAGCTGGCGGAAGGAGTCGCAAAGCTCAATATGGGTCTTTGTGACTAAGCACGAGTTCAGTGAAACATTCTTTAAGGTTCTCTTATGCTACTGCATAAAAGACCGACTATTCCCAGGAATGTTTTTTTAAGGTGTCGATAAATTAATAACTTGTTACCGTGCTTGGCGGACACGCGAAACAGCATGCAGAAACGATTTCCTAGCACTCAGTAAAACGCGGTTTACACATTTTACAGCTCAGTGCAATCCAGACAGCCCGGTCGTATGTAATTCAAGTTTAGCGACACGCGATATGCAAAGAACATATAGCGGTTTTCTGCCATCTGGACTACACCAAGCTGCAAACAACATGCGTGAAGGAAAACAGTGCTAATGCTGTGGCCTTTTAAACAACTTGAACATTTTCCTGAGAACGTAAGCCTCTCCAGTTAACATTACAATTTCTCACTGTGAACCACATAGGCACAAGTGCGCTAGGAGGGGCGTTTCTTTAATACGTTCACGCAGTAAAGGTTGTCTCCATTACTAATCGTGTTCTAAGGATAGAACAGGAGTTCAAGCACCAAGGCTGTCAATTTTTTTTCTAATACCGGTCATTTTCTCTGCTAATAACCAATGAGATGCAATTTCAGTTTTGTTTGTTTACAGCTGCATATGGCTCCAGATGTGAGTGAGCTTTAAATATGGCCTGGAAGTGCTCCTAAAACAACTTTGTTTTAAACGTCACTAACAAAATAAACTCGTAATAGCCGCTTATTACGTTATCAAGGATCATTGGAGGAAAACTCTGTTGGGAATCGCAATTGACTATCCTAATAAGTCACTTTAGTATAAAATCTGCTATGAGGGGAAGGAAACCCCATACTGATCACAGCTATAGTTTTGTTGTTCCCCCCTGCATAAGTAGCTCCTCGACAATTGTTCAACTAAATTTCGCAAGTGCCTAGACGATGGACATTTTCACCAAAATTTGGAAAAGGCCTTTATGAAGGTGTTTGTTATCTGCGTGTAAGATGTTGCCTAGTAGTGAGCATTCTCAACAGTTCTGCTCTGTAAAGCATCACATAGTGACAGAACGAACAGTTTGAGAATATAAAGGCGCCTATGTCGTTTTCGTTCCGTATTCACGTGTACCTTGAACTATAATTTCTTTATAATAACGTGTTAGGGCATGGCAGGCGAGATGGTAGATATTACGTACGCAGTCGTCCTTCGTAGATACCTGTACAGAACTTTTTCTAGCCTTCCCCATCAACCATTTTATAAAACACCTAGACCACGCATGCAACATGTGGCGACGCAGCTTCTCGCGTGTCATGAGATGAGCACGGCCACTTTGGTGAAGCACACACACAAATGCGATAGCTTGAAGCACAGCTGATGTTGCATGCGGCAAATGAGCAAGCGTGAAAGATAGGATGCGCCACGCAAACTCTGATGGTATTAACAATCAACAAATCCTTTATTCGTAAGTAAGATTCCTGGACTAACTACCGCTCCAATAATCTTGCGACTTCAGATCTATGGCGCCGGCACACAAGTGCCAATAGATTCCACCAATGTCTGCCAATTTTTGCGGTAATGAAGTTGATGTTTCAGTCATGCGTTTGTAATGACTAGTGTTTAGGATTAGGTGCTACCAATGTTTGCCTCGTAACTGACGCAATTTACTGTCGATAATTAAAGGTGGCGCCGCATCTGTCCAGCCCACAGGCTCAACACTCTCAGCTTAGAGCTTAGTGTCCAGCAAATGCGAAAAATCGTGTAGCCGTAAAACAGATTAGAAGCAAATTAGGAATCCAGCCTTTGGTGCAATGCTTACGCAGTTAATTCGCACTCAATTAGTCAACTGTTGCTTCAACGACGTTTCCCCCACGAAACTGCAGCCAGGTGGGTAACGTAAGAACTGTTACAAGCTCGCGGAGACTGTTAGATAATGCGTGATAATGTCAGTAACTTTGCCTCCACTTCGAACTTTGGCAAGTAGTACTCACACATTAAGGTTACCAGTGTTTTCTAAACGCTGTGCTTGGCATTCGTTAACGCTAACAATCAGAAAAACGGGAACTGAAATGCAGTCCTATCGACATTACACAATATCGAATTATCTACATCTTATTGCTTCATTCGGGAGCCATCTTGGCGAGTACCTACAATCAGTGCTTCTGGGTGCCGGTGCTGCCAACCTGTGCTGCCAATTTGGCCCCGACTATCTCAGCAATGTCCAGGATTTGTCCTACATTTGTCAGAAAATGCTTCCTTCTCTTCATGTATTCCGTTCACGAATTTGTTACACTTCAAAAGATGCTTCTGTGTGACTGAACAGAACTGGATTAGGCTTCCCGGAAGGAACAATGTTGGCTGAACAAGACGAAAAATAATAAAAACTGCAATCCGAAGGAGGTAGCGTAGGAGCTGGTGAGTGATAGAGGCAGCGTGTAAGAGGTTAATGAAAGCTGGTACCCCATGTAAGAACAGCACATACACTAGGAAAGAAGTTCAATTTGGGTCTTCACATTTTCGCTCCAAATGCACCTCGAAATAGAATGTAAGAAACTGTCCATCATAGTTTTATTGTATATGAAAAATTTAGACATTGTGATGAATAACATTCAAATTGCACTATAAATAAAGCAATATTTGGACTGCAACCTCCAGCAGAAAGAAAAGTTCTGCTGGAGTTCAACGAAAAAAATATATAGTGGTGAGCTAAGGCTAAGGTAGTGCAGAATCAAAACATACGAGTAGAAGGTCGCCATCGTATAGTAAGATAAATTTGGTCACGGTTGAATAGACAAACAAGGGTATTACATTTCTTTATTTGGCCACTGACGTTGCGCAATGCTCAAATACTAATAATTAAACAGCAGATCGCTTCGCGCAATCGTTGTTTTCTCTAAAGAGGAGCCTTCAAATTTTGTGTTATCAGGATACAAGTTTTCTCTCAATTTGTTTAACTTGGCACAAAGGCTCTCTGAAAAGAATGAGTAGAGAAAGCACCTGCAAGTTTGGACCAATCAGCTGCTACTCGCAAAAGAAATTTCCAGAGGTTGTAGTTGCATCGTCGACACTTAAACAGCTGACAAAGGCTGGACAAAATAGAACTGTTCGTCCAGGCCATGTGCAGAAGTGGGCCCACTTTTGTTTCTTTTTGCGCGTTACATCATAATTAACCGATGCATATTTGACGAAGCATTATGCGATCAGATCCATAACATTCGCTTTTATAGGAAGGCTTGAGCGATCCCTTAAAAATATCCTTTTATCACTTGAATACGTGAAATGTCTTGCGTATGGTAATATATTCTAGAGGTTGGCAGCACCGGTAAGCGCCTCGTATGGATGCAATTTCCCGTGCGTGTAAAACATGTAAAACCCTGCCGATGCGTGTTGGTCAGACCAGGCCTTGCGAAAAGCTAAGTGTCTGCTCCAATTGACAGTCTTGTTTTCGTCAACTGTCACCTGTTGTAAGAACCCCAGAAATAAAAAAAGCATAATACAACAAGCTTTGGTATATACATACGAATAGCGAAAACAAGGGCATATAGTTAGGGCTCACACCTGCAACACTGTGGCAAGAAACAAGGAAAATGTAGAAGAAGAAAAAAAAAACGCTACGCAACCTACTTGATGGGCACACCGCGCTGTTACGTTGCACTTCTTTGGGATTACGTCCAAAACGACGCCGTGCTACGTTACAGGTTTGGCGACGGTAAGAGAAACACTGCAGCAGATCTTAACCACACTCCATCTAGAATCAAACTCGGTAGAAGAAATGAGGCACACAGCACGCGAGGTTCTACAAAGGCACACTATAAGCAAGCAGTAAGGCTGTTTTCCTAAAAAAAGAATATCAGGTGCGTCTAACAAAGCGTGCACGCTAAAGTCGACCGAGGTCGACCCTACAGGTGCAAACTAATTGATTGCCAGCTTGTTTACTAGCAGCTGTAGGGCACGAATTGCAAAAGACTGGACGGTGTGGGAGGCACAAGGTTTTGGAGCTACAGCACGGCATGCCTACGTTGGCACTATGTTATACGATGAGATAAACAGCAAAAACAGCAGCTTAAGCCGCAATTCTAGCCCCGCATGAATTTACGAAAGACTTTAAACCACAGATTTAGGGTAGGTATTTGTTGATTATTAAAATGGAGCTTCGATGAGTTGAAGAAGACTTTTTGCCTCGTGATAGAGAAAACCAAAAGCTTTTTTGTTCTTTTTCGTGCTTCTGACAATTTCTATAAACTGGTCCCAGCGTAGTCGAGGGTGGAAAGCCAATAGCTATACAAAGCCAATAGCTGCCTGGAAAATCAGCTCGGACTATATTGGCAATATAACAAAACGCTCACGGTGGACTTTGTCTCGCAAACTCCTCAGTTGCGAATACGCGCTCTTACGGTGTCTTCATATTTTTGGCAAAGACACCACTGGTAGAAATTCTAACCACCAGTATATATTTTTTTAATTTGATGTGGGCCTAGTACTCGCATATTTGTGCTTCTATTCCTCCTCACACTGTTACACTTACATCATACGACCATTCAGTACCAGTTACACTAAATCGCTTTGATAGTCAAACGTCGACAAGAAGACAAGCTTCAGTGTCGAGTCGTTTTGCCATGCAACTTCAGTCACCGAAGAATATGCTGCAATGGTTCGCCGTGGATCCTTGATGCCTGTGGTCGTTTGAACAACGGCACGTAATTGTTTATGAAATCAGAAAACATACGCTTACAGGCAGCAAGTGAATAACGGTTCTGTATAGAATCCCATGAAATCTGTTACGTATTCAAACAGATTATGGATGCCAACCAAATAACACCGAAACTCAATGATGCCTCACCCCCCATTGTGCAAAGCCTAAACGTCGAAAAACGCTCTCGATGCTCTGTAACGCAAAATACAAGACGTGCATTTTGTTTTGCGTTCAGAACTACTCATGTGTAAAAGCCCAAGGCATAGCTAACAAAATGCAAATATGTGGACCTATAGCAAAGCCATACGCTCTGCCTACTATGTCTACGCAATAGACGCAGAAGAGCAGAATGCAACGTGGTCATCATCTCAGAACCAAATGAGCCAACATGACACAACAGAGTGAATCCTGCACCGTCTTCAAATTCAACTTCTGTAAGCTTTAACACTATTTTCACCCAACCAACAATTTTAAGCATGCATCTTACTGCGACGTAAAATTCTGTTAGAAATGCGTACAGCATCTATCGTTGGCCGAGTTGCGGATTGTTGAAATCAAGTTCTCGAATTGAACCAATTAACGAAAGCGCCGTAGTCCAAAGTATTCCCTGTGTGGCCAATTACTTTTCTTTGCAACAAGTCTTCCGCATCTCTGCTTCAGTTACTGCTACTTGTAATTAAATAGAATGGCTAGTTTTATGGAGAAACACTTTCGCCGCTATCAAAATAAATTTATCTCCGTCACACAGCTACGTGCGTATGTTTACGTCTTAGAAGGTATTTCATGAATTCCTGTATTCCAAACAGTGAACGAGGTCATATACGAATAGCTGTCATTATATCTTTTCAAACAACGAATGGCAGGCAGAATCAGACGTCGTTTTCCGGTACTTGCGTGAAGGAGTTTAATACTGTTTAACTGAGGATGTATTATGTTAAGAACAATGTTAGTTACACAGATTGACAGGTGCGAAGCTTTTGATACACACAGTTTGACACGTTCCTTTTGTAAGGATAAATAAGGATTGCATAACCAGACAACGAACAACCAGTACAACGTTTGACATATATCCGTAATAGCATAATAAGGAGTCACAAACGTACGAAAATATAACGACACTTAATTATGACAACGAAACGAAATGGTCAGCAAGCACCACAGCGTCAATGCGCGCTTAGGAATCTAATGTCGAGATCCTCCAATATAATGCTTGCAGCAAACGGTTCTGCAGCCATCACCGGTGACGCTCATTTCCCTAGAACAATAGCCACGAAAAAATTCCGACAGAACCCATCTCGCGATGAAGGTCGACGTTGATATGATTAGCACTGAAGCAATGTAGCCACCGTATTGCCACCGCAGAGTCATGTCATGTACGATGTGTGTGTACAGCCAGGTTCTTCGCGTCTCCCTCCGGACATGCTGCGCTATCAAGCGGCATCGCAGTGAAGCCCACGCTTAGCATATGTGAAGATATTCTGAGACAATATTTTATAAATATATATATGATGTGGGTTGGATTCTGCACAGCACTGGATAAATTTTAAATGATTTTTACTGCGTTAGCATTCTTAGGGTACTCCATGGAGATTCCAGCAGCTAAATATCTATCTGTCTATATTTTGACGCGCGTATATTTCCATATTGCCATTTTCCTACCAACCTGGCTCATTGTTGCTATTGTGTTAGCTAAAACTATGGTTCGCGATATACTTGTCTAATCGATTATATCTGCATGCCACTGCCTAATGTACTTTTGAGAGACATTAGCTTTGTCAAGTCGTGGAACAGTGTATTCTTCCCCATCTCCTCAACCATGTGATGTAGCACATGCCTGGAAGACAAACGACTCTAAAGATTAAAAAAGCAACCCTGTACGATGGCCAAATCACACTACTTCTCACAGCTAAGCAACGTTTACGACGGCTGCCCCACCAACTAACCAAAGCTCAGCGCATTCTCTGTTTACTTACGTGCTCTTCCTGCCGGGGGCGAAAATCCGCTGCTACCAAAAACAATTGCCACACAAAATAAACTGCCTTGTTTTCTTTCTTTTACACAAATATATTCGACCATAAAATTTCAATGTCTGACAATTTTTTCAACAAATGACACCACTGCAACTGCTCTGCAAGGGATCCTGCGTTTGGCTACATGCCTCAGCATATGCGACGGGTTACTTCCATATTTCCCGGAAAAATCGAATAACCGCCCTTGCTCAACTTTAGGTGAAAATTAGGTGCACTCCACTGTCCAAACTATGCAGGTCAAAAGTGGACTAATAGCTTGTTTTTACAATTCTGGCTTCTTCCATCACAGCCACGGCTCGTATGGCGCGCCCCATTACGGACTTCGACACGACTCTCAGTAAGTTCATTTAGCAATGCGCTTACTAGATTGATGCTGTAAATGCATCAAGTACATCTAAGCGAGGCGCGTTCGTGAGTATCCGGAGACTGACGCCGTGGCGCATCGCCAACAAGCGCTTGAAAGAGAGATGTGTGAGCATCCCCATGACCCTTTCTCGCACTGCATCTACATTCTATGCGTAAAGTCAATTCAGAAATATCAATCGCTAACGAAAACAATCACGTTTAAAACATGTTGCCTGCATCTATAGGCGCTCAAGATTAGACCTGTGCTCTGCAATTAGTTAATATGCACAAATCACTTAACTGAGTGCCTGAAGGTGAAACGTCCGGGTTATTGGTGGCGGTGCCACTATTTAGTATTGTTGTGTATTCTTTTTTCAGGTTTATGTGTTTATCAATAATGATTCACACCAGTCTAATTTCTAGAAGGCCTAGATCAATTTTTAGCACAACGCATATGAAGCTGTCAGTTCGGTCCCTGTACGTAGGTTTCAGCTCTGGCATGGAACCAAATTGTGCACTCAACAATACTCCCTAAAAAACTGTCTAGTTTATTCTGGTGGTGTCTTTCTTAAATAAAGTTAAATAAAGACGCTTTTATTTCTAGTTTTTTTCATTCAATTTTAAAGAATTTTAAGTGATTTATATTTGTGAAATGGAATAGCCGGAGGCACAATGCTTCTACCTTCTCCAGTTAGACCCCATTTAACCCCACCTACAAAAGAAAAAACAGAAATGTAGCAGGACTAAGGATTCGGTATATAAAAGTATTTCTGTTTCTGGAGATAAGGACACTCGCTGCATCCACTCGCGAGGAGTTTGCGACGTGCAAAGAGCCGCGGCCTGAGAAGGGCTTCGTAAAGATCGTCGCTCTTTGGGAATTCCTGCCCTGCTGGCAATCGAGTCTGCGCTCTAAGAAATCCCGCTACTTGCAGTAGTCGTCCGGGCCAGTGGGAAGGCGGGTGGCACACACGCACACGTTGAGATAGAGAGAGAGAGTGACAGAGAGAGAAAGATAGCGAATGATTTGCTGAGCAACAGGGCCACACGGGGATTTCCTAGAGGGCAGATTGGAGCCGAAGATCGCTCACGTTTACTTCGGAGTAGAATATGTCGATGAAGCTGCCCAGCACAATTATGAAGTCGAACACGTTCCACGCGTCGCCGAAGTAGTTCTGCATAAAAAAGGGGGAACAGGGAGAATGAAATGAAAGAACACGTGAAAACCGCGCACAGACTGTGTACAAGCAATGTTGTTACGAACCGCAGAGTCGCTTTCGACACCTGGGGACTGCACAAATATATGCCCACCAAAGAAATCCGCTCAAGACAAGCTATTCGAGCTCACAAAGACTTAAGTCTCGATTGTGTTCATTTGTGGTGGTTAGTACATGGCTTATCCAGAAAAAAAAAGTTTCCCGAAAACGGGACAAAGAGGCCAAGAAGAACTGTGGTTTCGTTCTGTTCCGCACTTCGTTGTGTTCAGCGTCCGGCACTTATACAGCATTTTTTTTTGTCAGAACAAGTCGCTGAGATGCTTCCCTGCAGCCTGAAGAATTGAGCATCAAGTCATCTCAGGCATTGGTGACCTCGCTTTGCCTTACCTTCAACATTAGCGAGTTATAATTTAGTTTCCACTGAACCGGCAGCCAGCATGACATGTCCAAAATAACAAAGCTTTAGTTGCATTACCTTTGTTTCAAAGGAATATGGGAATATGCGGTTTTAACCTCCCTTAAGAGTGATATATTGGGTATTGCACAAGAAATAAGAGGCCACTAAACTAAGCACAATAACAAAACTGCAGTAAACTTAGCAGCACCGTTCCTTTCCTACCACGTGTAGTAAAATTGAGCAAGTGACAAGAAATTTTGTCTTGAATTTTGACACGCCAGATTTGCTTCTCATATGACTTTCTACTTCCTAAGTTTCCAGTGGTGGAAGTGGTTTTTTTCTGTCAGTGACAAAACGTATTTTTTATGTTCCTTGACCCCAGAATAGGTACATGTATTATTTACGACTTTGCATCACATGCATGGTTTTCCGGTACCACAGTGTTGCAAATACAAAAGGATGGTGAATTACACATACTCTAGACAGAACGGACTGCACTTTAAAAGATAGCGAACTGAATAGAAAACAATTTTGGAGTGCTCAGATTATTAATTTCAGAGTGACAAAATTGTGGTTAATTTCAGGCAGTATGCTTCTGTATTCAGGGAGCTGTTAGCACTCCTTTGAACTAATTTTTTGTGAATAGTTCACAGTGCCTGTCCCTTTTTCATACTTTTATCCCCTAATCAGTGGGTAATTAGTCTTTTTAAGGCATGATGTGAACTCAGGTGTTCATCACGTATGCCTCACATTCCACTCACTCCTGTTTTTGTTAACGTGGTAAGCCTCAGCCCAGTCAATGACATCAGTCACCTTTTTTTTACCACACTCGTTCACTTCCTTCGCTTTTGTTATATTCAAGTTTGAATGAATATTGGAACTGACACTTCGAAGTACAGTTTATAGAGAAAAACGGAAAATTGCTTCCTTGGCCATTGGTCCCGTCAAGGCTCAGCTATACGCTTCTTAGTTCCTTTGATAAAGCGGCCACAATTTACTATTGATAAAACCTATTTCCGGGATTCAATACTTGAAACATGACACAGATAAAAAGCATGGGGATGAGATATCTGCTAAGAAAGTGTCTAGACATTTGAAATGCAAGACAAACCTTCCACCTTCTCTCTGCAGTGACTCCAATATGCCCGATTGTCGCAAGGCATATTGTAGAAGGCCTGACACATAAGTGCAAGTGTGCGCAAATTTATGCGCCATAGCATGGCAGTTGAAAGGGATTAATGAGCAATTTTCGTAGTGATGGACGTGCAATAAACATCACGCAAATGCATTATGTACAACAGCTGAAAAAAAGACATCTGAAGTACGACCACTTAATTTATTAACGGAATGGCACATAGCTGAGCGGGAAAATTATTTTTGCGGTTGATATGCGTAGCATGAACGCAGGTAAGGAGATAAATGAAGGAGATAAATGAAGCAGCTGGAAGGAAAATACTCCATCTTCCCCACCTGATCCCTCCGCTAAACCTAATTAACATGAAACATACGTAAAGTATATGCTGGCGGTATAGCTATCAGTGCTCACATTTGCATGACTGAAGATATTTCTACATGTAAAATTATACCTAGTTCAAATGAACAGATTCTTTACATGCATGAAAGAAAGCAATGCATGTTGTCGGGCAAGTTATTTTGAATTCATGATCTAAATGTGCAGTGCAACTAAACGAAGACAGATAAATGTGACTGTAAACACAATTTGTACGTGTCGTCTTCTTTTGCTGTCTTCGTCTTGCCATGCTGAACACTCTAGTCTCTAATTTCACGTAACCCACGTTCTTCATAATCAACATCTCACGGGAAATTTGCTGTTCTGTAAGAGTTCTGACAGCCAGTTTAGTATACACTGCATTACTGCTCGAATGCCTTGTTACAAAAAAAAAACGATATGCAAAACCAGTACAGAAACGATGAGAAGAGACACAAAGGAAGACACAGGAAGAAGGCAGGACTGTAAACAGGAAATTTTTTTGTAGGAAATTGCGAGCTGATATGCGAGGCATGAAGCCACAGCAACCATTTCTAGCTTAAATTTTTCGTGCATCGCCCTGGAAACTTGTATTATTTAAGGGTGAGCAGGCCACATGATTAACAGTTGGGAGTCGTGTTTTTAATCAAATACTCATATGATTCCCGAGTCTCGTCTTCCAGGATCGTCCTTGAGCTGATACTAAAACCGTAACCCCTTGCGCTGACATTAAATTTCGCTCTATTGACTTACCTTGAACCTGAAGGCCACAATTTTTAGGACGAACTCGAGGGCAAAAACGGCGGTGAAAATCATGTTCATGACATCCAGGGCGTACGTGTAGGATTCGGGTTGGCCGTAGAACTGCGAAAAAAAGAACAAGCTGTAAGTTGTGGGCGAGTACAAAAGGCGTTGTAGACTAAAGCAAAATGTAATTATGCGATAGGGTGGCGTAAGAGTGAATACACCACGAAAACTGTATGTTCTTAGTCGGTGTTTAGTTACCCGGCTACACTGGTGAAACTTTTGACGAATTACTTTCTTCTAACACAATCGTCTGCATTCAACGTATAGTAGCTCTGTTTGTTAGGATGTACAGCAAACAAAGTGAGGTACTCAAACTTTGCAAAATGCTCATCGCACTAACGTTGGCCCATCATGTCGCTCGACTTCCGCTAGCTCACTTACGGTGATATGTTTTCACTGAGCCTTCCCAAACAGTGAGTCATCGATATGACAGCATAAGTAAAGACTTAGCGAGTTACTGGTTCATCATCACAACATACTGCACAGGAAATAAAGAAGAAAAAGAACGAGAAAGTATGAAATCAGAGCTGCATGTGAACACCAGTAAAGAAAGCACAAGAAATATGAAAGTACACGAGGACAAATATGAGGGGAGAAATAGAAAAATGCTGCATTTATACAACACATCCACGCAGAAGGCCGACGACAATGTCAAGAAAATTCATCATATTATGAAGTCACATTGAAGAATTTTGTTCCCAGCCCATAAGCAAGGGGTTTCTACAGCAAAATAAATAAATGGAAGAAATTGTCACAGGCAACTTGGGGACACTCTCCTTTGACAACCACTCTCTAATGACCTACATAGTTTTGAATCGGGGCTAATTAGCTAAAACAGTCAGAAAGCTAAGAAGCAAGTAAATATGAGGTGCGCCATTTATACTAGTGATGAAAGTCAGAAGCAGAAGTGTGCGCTGAGTACCCTACAAGAAACCAAGACAGCTATTTCACTAAGTGGCTCGCCCTCAGAGAAGCGGTGAAATAATCGCTTTTGTGCTGTCAAGTTCGCTGTCTATAACAGCCATGTCATGGCAACACAAAGACAAGCTGCCGTGTTATAAGTCGCTGACTGTAAATCAAGCGTGGTAATCACGTAGTAAGGTACGAATAGTAAATGTTCGCATCGTATAAAGTACATTATACAGGCATTATACATATAGCTACAGACAATACCTAATCCCATTAAGAATATTTAGATCATGTTAATTTGTCAGAGTGAATGTCATGTTCAAGCATTGCAATAAGTGGGCAGGTCTAAACAGCAAGTAATAATGCGAGAAATCTTACCCAGTTCATTAGCCAGAATGGACGACAATCAACAGGTTGAATGCTAAACATTGCATGCCAATCTTAACGTTTACTATACGTGTCAGCCGTGTACATAATGAACTGTATGGCTTGTTATGGTAGTGAAACAAAACGGTGATTCACCGCGGCGTACCTATAGAACGCGAACCACATTTCAGGCGACGGGTAGCGCAGGCAAACATGGGAGCTCTCATCTAGGCGGAAGCGCTCAATTGATTAAGAATATACCAGCTATACTGCAAGCTCTAAACAAAGGAGGGGAATACAAGAGATTTGCACTCTATTAATAAACCTATAACGACGTGTGTGATATAGAGGTTTCTTATCAAGACCTGCACGATTTTGGGCGCCGGCCTGTGAGATCCGCCGGCCAATGCAGATGCAGAGTTCTATCGCAACAGATCATAAACTGCTCAATCTCGAGTGCAGTATCGAGTGATGACAAGACGTCAGAGCAATTATCATAGCTCCCACTCATTTGTTACATTATTTGGATGGTAGCGCACGCGCGATAGATCTTCTAGGACACTTTTGCGCTGGCAGACGCTATGGTAGCCAGAGCAAGCTGCCAAAGATTCCTAGAGACATCATTATAAAAGCAGGAGTGGTACGGTGAAACCTCGATATGTCGAACACGGATATATCAAAATATTGCGTATATCGAACACTTTCTATATCATCAGGAAAATAGCATAGCATTTTTTTTATTTTTTATTTCGAACGGGGTCGCACGTAAAACGGATATATCGAACTTCGCCACCCCAGACCATGTTCGCTCTGTTGACAGGTGGCGAGCTTTCCCGCAACACCCACGAAGATAGCGGTGGCGCTATGGGCGTTCGCGACTGTTGCGCACTATTAACGGCACACATCGATCACACCGAGGGCGCCATTTGAACATAGCGGCGTACGCACGCGGTGGCTTAGCTAATTTGACATCGTCAACGACGCCTTATATTTGCCGCACTGACTCTTCGGTGCCATGACAGCGCCGGGACGCTAATTAATTTTCCAGGGCAGCTGGGCCCTCGAGCTGTGTCGCCCCCGCACGGGAGAACGTGAACCACGGCGGCGCCTCGGATCTGTTTGTGCCCCGGTGGCCGCGGTGCCAGACGCCGACGCGAAGCGGCAGTCGTTGGGGTGTTGCTACGCTGCGCTCCGCAACACCCCAAATAAAAAAAAATACTGTTCCAGTCAGGTAGACTGCTCCCTCCCTGATAGTGAGACTATATTTGGATCATCAAAATAGTGAATGCGCTTATTTAGGAATACCATCGTTTCTCTCTCGAGAGGTGCGAGGACAAGCGGGTGCGAGAGAGAAACGATGGTATTCCTAAATAAACGGACCACTGTTTTGATGATTCGAATATAATCTCACTATCAGAGAGGGAGCTGTCTACCTGACTGGAGCAATATTTTTTTTTTTATTTGGGGTGTCACGACGCTGCGCTCCGCAACTCCCCAACGACCGCCGCTTCGCGTTGGCACCGCGGCTTCCGCCACGGTGCGGACGCGAAGTATCCGCTTGCGTAAGAGCGGACGCACTTTTCTCTCTTGCACCCGCTGATCCTCGCGCCTGCGGACAAACGACTGGCGGTCCCTCCAAAGACCGTCTCGTGCCAGACCAGTGCCTCAGAAGTCCCTAAGCGATTATGTCCCTAGGCACCTAGGAGCTCCACGACTTGCCATGACAACACGTGTTAAGCGGAAGTCACGTGACCCACAGTGCAATGACCCCGTTGTACCAACTAGCAATCGTAAAGTCGCCACCAGGGGACAGCGGCGGAGTTGACGGACGTGGAGATCGCAGCGGAAGTTACTGCTGAGCGGTCAAACCAAGACGCTGCCGAAGTAGATGCCGCAAGCTCCGACGTTGCCCCGCTCCCAACTTCAACAGAGGCTGTAGCTGCGTTGGCCCTTGTACGCCACTACTGCGGCGCAATAGAAGGCACCGGCCTATCGCTTGTGGATCGCTTAGCACGCGGTTGCAGGCTACACTGCTGGAGTACTTTCAGCCAAATGAATAAATACTATGCTTGAAGCCTCAAGTGAGTATTTACTGCGCCACTATTGGTTCATTGATAGATTTGTACAGTCGCATCTGCTTAATTCGAACACCATTCGAACTGACGCTGTGGTCCCCTCAAAATTATGTATGTTACAATGGGCGAAAACGCCCTGCAATTCGAACGTGCAAGCATTTGCGACGGTTAATTCAAACATACCGCGCTCCGACAATGCTCTCAGCAGTGCGGTAAATCACGCGGTGCCTCCGACCAGCTTAATGCTCCGACCCCGCCATAGAGCAAAAGCTTAGGAGAGACCCCAGAAACCCCTCAACGCGGCGCGCAAAAAAAAAAAAAAAAGCACCGCGGAAATTTCATCCTCTCTCAGATGGCAAGGTCGCCGTTTCCTGCGTTGCACCGCAACACGCATGTACGTGCCGACGTCGCAGCCACGCGGAGAAAATGTCAGTGAACTCATCTCACTTATGCTTCCTCTATTTTATGGTCACGTGTTGACCTAGAACGCTGCGGCGGCGGCGCAGAGGAAGCAGCGGCGGAGGTCCAGCCCGGCCAACGCTCGCTTCCCGATAAGGGCAGAAAACGAAATTTCAGGGAGTGGGCTAAGCTGGCGCCGGGTCGGCGGGCGCGCACGGAGACATTCGAAAGTGAGGGAACTACGAGCACTTATTCTTACACCGTGGCTACGAGGGAGTTGAGAGGAAGAGCGAGGGGAGCCACCGAAGCGGCGGAGTTGCCGAGGACAAATCCGCTTCCATGCCGCCCTCCTCCTTCACCTTCGATAGTCGCGGCGCGCGCGCGTGCGCGCGGGACTCCACCTAGCGTGTGTAAGGTGCCGGCCTCTTCAGGGTCGTACCGAGCATACTTCCTCGTACGTTTTGTCGTACAAATAAAAGTTTTTTCCCCACCACCACCACCGCCGGCCCGGCGCCAGCGTAGCCCTGAAGTTTCGTTTACTGGAAGGGCCGGCGTTGGCAGGTGCGCGGTCCTCGCTCGCTGTGTGCTTGCGCGCCGTGATAATTCACGACGTGATATTGATTCGGCCCGTTAGTGCATCGTGCTATGGTGCACGAATAATTCAAGAATAAGTCCTTCCTTTAATTCGAACAAATTTTCGGGCCCCTTCGAGTTCAAATTATCGAGATTCGACTGTACAAGTTTTCTGATGCGTTTTTTACGTGATTTTATATATTGAATTCTGGCTAAAATCGATCTATTTCGCGATCACCGCACTGTTCAATATGTCGAGGTTCGACTGCACACCTTCCCGAGATAGGTGATATCTAATAGAATTGCGGTGCTTAGTGCATGACGTTTCCTATATTCTAAATGCGCCTAATATTCACCACTCAGTCTTTCACTCCCCTAGGCTTACCTACTACTCGCGTTTACAATGCAGATTAAACCAGCCGAATACCAACCACAGTTGACTGTTCACGCGTTTAATAAAATGAGGTGCCGAAGCTGACGACAGTGTACGCTGCTTATTCCTAGCTTGTTCATTCATCGCTTCTAGGGGTTGTCTGCGGCTGGTCTGCGAGACAGCAGTGCAGAACAACATCGCCAAGGCAAAGGTATGTCGTTTCACAAGTCACTAACGTGGTTTCTTTTAATACATGACTGAAACAGTGAACCGCGAATTTTCACATCTCAGCTTCACAATGAAACATTCGTAAATACTACGCTTCAGCGCAGATATCCTACAGTATCAGCTGACAGATAGAGGGACAGTCCAAGGGCTTAAAACAAATGTAAGTAGAACTGTAATGTATGTATGTAGAATTGTTCAATCGAATCTTTACTGCAAAGTCTCGACAAACATTTTCTTCAGCATTTCTGAGGACAGCATAGCACTTTAAGTCGGCAAATAATTCACAACTCTCCAATAAAAGCCTCAGAGTAGTTTTTGTGATGCCAGTATACGAATAATGCCGCGAAAACCAACGATTCATTGGGCGTGTTCTCACCTTCATGGCAAGGGTGAGGGTATTGGTCATGATGAGCACGAAGAGCGCGTACTCAAAATACTGGGACGTGACGAACCACCACATCTTGTACTGGAAGCGGGCCTTTGGGATGTAGCGCCGCACGGGTTTCGCTTTGAGTGCGAACTCGATACAGTTCCTCTGTGTCGCGGGAGAGGGTTGCGAAATCGAGGCACCATTAGTGATCACTCACGTGCAGTACAGTCAAGACGTGCATGCCTAGACATAGAGAACACAGTGTCGGATACAGGCGTCAGCAGGCGTCAAATACCTCACACGGCTGGTGGACATTTTCATAGTCTACTTACTTCTTTTTCAATGGGGAATTGTTATTCCAGGCAAGAAAGTTTTATGTGGTCTGTGAGCTCACGTTGCGAACCATCGCTAGTGGCGCAACAATCTGAACGATCCCGCAGAACACGTGGAGGCACCTCCCTAACCATAAAAAGCTAACATACTACACATAACGTAATTGCCTCTTCTTCTTTCTGGGGTTTCTCGTGCCGAAAGCAGTTCTGATTATGAAGCACATAATTGCCTCGACAAAGACAGGTCGCCTTATCGAAACGTCTGTCAACCTGTCATAGGCGTTTCATTATTGCTCACACTTTTCTTTGTGCGCTCACTGCATTCATCAAAGGCTGACGTAAGATAAGGCTAACTCACATCACAGACATTTTTTTCTGATGTTATTCACCAAGCGCAACAGAGATTTGGTAACTTTCTGTAAAGTTTTGTTAATTGAAGTATATGAATTGATAGTGGTGTTAATAAAGGGCTCGCATTACAGGCAGAGCGGTGTGTTCGGTTACAGTTTTGTCCACGTGCTAATTTGTTCAACACATTGCACGGAAACTGCCAGCTTCAAATTTAAGCTGCAAGACCAAATTTGCTACAGATTCAAAAATCACGTACGCCGCATTAACACAGGGCTATGCATTTACCGAACAGTATCGTTTTTATCGGTGGCCTATTTCTAACGATGTCAGCACCTTCAGAAGTGTATACACTGCCAAGTATTTTCGCAGAAATCTCTCTTTACGCGAGATATGGCTTTTGGAGTGTTATCCTACGCCAGAAAGTCTGAATGTCCCTGCTGTTGGCTCTGCACATGTTACTAAATCACAAATTTTCACACGTTATGTGAATGGACCTATCCGCAATTATATGAAATGCCGAACTTTGCACCCCCTTGCTGGTAACTGGCTCTTCTAATTGGCATTCACTATTTCCGTTGTTCTAGTCGATGACAAAGATATCTAAAATTGCAATATTTTTTTAGAAAAGGTCCTTTTGTTAATGTTTAGCATTTTCACAAGACTTAGAGCACGCTAAACTTAAGTCACAGAGACAGGTTACGCGAGTAATGCAGAGGCGGACAACGGAAATTGGCCACAATTTTCCAATAACTCATGAACGTCCGGGACCTTCGGACTCCCGAGAATGCTTTAAGAAGCTTTCTATGAAGAACTTTTGTTTAACTGAGGCGCCTTCTGAACGGCGACTTCAGCCCTATGTATAAAGCTCGAAACACTAAGTTTTTCAATGTTGAAAGTGACGAGCTGCGAAACACACTCGCACATAGCGAGATAATTGTATTTACATTTGCCAGAGGGTCTGACTCCTGTAGTCGACTGTTAGGTTCTACAGCCCCAGCCAAGCTCTGGGCGATATTCATGAAGACTAGTAAAGCTAAGTCGGCAGCATTCAGCCCTTACATCGCTTGAGAGAGAAAAGGCATGCCGCTCACTTGGTTCTTGTCGAGTTCGCAGTTCTTGTACTCCTGCTCGCCTTCGTTTTGAAAGGTCACAATAACGAAGCCGACGAAGATGTTCACCATAAAGAATGCGATGATGATGATGTATACGATGAAGAACACTGCCACTAGGGGCCGATAGTTGTACAACGGGCCGTGGTCTTCCTCATTCGAATCGATGGCCACGTACAGGAGGCTGCAAAGAAAAAAAAAGCATTAATACATGACACATCTGACGAACACGTACACCTAAAAGTGACATACTAACACACGTAAATTGACACGATATTGATACGTGTACTTGTTTATCTTTCACCAGTGACCGCTTTTTACCGGCTAACAAATATTAAACGTTATCGCTCGGCGCATGGCGCGCCTGCAGGTATGTATCGGAAGTTTCACGAACGTTATCGATGCTTCTATCCGTTGTCCGTTGTCACCGACGCTTATGTAATCTGATTGTTTCAGCGACGCGAATTGACTAGTACTTTCTGGGAGACACGCGGGCACCAGGGATTACTCTGGAATTTTCGATTACTCGTGTATGAAAGCCGACGCGTTTCACCGCTGATCAGATTTCGACAATCACCGACAAGTGCAACTTGCGCTTGTGGGCACAGGTTCGCCCAATAAAAAGTCCGTTTAGTCATTCACAGTTTTGCGACTGTTTTCGTCACCGTCACTACTACGTGACAATATCACTTCGCGGTATTTTCTCTGTCATAACCTGGTTGACTGTAAAATTAGTTATCAATACCATACATGCATCTGGACAGTGAATTGGGCAGTATCTCTCGCAAGTTCTTTCGAATTCCCGCCAACATCTTTTGATATTTTCTCTTTACGCAACGTCTAAACGTAGTACAGGTGACAGGTGTCACCGCAAATTGTGTGGAAACGTCTGAGATCAGCTTTTGCAATGCTGAAGAAAAAATTCCGGAATTCCGGCAGTCTTTTCAAATCTTCGAGAATCATAACCAAATTCGCGCGATAAAAACTTATGCAGACCCAACGCACATGGTTGAATGTATGTAAAGCGAAGGTTTCGTAATCTGGTTAAATAAGTACTACAGAACTAAACGCGATAGTTTACAACGATCGTTATTGTCTTTCTGTGCGACGTGTAATATTGTTGCTGATGCTTGTGCGCCACACAAGTGACAACTTGCCATACCATGCAATGTTCGTGTTGTGGGCTACACCGTATACAAGCTGCCGAAATGTAGATGCACACTGTGCGAGATCAATGTATCGATATTACGAGGATGCAGGTGAGAACTGATCCTTGTGAAGGAAAAATGTTTAGGAGAAACGTTAGATCAGAGAAAAACGACACATGGTAATATACGAATATACGCCTCGTGTCACAGTACAGGTATGCATGTACATTTAAGGCTTCTAATCGCCATGTGTCACAATGACACATACTCGTTGTAGTGGGTTCTCCAGCAATCGGCAGCTATGCACTGGATAAAGAATGGGGTTACGCCAAATATAAGAAATTTCAAGGAAACCGTTTAATATAATGCGCTATATCTTATTAGGAGGTCTGTGCGCATTAGAGATACCTATAAGGAGCTATGTACATGTGCATGGTTTACGCCGTGATATAGTGTTTGGTTGCACACAGCAAAGGTATGCTCACGGGCTCTACACTTGTGAGGTCAACGTGCGCTGCTTATAGATGCCGGCGCACATATAATGATCATATATACATGCGGATAGACAACTGACAGAGAGACTGACTGACTGGCCGAGGGGAAACCACGGTGGGATGGCAAATAAATATTTTTTTAAGAACTATGGGCAGCAGTGTTAGACAGAGAGCCATGTTCCATGTAAACAATCAAAATAAATAAATGTCATAATGATGTCAGGAAACCACACCTCTCATGCAGTAGTCAAGTCTGCCGGATCTGTCTCTTCCATAAATTTCGCCATCACAACTCTTAAACTCTGTCATCCATCTAGCTCATGGCATCTCATACTGCACAAGCCATTGCAAGGCCATCTATCCAACCCACGCCCGTTCTTTAAACCCACCTTCATTCTTTGTACAGCGGACCTCTTAGGCGCCTGTTCCTACGGCGAGCGTCGGTGTTGTCCCTGGTAACCGAGCGAACGTGGAGCGCAGCGGGCAATGAAAGATGGCGCGAGCGAAGACTGCGCGAGGAGGAAAACGGAGGAGGGTGCTGCGGGACCATGAGGCGGTAGCGGATGAAGAGGCTATGGCGAATGCGTGAGAAGAAAAGCGTAGTGCCGCGCAAGACGGACTGTGGCGACGATGGCTTCGAGATCGCGCCAGAGTAGCGCGCGTCGTCCCGTTTATAGTCCGACGTTATCGGCGCGCGGGCCAGCGTCGTTCGCGGCCAGCCACGCTACGCCGGTTGCGCTGCGCCAGCCGAAATGCCACCTCCTCTATACTGCGACGCGCGCGCCGTCGGCTGTTATCTTCGGAGCATGCTCAGAACGATCCCAAGCCGGCGCGCCGCTTTAAACCATCGGCGAAGCGGCGTGGGCGCATTTATTTCTTCGCGCAAAATGCAATGTGGGTCGGCGAAGTCGGCGCGACCAGCGCGAGAATGGGTCAGGAACCAATTCAGCGCCGGGCACGTCGAGGCGCGTCGGAAGCCGCCGGTTACGTTGGCTGCGCCGGTGCGCTCGACTATAGAGGGGTTCGTTTTCGCCAACGTGAGGTAGCGTTACGTCGGACTATAAACGGCCCTTTAAGTGCCTCGGTGCCCTCGCTCGCCTCGACTAAGTTCGCGGGGGCGCGCGCATCGAGGAACTCTACGCGTCGTCTGTTCACCAAAGCGCTGCATGAGCGGAGGTCTGTCTGCGGTGGCTGCTGTGAATCGCGCCCACGCGTTAGCCGCGCGCTGCGTCTCGCAAGCGCCCGATTAGCGAGCCAGTCGCAACAATTCTCTCCGTTTGGAACACGCCGCACGAGACAGGTTGTCCACGCCAGCCAATATATCGCGAAATGAAAACACGTACAAAGCTGCGCTCAAATTTCGCATTAGGGAGTATCGTTATCCTCGGTGAATTTTCTTTCGTGCAAGCCTGGAATGACTGTAATGACCACCTTCCTGTTGTAGTGATACTTACCCATCCAGATAAAAGCACATCATCGAATAAATTGTATGAGACAAGCCCGCTTCTCCCTTAATGCAACTTGAACGGCATTTGCGCTGTTAACCCTTTAAGGACAGAAGACGATCTCAGCACGCCAAGCGCAAACTTCCGAAAAAGACAAAGGACAAGAACGGCTCATCCAGCGCTTGTTCTTTGTGCAGGCCTGAAGACAATTTGAGCACCCGTGTTGCTCCGCGCGCTTTCCAGATGGTATGCGTCAATTTTGTGTTTCTCTTAAATAACATCAGATGGCGCAAGGAGCCATGAAATAGTAAAGTTGGGAGCATACACAAACTGGTTCAATGAAAACCACCTTGGTTACAGCGTAAAAAAAATCCTATGAAGTTTTCACCTTTCTGACAGAAACCATTTGCAGGGTGGTCTTGCTTTATATAATAACCATGGAGAAGAATCTGGACGTGATGTTAGGAGCGTACGCTCAATTGCGTGCAATGAAGTCCAGCTTTGTTACCGTGTAAAAAATTCACCAACGATTACGATACTCCCTAATGCGAAATTTGAGCGCAGCTCAACACATGTTTTCATTTCGCGATATATCGGCTTGCGCGGAAAATCTGTCTCCTGAGGTACGTTGCAAACGGAGCGAAGTGTGGCGCGACTGCCTCGCTAATCGGGAGATCGCGAGAGGCAGCACGTGGGTCACGCGCGGGAGCGATTCATAGCAGCCGCCGCGGACAGACCTCCGCTCATGCAGCGCTTTGTTTCTATATATGGTATCATTGGATGCGCTCGCCGCATGCCATCGCTGAACAGACGACGCGCGCTCCTCTGGCGCCATCTCGTAGCCATCATCACCTGAGAGCCCGTCTTATTCGGCACTACCCATTTCTTCTCACGCTTGCACCATACTCTACTCCGCTTTCGGCCTCGCGCTCTCTTTGCTCTCGCCGTATTTCATCGCCAGCTGCTGTCCGCGTTCGCTCTTTTCACCCCTCACTCTGCTCATTCGCTCGGTTAAGCCGAGGGACGCCGACGCTCATGCGCAAGAACGGGCGCCTAAGAGCAGCGCCCCAAAATAAAGTTCCCTAGTAAAATTCACCTTTTTGAGAGAAATTTTGCGCGTGGTCTTGCTTATATGATCATCAGAATCGCACTCATAGAACAAAATTGCGTCCTCTCTTGCAAGCTTTATAAATATATTTTAACCGCCGTTAAAGGGTCATTAAACAAATATTTTTGACATACAGAGTTTCCTGTGTAATTTTAGCTCCTGCTGGGATATTGCAGATCTTAAAGCAGGTAACAGTGCGTGGTCGACATGAGCGCTGCTTCACAGGAGTTAACATAATGCCAATGCGGATGGCGTAACCCTCTGAGTATTTAGAAAAGGAATGTGGAAAACTTGAATTAACTTGTACTTTGTGTCTTGGTCAGCATAGCGGGCAATGGCCGACGCCGCCGACTTCAGATAAATTTTGAGCGTCTCGTGTTATATCGCACCAGAGTATCAGCGCAGGGTATCAGCCATCGTAATGTGACAGTTGTGGCCGCGATTCGGTCCCACGATCACGTGAACCGCAGCGGGACGCCACAGCTACAAAAGCAGGCAGTACTCACTCGGGCCACCCTTCGAAGGTGGACACGGTAAAGAGCGTCAGCATGGCCTTGAGGACGTCGTCAAAATGGAAGTTGTTCTGTTCCCACATCCGGCTCTCTTCGGACGGTCGCGTTATATCGCCCTCGGCGTACACGATGAACTTTCCCCTGCGACAATGCAACGAAAAAAAGTTAAGACACACTGCAAGCGACGCGTCCCAAGCGAGACGCTACTTTTGACCTTTAACTTTTTGTGACGGGAATTTTAACAGCGATACCGCAAGAAAAGCTTAGTGCAATGCTTGTTTTCTTTATTCATTCATTAAATAGAACTTCAGGAGACTTGGATAAAATCAGAAGAGCGGCCTAAGTGTCATGCCACTCTCAAAGTGCAATAAAAATCATTCGCCAGGCACAATAAGATTACGGGTAAGATTATCAAAAACTGAAGATATATATTTATATTAAAAATATATTTGCAGCATTAGTAATGCAGAAATTTAAGAAGATGTACAAATAGAAAATATTTTTGGTGGGGACGATAGGATATAAGCTGCATAAGAATAGCTTGACTGGAAGCACCGCACCAACGAAAGGGAAGGCACATAATAAATTTTAAATTTGGAAATCAGTTAAAACACCAATATTGCAATAATTTCATCAGCGTACAAATGTTGAGAAAGAAATATATTCACAACACACTTTTTCTAAGCCTGGTAAACTTACACTAAACATCAAAGTAAACACTGCAGGTACTAAAATAACTTGTTCTTGGGCTAGTTGATTGATACTTTGTGAAGCTATTGTAGCGCAAATTCTTGTATCTGTTTCATTGGCGTCAGAATGACTTGACTGCAAGTACTTATGCTATAAGGACAGTAATCTCGTGAGGCAAACAAGTTACGCTGGAACATACAGATGTCACGGCCCCAAAAATAGCATTTCTCGATTGAAAATTGTTTTTAATGTATGTGTTGTTACAGCATGGCTTCTGATCCTCAGCTTGACTTGACTGCTGCAGCGTCGACTTCAACGTCCCGTGGGCCTCCGCAAAAAGCTGATGCCCCGTTACGTAGGACCCTATCAGGTGATGCGCCAAGTGACTGACTTAAAATACGAGGCTGCCCCCACTGTGTCTGCGGCCCCGGCTGCCGAACTTGTCCACATATCGAGGCTCAAACCCTAGAACTCGGACTAGCACCGTATCCCTTAGGCAGCACTGGGATTGCGCTTTTGCCCTGGGCATTTGTGTTAGTTTGGTATGTGCCGGCAGCGCAAGAAGGGGAGAAGACGAGGTCAACCGTTTTCCGATGCTGGGGTTCGGAGCCCTCGCTGTTGCGTTTAATTAAACACCGGTGCAAATCTCCTACACCATCACAATGTTAAATATGAGCTGTGCAAGAGCCCCACGATGTTTGGATGCTTATTTATTAGACCTGGTATTTGCGAACTTAACGTTTGCAGGCCATAGTTGTTTTTTAAAAAGATAATTGATTATAAACTTTTGTTTTAAATTATATGCAGAATTTCTGTTTCCCGCGTCCAGTTTAATGAACGAAACTGAGGCACCACGCTTTATCTATGACAACACGGTAGCTTGTTACCTACGAATCCTCTTGGCAAATCGGCACTCGTCACATAGCATGCAAAATAAAAGATCACATTACTGTTTCTACTAGTGAAGCGGTGAAATGAGGTCTATTGAGGATTGGCATAAATCAGCAATATAGCTTTGTAAAGATGATGGCGTAAAGAATAGGCCACATTTTTATAGAGAGAGACTTGTTTCCTCTGTCACACCAGTGTCAAACAGACTAGCAAATGAAGTAAATCTCTTTACTATTCATCAATATTGATTCCTGCATGTACGTGAAAGTATTCACATGCTTCTGAGAAAAAACAAAAATAAAAAAAGAGGAGGAATCAATGTATCAGTATAGCTGCTCCATATGCTTTTCGTAGACGTCACTGTCTTCATGCTGCTCACTCTTTCATTACTCAGACCTCGATAATAATACACGTGAATGCGCAAATAAATGCGTGGTAGAAAAGAAAGAACACTTACCGGCATTCTGCTTGTGTCAGCTTTGACCGGTCGGTACATCGAAAGAACTTCCCCTACACACACCACACGCATACAAAAGTGAGACGGCAACATAAAAAACAAAGTGAGACGCCTACACACGCAAACCTATATTGAAATGTCATCAGAGCTTACACACAGCTGAGACTGACCGGCTCATCAATATGGCTCTACATCTTCCCTCTTTCATGCAAACAAGTTAGATTCTAGAAAAGGCTGTATGATACTCATGAACAAACGGCAAAAGACCGAAATGCAGTTCAATTTTTTAATTATCAAGACATAATCAGATATGCATGCGGTAGTCAACATCCTGCTATGGTTCCCTGACCCTCACGGAGAGCAGCTCAAAACATATTTTATGTTACTTGAAAGAGATAGCTATGCAATAAGTGTTGCATGCTCATACTTTTGCTGGTGATTATTTTCCTTTTACCACAACCACATTCTTTAACAATAAAGGCCATGTGGCTGGTGCTAAGCTTGTAAAAATTGTTCGTACCATAGGTGTACGACAACGCAATCGATTCACTGTGTAAAATAATGTGCGATTATGCAAGCAGAGATGGTCGATAGGAAGAAAGCACATGTATAGACTGGGACCAAAAATAAAGAAATTCTAAAAAGGTGGACATACATGATTGCCACTGTACCTCTAAATGTAACAAATGTCCAGCAACATGTGTGAAAAAGTAATTAGTCCAACGTGTATAAAAAGCACAAAATGCAATAGTTTAATAAAGTATAATTTCGAAGATTGCAGTAGGTTCTGATATTCCCTGTTAAGCTTGTCTTGTATATCAGCCATTTAGACACCAACGCCTGACCTGATATATATACTACATTGATTCCGTTTGGTCGGTGTACAATTAACAATAAATGGGCGCACTTTTAAAAAGACGCATATTTATTTGCTAACGTTTCGGCGGTAGCACGACCTATAATGAAGCAAAACTTGACCCTAGTAAAGCTTCCTTACTGTGTCAAATGTAATATTAGATTATCCAAAAGTAAGCTTACACATGTTCTACAACATGTTTTTTTTTTGTTTCTTGTTTTGTTTTTTCTCTAGAAACGACAACAGTCCGCATTTTTATGAGATTAGAAAGACAAAGTGTGGACGATTGTTCAGTCAACCAACAACGTTTACGGATCACGGGATCTCAGAAAATGTCCCACTTCCGAGCAGCCTGCAATAAAACCGAACATCACAATATTGTTCACATACACTGGTAGAAGCTGTAAACGCGAACACTAGGCTGCGTTATGAGCCTGCTCGGAAATTGGACGTTTTCTGAGATCCCGTGATCCGTAAACGTTTTTGGTATAGCGTCTAAATATTGAGTGTATGTTATCTCGCCACGCAAGCAACGGAGAAATGCATTTCCTTAAACGGCCTCAATATTTGCCGCGTCTAGAAATTAAAAAGTGGCATGAGAAGGCGCATAGCGCAGCATCGTAGTATTTTCGGTGTCCGCGCTTACATTTGAGTATGAGCAATGACGATGCTCATATTCGGGGCGGAATCAGCTCCGTAGGCGCCCCAATAAACCCATATCGCAATAGCACGTATATATCTCAGTAACGAATTACATCGTTTTTAGAGTAGTTGGGAGTGGCATATCGCGTATAACTGCGCGCCTATTTCGTTTACGCCGAACGTAAGCGAAACGCACGTCTGAAAGACTTCCCACGTGGTTGCTTCTCGACAGCCAAACATATTGTGCGTGTTTCGTGAAGCGTACCTTAAAGAGCTGGACGCCAATGACGGCGAACATGAAGTTGAGCAGGAACGTCACCAACATGATGTTGCCGATCGTCTTCACGGCCACGATGACGCATTGCACTACGTGCTGCGTTGTGCGGGAGAAAGAGAAAGGGACACGTTCACTTGTTAGGGGTAGTGTGCAAAGGGACGGGAAAATACGCTCTGATGGAGGTGTATCGGTGTGAATTCCACCAAGTATAACAGGACACTTAAAAAAACACATCTTCGTCATCTAACCGTTTCAGTATCACAATATTTGCGCTGACTCTCTGCAGAGATGTGGTCTTAATGTGTCACCGATCTCGTGTATATTGCCTTGAATGGAATCAGCAGCAGTGGTGGAAATATCACAGCTCATTTCGGAAATACACCGAAAAAGCAGAAACAAATCGCAGTTTAATTCGTCGGTTGTGCTCGGGCATATGGGGGCAGCGCAAGAGCGCGAAGTATTTTTTTTTCTTTTATGCAGCTATTTTAGTTTTCACAGCATTCAAATTCAAACCTATTCAAACGTATTCAGCTATTCAAACCTATTCAACAAATTCAAGGCCACTTGAAAGAGACACCCTTCTATATGACTTGTCCATGATGCTGTTGTGACTCAAACATTTTATGTTCTAACGCGTACACGATGACATATACTTAGCAAACTTACAACTGCGATTCAAAAGCATCAAGTGTTGCCGGTGGCATTTCGAGAGATCTGCTAACATTATGAACACTGTGTTGCACTTTTTCTTGCAGATACGCTCAGGCTGCTTCCCTCGTTTCTTATTGCAATCGCCACAACATCTTCCGCCACGCAGGGGAGGCGACAACCACTTCCTCTGGTTAACCTAGATGCGCTGCCTTGTTTTGTTGTTTGTTTTCTTGTCTTTTTCCTTTCCCTCAATCTGCCGGATCTAAAAGCTTTCATCCTCCTGTACCCTTTCTTACAAAACGCTCACATGTCCTGACTTTACTGTGGAAAGCACGTACATATGTTGTGCTAAAGTAAGGTTAAGCTTGAAGTACGCGTGCGTCTGGTGCTTGAAAAGGTTAGATGGGCGCTTTTGAGGGAACGTAGCTCCAACTTCACCATTATCTTTAACCGCCAGCATCTTATAACCTAAGCGACGTACGTACGGTGATTTTCCTGATTCGTAAGTATATCAAAGATTACTCTGACGTATCACAATCTCGGTACGAACTCACTTGTCTCTCCACATGAAAGGACACGAAAAAGCCAGAATAGGCGAGACACATAGGGCGAAAAAAAGAAAGAGCGAAGGCAGGGATGTATACAGAAAAGTGTCTGGCTGCATTAGGGAGAATAGTCTAGCTGGCAATTGTACACCCTCAATGCTCAGCTCAGGAACATGATAAACTCTTCAAACATGTCTTCAAGGTGGCGCAATCGAACTCTCACCTTTAGACCTTTAGCCCTATTGATGGCCCTCAGTGGACGAAGCACGCGACAGACACGAAGGATTTTCACTACAGAGATGGTCCCATCTCTGCAAAAGAAGTGACGGCAGCAGTTAGTGTCGGTGTTCGCCAGTCATTGGTGAAAGTCATAACTGAAAACGCCAAAGCTCAATACATATCCATTCTAAGCAAAATGTTTCCGGGAAGCCTATCACTAAATAAACTTGAGCAGTAGATCTCGTACATGGTTTTCGTCATATCGTAAACAATGAATGACGCTAAAAAAGCTGAACTGAGGCAAATATATTATATCTTGTGTAAATAACTGTGTGAATGAATAATAAACTGAACTGAACTGAAATGAAGTCCGCAAGTTTTTCCTTGAAAAGTGGCGTCCCGAAATCTCATTATGTTGTGCAGTTCCACAATGTCAAGTTAAACAAGTTGGAATGCAACTGCAAGATTAGACAAACTTATACTGCTTATATATGTATTTATTTATTTACTCACTTACTTCAAGCGCCCTCAAGGTCAAAACGCGTTAAGAAATGAGTGGTGAAAACAGAAATACATGCGCATTCAATTTGACAAAAAGCAGGGTAAACAGCAGCAGTTTTTACAATCCGGGATGAGAGTAGTTCAAACAAAAAAGTGGTACCAGTCGACATTTGCTCAAAGAGTGAAACATTCGCTAAGGAATCTCGTATGGCAAGTAAGCACTTCTACCTTAAAACTGTGGTCTGACATGGATGAAATGTACGTACGCGGAGATAAACTTGACAAAAATTGCTATGAATCCCGCTTGCACACGGCTACGTGAACGCTGATCAGCTATATGATGGACCATATTTCGCATTTCCTACGGCAAGCGACAGCAGTCCTTAATGCGGATTTCACTGAACGTCATGGTAACGCTTGGTTGGACTTATGATGCCCGTCGAGCATTCCGGTGTTCTTTCTTTAGTCCCTGTCTTGTTACGCTAGTAATCATGTGTTATTATGCTCGTCAGCAACTAGCCCAGCTTTCTGCCTTAACGAGCATTCCCTTTCCTTTTGTTTTCTGTGGTCATCAAGTCCTTTTACAACGACTTCCGTTTCTCTTCTAACCAATTTACACAAATACCAAGCGCTAACAGTTACATTGTTGTCATGAAAATTTAATGAAATTGCGTTTCACGGTTCGCATTGTCCAATATAGCACTCAGAATTTTTTGCTTGTCTCCTTTGCCTGAAAAACAAAATAGTATGTAATCAGGCACTCCTCGCCAACGAAGAGCTGAGCAGATAACCAAAAACCGAGAATACTATATTTATATTTTAGCTCATGGCTTCTTTGGAGAAACAAGAAAGGCGACGTGCATTTCTTTCACTGCTTGGTACAACTAAATGTTCGGACGAATCACACAAATAACGATGCTAAGTGTGTTACGAACTACAAACCATGCAGTAGGACTTCAACAGGAAGAAATCCGGGCTACAAGTTCAGAGCAAACCAAATGTTTCTGTTAGTGCCATAAGTGGTGCACATGGACTATAAGCAGATACTGATACGTGAACTACGAGGCCAAAATAAAAACTCTAAAGAACAGAATTAAAAAAAGAAAAGGAAAAGCCTAATGTGCTTTTATTGTTGTAGAATAAAACTGACGTCACTGTATCGGAATGTAACTGTCCTTTCTTTCTGATTTACTCGCAATTATAAAAGAAATTGTCAGACACATTGTAATCTGGCTGCTGCTTTATTATTTCAGTGTCACAGCCAATACACAACGGATATCACATTCAATGTACGAAACAGCCCTGAAAGAGCCGTCGGGCAGTCACTGACCCGAAGCCGAACGAGATGAGCGACACGCAGACGACGAGGACATCGAGGAGGTTGAAGTAACTCCTGCAGAAGGACCCTTTGTGCAGAATCACCCCGTACGCTATCACCTGCACGAAACGGTGAAAGAAGCTCCGGTCACTGAGACTTCGACAGGAACAAATCCGAAGTACGAATTCGCAGCAAACATGGCGAATATTCACATTTCCAGATTCGCACAAAGTGGGAGGGGAGTATGGCGAAAGGGTGAAAAGGAAAGCGGAGTGCCGCACGAGACGAGTTCCGCGGCGGAGACCCGCTACGAGACAGCACCGCAATGCGCCGTCACGCGATTACCGATGACGTCATTACTAAGGGATGCGGCGAGCGCGTCCGGCGATACCACATATGGAAACAAAGCGCTGGCATGGGCTTCGGCCCCATTGCGCATGCGCTACTTCGCCTGCGCTGCTGCCGCTAAAGAAAGCGCTGCGCGCGAGCCGTGTGTTCCCTTGTTCATGCTTTCTTTCTGAACAATGAGCGACGCAAGTGGTGGAATTTGTCGACGCAACTTGCGTATCAACGCAAGTCGACGCAACTAGTGCAAATTTGACCTGCGCTCAAATTTCGAATTAGGAAGCATCGAATTCATCGGTGAATGATTTTTTTCACTTTGACAATCCCAATGCTTACGCATTAAAATTATATAGATGCAGCACGCATTTTGGAATTGATGTGAAGCGAGCCCCGTTTGCTTAATCAAATCCTATCAATTTGCCCATTTCATTCCAACGTCCTTGGCGTGGAGGAAACTGGCCCTCGCGCATGCGCTCTCGCGCGCCCGTGCTACACAACGTGGTACACGCGGCGATTATCTCAAAGAGTTAGTTGGGGTTGGCACGATAGAAGTTTACGTGCGATTGTGGTCTAATCGTGCTGAGGCACCAATTTTCCACCCCACCATCGGGCATGCACTTCAGTTATTCGATAGGACAGAAGCGGCATCCAGCAGCCATGGTCAGGAAAGTCCGGTAGGATTCCCAAAGACAGCGTCGCTTTAAAAGAATGTTGAAAGAACACGTAACTCCAATTACACGTATGGCATGTAAGCATATCTGCGGAATAGTAATTCGAATATTAATAGTACCTAAATGCTCTTTCTTCAAAGTCTAAAAAGAGAACGACGCGTCGTCAGCTTTCAGGTATTGTCATGCTTGATAAAGCGGCCGGAAATATTCTCACTGAAAACAAACTGTACTTACAAGGAGCTACTATCTGTAAAAATGTGTTTAGAAAACAGAATACAGATATTGGCAACTGGTGCACATGTGATATTTTTTAGGCCACACATTCAAATATTTAGTATGTTTCTATGGTTAGGAGCAAACTCAGAACGCAACAATACCAGGAGAAAAACGGTGAGCCTTTTGAACAACACTACAAATACGGAAAACCATATCACATGGTTTATAGATAGTTCCAATATAATTGAGCTTCTGCAGCTTTCTTGATCATCATCATCTCAGCCTATTTTTATGCCCACTGCAGGACGAAGGCCTCTCCCTGCGACCTCCAATTACCCCCGTCTTGCGCTAGCTGATTCCCCAACTTGCGCCTGCAAATTTCCTAACTTCAGCAACCCACCTAGTTTTCTGCCGTCCTCGACCGCACTTCCCTTCTCTTGGTATCCATTCTGAAACTCTAACTGTACACCGGTTATCCATCCTACGCATTACACGGCCTGCCCAGCTCCATTTTTTCCTCTTAATGTCAACTAGAATATCGACTACCCCAGTTTGCTTTCTGATTCACACTTCCTGTCTCTTAACGTTAGGCCTAACATTTTTCGTTCCACAGATATTTGTGCGATCCTTAACTTGTTCTCGAGCTTCTTTGTTAGCCTCCAAGGTTCGGCCACATATGCTAGCACCGGTAGAATGCAATGGTTGTACACTTTTCTTTTCAACGACAGTGGTAAGCTCCCATTCAGGATTTGGCAATGTCTGCCGTATGTACTCCAACCCAATTTTATTCTGTAAATTTTCTTCTCATGATCATGGTCCCCTGTGAGTAATGACTTAGATAAACGTACTGCTTTACAGACTCTAGAGGCTGACTTGCGATTCTGAATTCTTGTTCCCTTGCCGGGCTATTAAACATTATCTTTGTCTTCTGCATAATAATCTTCAACCCAATTCTTACACTTTCTCGATTGAGGTCCTCAATCATTTGCTGTTTTTGTCCCCATTGTTGGTGCGCAGCGCAATGTCGTTTGCAAACCGAAGGTTGCTGAGATATTCGCCGTTGATTCTCACTCCTAAGCCTTCCCAGTCTAAGAGCTTGAATACTTCTTCTAAGCCTGCAGTGAATAGCATTGGAGATATTGTCTCTCCTTGCGTGAACCCTTTCTTGATAGGTAACTTTCTACTTTTCTTGTAGAGAGCCAAGGTAGCTGTGGGATCTTTGTAAACATTTGCCAAGCTATTCACGTACGCCTCCTGTAATCCTTGATTACGCGATGCCTCTATGACTGCTGGTATCTCTACGGAATCAAATGCCTTTTCATAATCCATGAACGCCATATAGAGGGGTTTATTGTACTCCGCATATTTCTAGATTACCTGATTGATGACATGGATGTGACCTATGCAGAATATCTCTTCCTGAAGCCAGCCTGTTCTCTTGGTTGATTGAAATGTTGCTCTGATTATATTGGAAATTATTTTGGTGAATATTTTATACAATACTGAAAGCCAGCTAATGGGCCTATAATTTTTTTCATTCTCTAAGGTCTTCCCTTCTTATGAATCGGTATAATGTTGGCATTCTTCCAGTTCTCTGGGGCACTTGAAGTTGTAAGGCATTGCGTATAAAGGGCCACAAGCTTTTCAAGCATAATATCTCCTCCGTCTCTTAGTAAGTCGACTGTTATTCCATCTTCTCCAGCCGCTTTTCCCTGAGTCTTGCAAGGCCCTTCTAACTTCATCGCCAGTTATAAAAGGAGCCTCTGTATTCTGTATCCTACTTCGAATATAAGCAGCTTGTCTGCTCTGAGAACTGTACAGGTCAGTATAGAATTGTTCTGCTCCTTTTACTATGTCATCGATATTTGCAGCTTTTTTACGTACTTATAAAAGTCGGTAATGGCACTCGACAAGAGCGCACTCAGTGTTCGTTTTCCTTGCGTGTCTGAAAGTGGCTGCGAAAAAAGTGAACGTATGGGAACCTGAAATACAAGTCACTGATAGTCTAATAAAAAACGAGAAATTATTTCACAGGGGAATAAAACGCAGCTACGGTTAAAGAAATTGCTCGTTTCTTTGAAAATAAAATAACGCGTTATACACTTTCCAAGGAGTTCAAAGCTTACCTTGAGCGTGATCTCAATGGTAAAAACAGTGGTAAAAAAGTAGTCGAAGTAATTCAGAATCTGAAAGAGAGAAATGCACACACTTCAGTGTTACTGAAGGAAATATAGAAATAAAATGAGCAAGTGCACTAAGTGTCATGTAGCGATGACGATCGAAAAATCACAACACATTTTATTTCGCATATGCGATGTCACTAATAGAACACATTGCAAGCGTTCGCTCGTAACTGCACTACATATATGTCTTCTACTGATTTAAAGATTTACAACATTCAGAGTAGAACGGTCTGATAGAACGTGAACATGGACTTCTACGTGTTGTAGAATCACAATCGAACATCCCACCCGACGCGCACAAATCCGCTTAACATACTGAGAGCCATACTTCGGCTCCTCTCAGTAGTTTGTTTCCCTGGCACAATATAAAAATTAAATATTCTGGATAGAGCACAAAAAGAACGCCAGATAAAGAGTTTGCTAAGCAACTTCCTAATGACATTTCATGTTAGTGCTTGTATAATTGTCTCAGTGTTTACCCCACTATTCTGACCGATTCCTCAAGTTGCGCTTTTCGTTTATTCTTTATTCTCTTTAATGCACTCATCTATTTCTTATGTGCCAGCCCTGCAATGTTTTACAACTGAGATGGCGGTATCCCACAAAAAAAAAATATTTTGCTTCCGCTTAATTCAAAAAGCACCTGTCAGCCTCAGAGGACACCTGAGGATGAAAAATTCAAATTGTAATAGAATACTGACAGAGGTAAAGTGTGTTCAAGCAATATTTAAATACACTTTATCGCACTACGATATCAACGTCAGTTACTACAAGCCTATATTACATTGAGCATTAAATGGCCGAGAAAAATAGGTGGTGTGAAAATCCACGCCTCCGTGATCGTTGCCTCTGAGTAACAAAAAGATCTCGCAGGCCATACTTTTGCTAACTGCACGTGCCAGAAGAAATTTCGGAGCCTTAAACACGTCATGGAGACGAAGGTTTGGGCACCACCTATTCGACAATCCGCCAGACAAAGACGTACTGACCGTGTTCCGGTGTGTGTTTGAGCGAAGCGGGTCCTCCGCGGCGAGCATACCACTGCTGACGAGAATGCACACAAGAATGAAGTTGCCAAAGTAACTGTGGTTGATTATCTTGTGGCAGAGGATACGAAATCTGTCGGAGAGTTAGAACACCCAGTGCGACAAAAAAGTGTTAGGCTTTTCGTAATACCTACGCATAGTAATAAAAGGGAGCAGAGCGCGTTCAGCCACTGAGCGTCACATAAAACATTTGAAGGCAAGAATAATATACTCTAATAAACGTCAATAAACCAATCCGTTCATGCATGCTTAATCAGAATTGTACTTACTCGTAACATTGTAACTTCAGGTTATTGTAGATGAAGGTCAGTATTTAGCATGCCTTTGTTACTAAACCAAATATGTTAAGATACTTATAGTTTAGTAACAGGTTGTTAATGAAGAAAATAGAGTTCACAACCTTTCTATCATTGCCTACTGCTATATTTTCACACCCGATGTTATGTTTTATATGAAAGTGATATATGTTCGGTGTTCTGTGTTTTTACTCCTGGAGTGGCTTTTTCCAGGACAAGCAGTATTAACACACAAATAAACACAGAAACAAGTATTCCAGATCAAAAACATCTCTATATTTGCAGGTTGTATCTGCTCTTGAAAGGCAAGCGCTGAAATCATTTCGTATGCCTTGTTTCTGTTAACGAGTTTCGCTGCGCGTTGTAGCTAAAGTCGTTTATCTAGCATCCTTGCTGGCTGTTGTATAATGCCGTCCTCTGAAGGAAAGAAACGATTTTTGGCGATGCATAACTTAAACCAAAATTTCTCGTGCCAGAGCAAGGGTGAAACTCCGACTGAATCAAATCACAAATATGTTGTCATTACACGAAATCATGGTACATTTATGTCCATATGAAAGA
Source organism: Dermacentor silvarum (assembly GCF_013339745.2). Classification (NCBI taxonomy): domain Eukaryota; kingdom Metazoa; phylum Arthropoda; class Arachnida; order Ixodida; family Ixodidae; genus Dermacentor; species Dermacentor silvarum. The sequence continues at coordinate 123,762,898 of NC_051163.1, read as the reverse complement.
ACTGTGCCCCAACGTACCCTAAACTTCAGGAAGTTCTCTGCCTCCCATCGTACAGTTACAGTCACGTCCACTGTTAAAGCTAGCGGGTACGCGGAGTAGGCGAGCACAGGGAACGTGTACGCGCAAGCAGGAGACGTTGTGGAAGGCCACTTGCGGTATTCGTTGTTCGTTCCTTACAAAACGACCGCAGAGTGCCCCGTAAACTGTCACCAGTCGATTGAGCGCCGTCGAGGCCTGAACCGCGCGTTTACTTCAACAGTGTCCCGCACAGTACGCTCTAGTACCAAACAGCACTTGCCTGTTGTCGTGCGAGAAGATGAAGAAAGAGCTGGCCTTGGGGATGGGCCGGATCTTGGTCTTGATGTTGAGTTCAGACATGCGGCGCGGGCGCGCCGATCTGACGGACTCTTCATCAGACTCCACCTCCTCCTCGTCCAGCTCTTCCTCATCCTCCTCGTCTTCTTCGTCTTCCTCGTCCCCAACGTCCTCCTCTTCGTCCCCGTAATCTTCGTCGTCGTCTTCGTCGTCGTCGTCGTCCTCCTCGTCGCTACCGTCATCATCGTCATCGTCGCTTTCCTCTTGGTCAACTGCAGAGGCAGAAACGGAGAGAGAGAGAAAAGAGGCAAAGAAATAAATAAATTGTATAAGAAAGAGAGAGAGAGAGAGACACGGACGTAAAAACAAGGACATTTGCAGAGAACCGCGTTGTCCTCGGTTTTCTGCGTCACGTGGTTTGCGCACTCAGCTTTCCGTACCATAAAGCGGCTGCCGGTCAGCTGCGTCGATGCTCCTGGGTTGTACGATGCAATCAGTGCTTCACTAACTAGACATTAAGAAATCGGTCGTTCTGCTTGGTATATTGCTTAGGGGTTATCTAAAGACTTTTTCTAAAAGTGTGATTGGCTGTTTGTATAGTGCTTCAGGGGTACCTAAAAAGATATTTCTAAAAGTGTGACTGACATAAAAAAGAAACAAAATGAAAAGACACAAGTGCCGTCATAGCTGTCTTCTCCACATTAGGGATTGGTATTTGGTAAAGCCTCCGCCGCTACTCCCCGCAATTTCACAAGCCAGAGCTCGTTATGTGGACGGAAGGATTGTGTGCCGACGGGCTGGGGAGGGTGTGAGCTCCGAAAAACGTTACAAAATGCACGAGAAATGTTGTTATAAAAATATGTAAAAAAAGCGTATCGGCACCAATGGGACTTTGTGTCAGAAAAACAAAAACAAGATCGAGTCGCATTCAACCCATTGATGAGACTGCGCCTCAACTGACAGCATCGCCAGGACGTCGACTTCCTGCAGGCGCTAAGTGGACGTAATGGTTGCGACCCACCGTTTCAAGAGCACGCCGATAGTTAAACGTTTTGCACCAGGCTAATCACCCGTAGAACGAGACGCGATTGCTGCATCAAAAGAAGCAGTCCAGAATGCCCCGCGGCTGTCACCTCCAACAATTAAATCGTGATACTTTATGTTGACATGCTCGTTCTTGCGGAGCTGAAACCAGATTGCGTTTGCATCGTTGCAATAAAAACTGCTTATGAGGATATACATTTCTCACCGAAACATGAAACTATTGTTTGTGAAATTGCAAACCTTAGACCCTAATTGGTGGAACAAATATTGCGAGGAGTTCCTTACGTTCATCCGACTCACTACACCCATTTATGGGATATCTATGTTTGCTTCTAAGGGGGATGCGTGGCCGAAAGGTGAACTTTTGAACTGACATGCCAATTTTATCAAAATTCGGCAGGAAGTTTCGTCTTATTGTCGTTAAAACATTTAGTAAACTTGATTACACTAGCGCAAATAGAAGAAAAAAAAACAGGGATGTTCCTAATGTGATAATCATTTCAGAAATTGTAAAGTTAGATATATTTTTCATCAATAAATATTTTCTGAATGTCCAATATTGCAGTACAGGGGTAGCTTATTGTAATTTTGTGCCTTCTTCTGTAAAGACTGTATCACTTGAAAACTTCTGAAACATTTCTTGAAGAACTTGAGTCTTTTTTTCTTCTTTTTGTTACTGTGATCCAGAACTTTATAGTTCTTTCTCGATAGAAGCAGTATGGAAATTCAAGATGTCCATAGGCTTGTTCTTGACAAATTTTCAGCCCAGAAACAATTAAAAATGTTTTGGCCTTTGCAGTTTCAAGGCGATAGTTTTCCTGGAAGCGCGAATAGGCCAAAATATGCAAATTGAAAAAAAAAATCACTTTATTTTCCATCACGCAGATAACCAAACTTGTCGTGGAGCTTCTTTCTACGCTTTAAATTCCAAACCAAACAAAATAATAAAATGCGCAATTCTGGGGGAAAACTGATTTTAGCCCCGCATATCCCCTTAAGAGCAGACATTGCGCTCTCAGAGAAATTATTCGTTGCTAACCTTCGACGCGGAAAAGACTGCAAGCTCAAATTTTACGGCCGCTTCTATCTGAAGTTATAAGCCATAGATGGAAGTACCTCCAATGAAATGTTATTACATTTAAAAGCAATCGCAGACATTTGTCTTGACCACTCTCCGCCATCTGTCTCATCAAGACTGTAATTCTGTCCCGAAGCTCGGCTTATCTATATGGCTTGGCCATAAAGCAATGCTACAACACTGACGACACAGCTAACATTTAACTCGGGCTCAAAACAAAACGCTGCACATAAAAGGAAAAGTTTCATTTCACTTGAAATAAGTGGCCGTAATTCCTTCGCTTTCGTGTTATCTGTTATTTACTTTCAAAATCTCGTTCTGCACTCTTCTCACCTGGGTTTTTCGCGCTCCCATCGTCAGCACTTGTGTCTTCTACAGTAATTTGTACTTGTGTCTGAAAAACAAAAGCAAGATCGAGTTGAGCCGACCCAGACGTCGTTGAGTTGCAACTCTGGATGCAAGTAGGATAGTTTAATTACCTTGTCTTGTTTTTCCTTAGATCTGAAATAAAGACAAAACGGTCATTTTCAGCTCTAGTAAAATACTCTGCAGCATTTCTTAATCTACAAAGCGCATTAATAGGCTCGCCATTTCTGCTAAGGGTTACTGTTTGCTTATAACAACGCAGTATCAAACAAGTTGACTCTGAATAGTTTGAGGCAATAGCGTGGAGGTCCACACTTTCTCAAAGCAGGGTACCAAGTATGAAATGCGAGTTCGCTAGCACACACGTAAACAACTTGATATTTCGGCTTCCATCTATACAGGGTGTCTCAAGTATCATCCACCAAGATTTAAAATATGCAAATGCCACGTAGCTGTACAGAACCAAGCTAATGTTGATTGCCGTCGTTTGGAGATGCTCAGATTATTTTTTGCATTCCCCCTAATTAGATCATGACTCCTAATTAATTATTCAACTTTTAAAATATTATAATTACGTAAAAAGTGTCAATGAGAAAATTGTAGAGCAACATGAAAAAGTCCATATAGAGCTTTCTGTTGCTCAATACGTGCGACGTAAAAGTGTTTTTCCGAGTGCGAATAAAGCCCGCGATTACACGCAAAGTGCCTCTAGCGGCCAGTCGTGTGGCAACTTTGCATGTATTCCCGGGCTTCTTTCACGCTCGGAAAAACACTTTTAAGTAACACCTATTGAGCAACAGAAAGCTGTATACGGACTTTTTCATGTTGCTCTACAATTTTCTCATTGACACTTTTCATGTAATTATAATATTTGAGAAGTTGAATAATTAAGACTAATGATCTAATTAGGCAGAACGCAACAAAATATCTGAGTATCTCCAAGCGACGGCAAGCTACATTCCCTTGGTTCTGTCCAGCTACGTGGTATTTGCATATTTTTTAAGTTTGATGCATGAGAGTTGGGACACCCTTTATAAGTACGCGTATTTCTATATACGCTTCTGCTGCGGAAGCCCACCCTCCCGTATCTTAAATTGAGTGCAGTATTTTTGCACTCGATTCGTAATAATTATGTTTGATGTCTGCGAACATTGAATGACACATTCACTCAGTTATTCAGAGAGCAAACATGATTTCACCGTAGTCAACATGATATTAACTGCCGGTAGACCGAAAAACGAGGCACTTCAATACCAGGTGGCTCTATTAAGCACAACTTTAAAAGCTGATCACTAACTGGCCCCTCTGTACAACATCATTTTCTACTGCACTCAATATAAATATTTCACTTGAAAGAAGACTTTGCAGACATTCGCAGGAACGGCTGGACATCGGATGCTTAAGCGACAGTTTACGGTCAACTGTCGCATTAAACTGACCAACCTTATATTTTCAAACATCATCATCATCATCAGCCTATATTTATGTCCACTGCAGGACGAAGGCCTCTCCCTGCCATCTCCAATTACCCCTGTCTTGCTCTAGATGATTCCAACTTGCACCTGCAAATTTCCTAACTTCATAAACCCACATCCCTCATGACTCCTACAATTTTGCAGCATAAGGTGAATATTCCTAAAGTGAAGCTCAAATCCTTGAATCGAATATGGGTAGAATAAAAAAAGTCCATTCAGATAAGATAGTTTTGAATATTCACACAGCAATCCACAGTGCTGAGCCCAATGAAGTTATAAACAGGCTCTGCCTTTAATACGATAAGGAGCCCCTCAAACCCTCTAAGTTTTCCCGAAGGTTCTGGGCACAACTGAATTTCACATAGGGTGAATAAAGTGCCCATGACCATGAATATATCATTACCATCGGTGCTTGAAGAAGTTAACTGGCCAGTACAATAGCTAAAGGTGGCGAGAGAATTTTTGTCATGAAATGTTCACTGACATTTCTCACTCCCTACATTCTTAATAAACACCTGCCCCCCCCCCCCCCCACCTCTTCCCCCATTCCTAAATATGGACTCGGCAGGGAAACATAGCAAGAATACATGAAACACAAGAAGGGAGAAATACACTGGCGCTTCTTCCTTCTTGTCTTTCGTGCTTTTTTTTGCGCTGTTCCCTTGTCGAGTATGTACCGACTAGCCCAAGCCTCTACGGTGTTGCTAAATATGGATCTGTTTCTATAACAGCTGATACTGTGCTGCAGCGCTTGGGTTTTGCGATGTGAATAGTTACAAGTTTAATGGCGACAGTGAACAGGTCAGGTGAGACAATTGACAGGGACCTCGTGATATCACCAGCTGTATTGCGAAATTATTTTACTTAGGTGTGTATAATTAAGTCTGCCGCAAAAAGATACAAAACATTCTGCTAAACTGCCGAGAAGCCGCTTGCTGGTGAACCCACATTTTTTTAGTATTTTACTCAGACCACCACCCGAATTTAGCGATGCCAATTATGTTGAATCGTTATGCTAAGTGTTCAGTCTTTAGATAACCGGAGACTGGCATAGCCGCTGCAGAAACGTAGATGCCATCGGATCCGCAAACCATCGCTGCATTCGAGTTTACACCAACAAGCAAGAACAATGCTCTGTCGTCAAGTAAAAATCACATCAAAGCTGTGCAGTTGTTTGCAGCAACACCTGACGAAATAAAGTTAAGGTGTACGAGACAGTGACTCTAGTGTTTACTGATTTCTGGGGATTTGCTGGTGTTGCTATTTCTGCTTGTTGTATTAGAGCGGTAAACGGGACATGTTCCGTACGAGAACAAATAAAGAAAGATTGAGCGACCAGTGTGTGTCGTTGATTCCTTTTTTTAACCTTGTCCAAAACGCTCCCAGTTTTCGGTCCTGCTAGACAACCTTCGTTCGAATGACATCCGCGGAACCATCGCACGGGTATTAAAAGAAAAAAAAAAACGTAGTCTGCCAAGCATCAGCAGCGCTGCGCGTAGCGCCAACGCCCTCACATCTTGATGAGCGGTGCATGGTTCATGTGGCCGGCCAGGGCGTCAGCCTTGTCCGACGGCGAGTGACCCCCGTTGTTCGCGCCCCTCCCCGCCTCGTTCGAGGCCTCGTCCTGGCTGGCCCCGCCGGTGTTCTGTTCGGCGTCCCGCTGCTGCCGTTGCTGCTGTTGCTGCTGCTGACGCCGTTTGCGCTCGCGCCGGCGCCGCCGCCGACGCCGCCGCCTCAGGCGCCGCTTCCGCTCCTGGCGGAGCCGCTTGCGCCGCTCGTCCTCGTCTTCCTCGGCGCCTTCCTCCTCTTCCTCGTCCTCCTGCGGAGTGACGCCAGTGATCGTTGCCTATTATATACTTGGGAACATTTCCTGTTGGGCCAGTTGGCGAAACATGCAGGGTGTCGCAACTATCATGCACCAAGATTAATAAAAAAAAGAGCAATTCCGTTAGTCGAAGAAAACCTAGTGCATACTGTTTCCAGTACAGTCGAGGAGCTTCCAGGGGTGTTTTGGTTACTGATATTTAATTAGGTAATTGTAATTAAGTATCTAACTCGAGAAGTTATGTCCTAATTATCGCAGTATCAATGTGAAAGTTGTACAGCAACATGAAACACTCCCGATAGAACTATCTGTTGCTCTATACGTGCTGCATAAAAGTGTTTTTCCGAGCGTGAGAGAAGCCCGCGAATACACGCAAAATTGCCGCGCGACTGGCCGCTCGAACCACTTTGTAATAATGCTATAGAGGGAGTTAGGCACACATTTTATAATTGATTGCTACTGTATTCATTAATCATGATGCAATTTATTCAGTGATAAAAACGTTACTTTTATGAAATTAAAACCAAAGAGATGTTCCAGTTAATGATTAATTTTTAGATTGAGCAATCGGTGATTGATTGATTGATTGATTGATTGATTGATTGAATTTGCACATTCAAACAAAACACGGGCTACGAGGAACGCTTTTATGGGGCGCTTGAAGTTCATTTAGGACACCTTGTTTCTTCAGTGGGCACACTTCAGCCATCCCGGGCCGCCCACATAAAGTATTAGCCGATGCTGATCCTGTCCTAACTCCCAAAGTAGCCTTGGAACACAAAATCTTTTCAGCCCACTAAATATTAGGAAGTTCTACAGCTGGTGCTGATCAATGAAAAACTTACAGGTAATATCAAAATGGAGGGATTTATTTTAAACGGTGCTAATAAAAATATTCATTTTCGCATATACGTGTGTGCTGATATCGGCTAAAAGGGCCCTTCACCAGTTGGCACGGTAAATTGTAGTTCCACACAGCCAGCTCTGAAACGCTGTCTGTAACAAAATATTTTTTTCAAATATGTTTATCATTGGAGGAGATAGAGGAAAATGAATGTCTTGTTACCATACCGCCAGGAGGCGAAAGCGTCTGCCAACAAAGACACTCTTTCCGTCTCCCCCGAGAAGCATGCGCAAGGGACCGAGTTATGTTCACGTGGCAAGTCCCACTTCCTTCTTATTATTGTCCTCTTCCGTTTTTTGGTGCGAGGCGCATTTACGGCGGCCTTGCGCATTGGACGATTTAGCGAAGTAACGTGCCCCGGTGAGTGACGTTGATAAAGCTGCGTTTTACGTCATGGCGCTTGTGCGTTAATCTCGACTTTCTGGCTGAGGGTGGCACTTCCACGAGAGGGAGGACGCGTAGCGTTTGGTTTGAAATTTCAACTATTTTTGCGAAGAGCAGCGCTGGAATACTTTTCGCACACGATTGTCAACGCCTGAAGTGTCCGCTGCACTTGTCTGCTTCAAATAGCCAACCCTGGTGAGGGGTCCTTTAACAATGCTACCACGCGCATGATGAGGCGATTCTGTGCTCAAGTTTAAAGAAAGTACGAATCCCTTGCGGAGAAAGGGAGACTCACCTTTTCTATGGCAGTGAGGCTTTCAGCGTCAGCCAGGTTGTCTACCGCGATGGCCAAGAATACGTTGAGCAATATGTCTTCATTACAACATGCTGTCAAGGAAAGGTCGGTTTGCGGAAGAGAAGGTTCTTGGGGTTCAGGCAAAGCGCGAAGTCAATGTTACACCAAGGGTGAAAGTAGTAAAGTTGTAAGCCCGCATTTGATATACAGTGTAAAGAATAGTGTCTATTCCCGTACGGTATTTTAGAGTCAGGTGCTGTGGGAGACCTCTTTCTCTTTCTCCCCTAAACACTTTCTTATTTTCAATAAACACGTTTAGGCCTTCTTCGTTCCTCTGTGATGCTGCATGTTCTGTTTTTGTTCAGTTTTTTTCTCACATGAAGCTGTATTGTATATTTGGTTGGCAATCATCGGCGTCCTCCTGCCAAGGAGGCGGATGATATGGTAGTCACGAAAAGCACTATAATACCACACATACTTTCAATTATTAAGGTAATTCACTACGCTGTGTAATTTTAGAACGTACGGTGTTTACTCGTTGGTCACAGACAGCGACATGCAGCGGGACAGGCAGTCAAGTTTTTTTGGGTAAATCTGTATTTCCCAGCCGTTAGTCAGTGAAAGAAACACAAAGGAATTGCAAAGATTGTGCGTAGCAAATGCTAGCAGAAAACAAACAACGAACAACAATCCCTGTGTTGCCAGTCCGACCTTAAACGCACATCGATGCTCCCACTTCCGGTGCTTGTTTCCATAAAGGATACAGTTGCCGCAAATGAAGAGAATAATGAAGTAGATGCAGGCCACCCCGCCGAAAGAGCCAACACCACCGAAGGCTTTGATGCCGTCGTACATCACTACGTTCCAGTCCTCGCCGGTCAGGATCTGCGGTATTACAACGCATCACAGGCACGCTTGAGCATGCAGACTGCAGAAGCTGAGCTGCAACACACGATTCGCCGCGCTATGCTTCGCCTTTGTAATCGAAAGACTACGTATACTACCTAAATTTTACTATGTTAGTAACTTGTTGCAAAGGAGTAAATTAAGCAACTCTGACACGACTCTGAAAAGCAGGACATACGTACTGGAACCGACTATCAGCTGTTTGCCCTTATTTTTCATCAGCAACGAAGTTTCTATATAGGAGAGCTTTCCGTATGAACGACGGGGTGCAAATCGTCATTGCGCTCATATATTCTGCATCGAAGGAAAAAGTAGTCCGCGTTAGAAGAGCATATATTGCAAACGTGCAAGTCAAAGCTTTACCAACTTATTTCCAGTACAGTTCACTTAGTGAAAAATGCACTTCATTGAACCTTTTTATCTGGCTGTACTAAGATGAGAAAATACTGTTTTTAAGCCAAAATAATCTTTTCATTCGTATTCCGGCCCATTTACGGTCAACCACAAAATATTACGTACCGTGAAATCTTAGAAAAAGCTGAATATCTCCGCAGCCTAGCAACGCCGCCTGGCATTTTAATATTGGGCCTCGACTAGAATATGCTAACAACATTGTCGTATGCAGTTTTACTGGCTAGAACTATAGGCTGCTCGGGAATTGAACGTTTTCTGAGATCCCGTGGTCCGTAAACTTTTGTGGTTGACTGCATACAGAAGTGTGATAATGCTAAGGCGAAACGACTATCACACTCCGTGTCGTTTTTCCTTTATGTACAAATTGAAATTGCCTGGTTTATTGTCCTTCAGCAACACTAGAGCTAGACAATGTGAATTTTTACGACACGGCATACTTCAACGCGCACCTAAATGTAATAGATGGGCGTTCTTGCATTGTTCCCCCATCACAACTCAAGCGCCGCGGCCGGTAATGGAAACCGTGGCGTCGCGCACGGCAGCAAAATGCAATAGCCACTGATTCACCACGACGGGTGGATAAATAAATTGATAACCGATTAACAATAAAACCTAAATATATCTCATCGTCAACTCAGTGCTTGTCCTCTTTTTATCATTCATCGTCAAAACTGTTTTCACATCACACGTTGACGTATTTACGGATGTCGTCCTTGGGTAATTCGCTGCTGCATCGACTATCTTTAGGTCTTGAGCTATGGCAAAAAGCACAAATACGTTTTACATAATTGCGGTAGACCAGTTTGGTGCTCATGCACACCTTTCGCCTGCCCTTCCTTAGTTACGAAGCACTGTGAATGAAATAAAGACGGCAACGAAAGGACAAAGGCAGATGCATCGTCCATTACTTATGCGAGGTAATCGAGTGATTCACCTGAAATACGGTGAGCAAGGCCTGCCAGAAGGTGTCGAAATTGCTCCGCGGCTTGTCCTCGGTGGGGCGGTTGAACCTGCCGCCGAACACCTGCATGCCGAGCAGCGCGAATATCACGATGAACAGGAACAACAGCAGCAGCAGGCTGGCGATCGACCGCATCGAGTTGATCAGCGACGCCACCAGGTTCCGAAGCGACGCCCAATACCTGTCACGGGGCGGGTGAAGAAAGTGCGACGCGAGCCAGGTCAGTGTCACGGCTTAGAAAGCGACGTCCTTGCACTCGTCGTGTGAGCGAAATTCCTGGTGAAAAACAATATCCCCAAATTCCGCCTGCGGCCGTACTCGACGTGTTCGTGTTACAGGCCCATGATATCGCCGACACTGCTCAGCCGAACTCACAAGAATTCGCCACCTTACGGTTTTCATTTATTTGCAACCTAAAGGGCTATATTAAAGAACAATTTGAACATTGATTACGACGCACACCTTCAGCTGTTGAAGGTCCTTCGAGCGCGGTCGGATGCTGCCTTCGTATTTCCTGTTGCAAAGACGCTTTAAGGATACCTTCGGGATGCAGCGAGGCTGTCAAAGCTGCACTCAGTTCGCATGTCACGCTTTTAGCATTGCTTCTGTGTGTCTCGCTCTCTTTCACCCCTCGTCGTATACAAAACCTGCAGTAACGTATGTAGCCTTCAGCAAGGCAAACCTCTGCGCTTAGCAATATTTTTCTCCTTTATTAAAATACCTATTTTAAAGATATGATGACGACTCTCACAAGTGCCAGCTGCTCCTGTGTTTCAGCGAGTGATAAAAAAATCAGCGAAGAATAAATCCATGGCGACAAACAAAAAGCACATAACGAAAGGTTTATGTTAACAAAATACACAAGCAATGGCTTTCACAAAAGATGTCCTACAGAGTTATGCGACAGAATACTGAAGAAAGACATCCTTATTGCTACAAAAAAGTCAGAACTAAAGTACCTCTCGGAAGTCACACTCAAAAGTTGATGAACATCAAATGTTTCAAAATTTTTCAAAGTACCTCTCATCAAATGCAATCTCTTATGTGGTTTCTTTCTCATAATTTTCATAATCAGGGTGCCTCTCGAGGCTCTAAGGGAGGTCGAGGAAAACAATGATATGCGACTGCTCATACTAGGGCATGCTATAGCTATGAATGCTTTGCACTTTGATCAAACTGTGAATGCAGTGTCACGTGTGCCTTTCTGGGCTCCCATCCTCCTAGCTGTTCTTAATTTTGCTGTGAATTACCAACTTGCACACGCTTGCATCCTTGTACATTTTAGCAAAGCAACAACATCACATGACCTAGGCTGTACAACATGACCTACAACATGACCTAGGCTGTACGGAGTCTTTAAAGATCTCATACGCGATACTCAGTTCTCACCTTTCATCCTGTCATTCAATAACGCTCTGAGCCACATATGCTTGCGTTACAATCAACTATGATTCCATTGAATTCAATTTCATTCAGCATCATGTCACATGGTGCCAGGGACATAGACGAAATTCAGCAAAAAAGTTCCGTCTGACGGAGATCTGTGCTCCCAACATCACATGGTTTCAAGAGCTTTATTTTACTTAAATATACGCACTGTAACAAAGAAAACCGTGACACTTGTACATCAAAAATCGGCGCATCGGCGCCTAACAAGAAACCGAATATCAAAGCTAAAAAGTTCCAAATGACGAGTAGTACAAAATCGTTCATTTCCCTTATCAGCTTACTTTTTGAGTTGTCAATGATCGGCATCTTCAGTGGTTAATGAAGAGGAATTCTTAGTTAATTCAAAATCCGAAACAAACATATACCGCAGTTGCCTATATGACACTGCATGTAAATCGCACTTATGTAAATCACGCCCATCTAAAAAGAGTTGATTTAACAATGTAGGTAGCCGTAAACCTAATGATAATTAGCGCACGCTCTTAATTACTTGAACAAGTATACACTTTAGACGAAGCTTTAGTTCGTACCCAACTCCGATGCCACCTATTCAAACACATGTAAAAAGCAGGAATGATTTTCCTGAAATATTTGCAGTTTTTTTTTTTTTGCACATGATAGCGAATCTTCAATTATAGTCATTCCTTGAAGCATAATCTTGATTCAGGGCCTGAATTTGTTTACAAAAATTGCCAAAACTTGATAAAATAGAAGTACGAAGTATACAAATTTGTAACTCTGCATCAGAAACAGATATCGCAGTTTTGTGGAAGACTACCTATAGTTCATCTTTTTATTGGCAAAATCTTTAGAAATATCATGAAAGTATGAAAGTATGGCCAAGTTCAGAGTGAAAAGGCAGTTTAAATGAAAGTTCTTTGGCAATCGGCACACGGTGAATGCTCTGACCCAAGACCACGTGCACGTGAATGTATCGGCGAGTGCGGCAAAGCTTCAAAAATTGGAGCACAACCGTGAAGTTCCACTGCAAGATCACTTACTGGAATGAAATAGGGTCATTGATATGGAGTTCAATGACCCTATTTAGTGGCAGGCCCGGAAACAGTGGCAGGCCCGGAATGCAAGAAAACCTCGCACAGACTGGAGCAGCTCTCTAAGCATGGAATATATTTTGCATGTGTTGTTCTGTGTAGTGCATGCGAATATGAACATTCATAGTAGTATCGAAAAGTAGTATCCTATAATTATGAAAGTGTCAATGAGAAAGTTGTAGAGCGACATGGAAAACTCCCGATACAGCTTTCTGTTGCTGAATACGTGCTACATAAAAGTGTTTTTCCGAGCGTGAAAGAAGCCCGCAAATACACGCAAAGTGCCTCCAGTGGCCAGTCGAGCGGCAATTCTGTATGTATTCGCGGGCTTCTTTCACGCTCAGAAAAACACTTTCATGTAGCACGTATTCAGCAACAGAAAGCTGTATCGGGAGTTTTTCATGTCGCTCTACAACTTTCTCATTGACACTTTCATAATTATAGGATACTACTTTTCGAGTCATATAATTAATTACAATTACCTAATGAAATCTCAATAACAAAAAAATTACTGGTGGCTACTATACTGTACTGGAAACAATACGCACAAAGTTTGCTTCGCGTAACGCAATTCCTCCTTTTTTTTTTAATCGTGCTGCATGATAGCTGGGACACCCTGTATGTATACACCTTGTGTGTAAAAAAATGTTCGGAGCACGCTCTCTACTTTAGGTTTACGTGGCGTTATTGGTTCATGCAGCAGCGCATTCGGTGAGGATTACTCACTTGGTGACCTTGAATATTCGCAGCAGGCGGACGCATCGAAGCACGGACACTCCTAGCGGAGGCATGATGTCGGTGTATGTGAACACCGTCTCCAGGATAGAGCTGATCACCACGAAGCAGTCGAAGCGGTTGAACAGCGACACGAAGTAGCCCTGGAAACCCAGGCTGTACAGCTTCAGTAGCATCTCCAGCGTGAACAGCACCACGAAGAACATGTTCGCCACGTCTGCGCACGAAAGGAACAGCACCAATGGTTAAGACATGTTTTTTATTCCTTAATGGGATTAGCATTTGGAGCCTACTCCAGCCACTTTGTGTCTATCTAGCCTCCTTACGCCTGTATGGTCCACGAAACGTTCCGTTAAGGCGTTCTGCTAATTTGCAGTGCCGCTTCATCGCAAGCTTGGCGGCTGTGAACCCCGTAGCCTACTATGTGATGCAATCTTGGTGATGTTGTTGGTAGGGACGCCGTCAATGCACACTTTGATGTTTTCCACCAACCATCATACTACGAGCGAGTCCTCTATTTTTTGTATGATTAGTGTATCTGTCACGATCATCATTTTTATGTTCATAAAGTATCCTTTCAAATTTCTGTTCAGTGCAGGGCGGATCCGAACCCGCGGGTCCCCGGGTTCCTCAAGGACAGCAGCTGGGCGCTTTAGCTCTGGACCACGAGTGCCCACGGGCTGCGAGGGAATAATTATCAGCGTTTCCACGCGCCAGTGCGCCACGGGTGAAATTTCGGAGGCCGCGCAAAAAAAGAAAGAGTCCGCAAGCGCGCTGGTAGATGGCGCTGTGTGTCCGGAGAGAAGCGTGAAAGAGGAACCCAGCTGCAGTTCACGCCTGATACACGACTGCTTTAGGAGGTAGCATTTCGGTGGGTCGCTTCATTGCTTTAGTGATAATCGCATTACCGTCGACAGTGATCGATGACTATCGACGGCAATGCGTTTCGCATTGAATCAATGTCGCGACACAACGTATTGCCAACGTCGAAACCAGCTATGAATGATGCGTGTACTACGGCGTGACACCTCTTTCATGCTTCCCTAAGAAAATTCGGCGCCCCCTAGCGGCGCCTCCGTGATTCGCATTGCGTCCAAAATGCATGGTGCGCCGGAGCGTGAGAACGCTGAGAAACACGTCATGCGGCAGACGGGCTTCTCTCTTGCGCTCCTGTCTAAACACGCTGCGCCGTCATTCGTGGCGCTGCCAAGAAGTCCGCAAGTGGACTCCTATAGACGAGAAGTGCGGCATGCCGGTGCGTGCGAACGCTGAAAATTGTGCCCTCGCTTGCCGCACGCATAGTGCCAAAATACACAGTGTGTCAAGTTGGCGAGAGGTTCATTAAAGAACGGCGCATACCCAGAGCATTCATGACAGAGCTCGCTAAATCGTTGGCGTGAAAGGCGTTAATTGAAAAGCGGCAGATACACAGTGCATTTGTGATGCAGCCTGCTTAAGCATCGGGGTATTGTCCTTGAGGAATCCTTGTGACGTGAGTTCGATTTCGGCGAGCAAAGGAAAAATTTTAAGCATCTTTTTGGCCATTGTAGAGCGGCACGTCCCGAGTGGCGCACACCTAGTTACCGAATTTGGCGTCAAAGGCTTTTATTGAACAGCGACACCCAGCTACTGGCGCATACCCGGTGACCAAAATCGGCATCAACGAGGGTAAGTGAAGAGCGGTACATGCCAAGTCCTGCGTCTACCGTGCCCCATGTCGGCGGGGAAGTCGTTCGTACACTTTGCTACACACTCAATGAGTCAAGTTAGTCCGATGGTTGGTTTCCAACACGGTTCCTCCAGCCCAGCAGCCTGATGCTCTAACCATTTCAGCATCAACTACACAGTGATCAAGTTGGCGGGAAAACGGTTAGAAAGAAACGTAAAAGCATATTTAGATAGATTGATGGCCCCCGAAAGTCCGTTAAGTACCCTAAGCATGATAAAGCAAAAACGTCGCAGTTCTCCCCGAAAGGCGAAGCATCAATGACGATAGCAAATTAGTGGACAGCTACACGAAGTAAGGCTAATAGTTTGATCGGCCTTATAAATTTGTAAACATAGGTATGCTAACCAAATGAACAAGCATGCTGTCGAGCGTGCACAAGCACACATGAACGCATCTCACTCGATGACCGCGGAAACTCGCTCTCAGAAAGCTATAGTGAGGAAGCGCGCAGCAGCAGCGGGCGAACTGACTTTCGTCCTGCCGCTCGCATCAGCGCGAACGAAACCGCGAAAACACAGCGCACGCGGACTGTGTCCCCGACGCAGGTGGCATTCAAGATACACCGACCCGGGAGAGCGGGCGCTCGCGGCCGCCGGGGCCACCCGGAGTCGGGAACACCCTCGCCAGCTCTCCCTCGCACGCTTTCGCTCGCACATACAGCATACGGCACGCGGTGATCATTTTATCGCCATTGGACTATACAGAACCTCGTGGCTAGGGCGAGGGCGACGCCTACGGCAAGGATGCGCCTGGAGTGTCCATTTAATTCCTATCGAAATAATAATAAATCTGTCCGGGCCTTCTTTGTAAGGAAGCTGCCTAGGTAAATTGCCGTACCATAATTGACCATTTGGAAGTTGTAGGTGGGTCTCACCTTCTCTCGATTGTCTTTCTTCCTGGGTACATTTACGAATGCGTCGGGATCAATTGCCGACGTATTGCAGGGCAAGAGGAAATAGAGCGATAAACATAAATCGCTGATTGATTGATTAAATAGATAGATAGATAGATAGATAGATAGATAGATAGATAGATAGATAGATAGATAGATAGATAGATAGATAGATAGATAGATAGATAGATAGATAGATAGATAGATAGATAGATAGATAGATAGATAGAATTGAGCATCCCGAAACAAATAAGGGGTTATAAGAAGTCTTACTGGAGGATTCCGCGCTAATTCAATCACCCGAGGTTCCAGAACAGTGCACACGCAATGCGCATCAGTTGAGCGTTCGTTGCATTCTACCTCCATTGGAAGCGGCCGGGACGTAAAGCTCACACCACGTGCAGGCTGCACATCGTCATAGCCAATGAGCCACCGTGTCAGATAGGTTATTAATTCGCAGGTAGCTTTTGCTCGAATCACTTCGAATCAGTATCATCATCAGGAGTAACTCGAAGAAGTGCCCAACAAGGCTAAGGCCTCTCGTAGATCTCTAATTACACGGCGCGTTTCTAAGCCAGTCTAGCCGGCGCACGTTAATCCTTCCTGATTTTATAAACCTATATATTGTCCTGCCACCTTGTACTGGTTTTCCTTAGTGCCCCTCCGATGTTTCTTCGTCCTTATCTTATTTCCTGTGGTCAATCAATTTATTACCCTACGATTTTCCCAGCTGAGCTAGTTGCATCATACTGATATTCCCCTGATTTTGTGGCATTCACGAAATCTTATACTTTTCTCATTGGAATGGCCGACAACGCACTTTGCAATACCGGTCTTTGCGAGGAGACGCTAGAACACACTCTATGCGACTGTCCTGAATATAATGTTCAGAGACAGTCCCTGGCGTCCGTTTTAGCGCACCTTAACAATAGACCAATGTCAGTTAAAACGATTTTCACGTGTCATCGACAGAAGACATCTAAGCTGAAGGCGACGAAAGCATTGCGTAGATTTTTGATAGAAACGGGCTTGGACAAGCGGCTGTGACAGTGATGTGACGTACCACGCAAGAATGACGAACTCTTACTGACGATGTGTGTGCTGTGCTATGTGCTCTCTCTCGCTCTCTCTTCTCCCCATCTTTCATTATCCCCCATCCCGCTCCCAAGTGTAGGGTAGCAAACCGGTTGTGCTAAACTGGTTAACCTATCCGCCTTTCCTTCTCCATTTTTTTCTTTCCTTCCTTCCCCTGATAAAAAAAGAAAATCAATACATAGTTTTCACGTAACGTCACAGCGCCGTCTGCTAGCGGTCGTCCGCCATGTTGGAACACAGCAGCCGATGCGCGCGAATGTTTGAGCGCCGCCTGTGCAGTCTTTCGGCGTTGATTTTGCGATTTGCGAACGATCGCGTGTTCAATGACGGCGACTGCCAGGCGGAAGGAATTCTGCCCATGATATTTTGTCGGGATGGTGGGCCCGACGCGTGCTCGCTACGAAGCAAAATCAACATGTGCGACGGTGTTGATCCGTACACGTTGTGCGGCGGCACAGACACGACTACGGACGTCGACCTGCTGCCAGTTACGACGCATGCTGACATTGTAAATTATTTGGTTCTGTCGACGAACCACGTATCTCTTATTGAAATGAAATCATACAAGTCTCTTGAGGCTATCAACTACTTCACAAGTGGCCGGGTAAGCGGCATGACAGCGATGCGGCTACTCTACAAGCGCGTCATCATGTTCAGCGAGGTAAGGTTACAAACATTAAAAAAATATATTGGTAAATCCGTATCGTTGGAATAACGCGGTTAACACGGTACCCATTTGCATGAACTCGTTCGTTAGCTGTTCATTACGACACCGTGTGCTGCTCACTGCTCCAAATGCTCGACGCTGCCAGGCATTGTGTACGACGCAACATACCTTATTTTGCTTACCTAAATACAGCCTTCTGTAACTCTGGTTAAGTGTAGGCGTAAAAAGTAGGTTCTTTACATCTTTCCTGTTTATAGGAGCGAGCCAGAGACGCCGACGCTCCTCCGACAACACTTTCGTGCACTCGCATTGCCGAGTTCTCACTTTCGGCAATCAGTACAGCCCGGTTCCTGGCTCCGTGTTCGTTTTCTGTGCGGCAGACTGCTTCTCGCACTCAAGCCGATCATGTCACACGTCGGCATTGCGACGCTGTACCATATTAGAACACGCACAGCGCGAAAGTATCGCACCCGGCACACGCAGCAAAGGCCGGCGCCACGGCAGTAGTTCTCCGTAATGGCGGCCACCTAACCCATAAGCCCCGGTTGTGACGTCCGTGAAAACTATGTATATCTTCGCAGCAAGATTAGACACCCGTGAATATAGATATTTGTATCAGTACTTACCTTTCTGTGTGGGTTTTCGTAATGCGTTCTCATATACAGGGTGTCCCACGTAACTTTAGCCAAACTTTAAAAATATGCAAATGCCACCTAGCTCAACAGAACCAAGGTAATGCTGTTTGCCGTCGCTTGGAGATACTCAGATTATTTTTACATTCCACATAATTACATAATAAGTCTTAATTAGTTAATCAACTTCTCAATTATTGTAATTAGATGAAAAGTGTCAATGAGAAAATTGTAGAGCACTATGAAAAACTCCCGATACAGCTTTCTGTTGCTCAATGCATGCAACATAAAAGTGTTTTTCCGAGCGTGTAAGATGCCCGCGAATACACGCAAAGTGCCTCGAGCGGCCAGTCGCGCGGCAATCTTGCGTGCATTCGCGGGCTTCTTTCACGCTCGGAAAAACACTTTTATGTTGCATGCATTGAGCAACAGAAAGCTGTATCGGGAGTTTTTCATAGTGCTCTACAATTTTCTCATTGACACTTTTCATCTGATTACAATAATTGAGAAGTTGATTAACTAATTAAGACTTATTATGTAATTATGTGGAATGCAAAAAATAATCTGAGTATCTCCAAGCGACGGCAAACAGCATTACCTTGGTTCTGTCCAGCTACGTGAGATTTGCATATTTTTATAGTTTGGCTAAAGTTACGTGGGACACCCTGTATACCCTATAAGCGTGATAAAAATTCAGTTGGTAGTTCTGCAATCTATCGTATTCATTCGCTGATGTCAAAATATTTGGACTGCTGAATTCCCGGAATGTTAATATTCGCCCCCTGTTGTGCCCATACTGTTAATTGAAATACCAAAGCCTACTTTACACAACCTGTGACCCGCCTGGTTTCACTTATGCCTCAGCACAAGTATCATTACTTTCATTTACCCGCATTTTGCTCGTTAATCAATATTCTACGGTTCGATGGTATTAAAATTAAACTCTGGTGTTTGATGAGCCCAAACCACGATCTGATTATGAGGTACGCCGTAATGGGGGACTCCGGGTTAAATTTGTCCAGCTGGGTTTCTTTAACCTGTACCCCATGCATTGTATACATGGGCATGTTTTCATTTCGCCCATATCAAAATGCGGCCGCCGCGTCCAGGATGTGAGCCTGCGACCTCGGCCTAAGCAGTGCGATGCCAGAGTCATTAGGCCACCTCAGCGGATGTGCTCGATGGTACTCCGTTTGGCTAGAATACAAAATAAATAAATGTTGATGTCACGCTGCTATGTAATCATCTCGTAATGTTAGGCAGCGTTTTTTAAGGGAGAGGAGGCGCCTCGTTTAGCAGTAATTTAGCAGTAGCAGCTCTATTTTGAGTTTCCCTGTTTGACTCCAAGTTTTCCTGGCTAACGAGGAATATTTACGGCGGGCATATGGTTACGAACACGCGTTTTCAGAGATGATGATCGAAGGTAATGGTGCGTACATACACGAATGAAGTTCACTGCACTTTTAAACAATGATGTTCTATTTACGAAACTTAGCTTTTCAGGAGGCTATAGATAAAGATTTTGCGTCAAGACAAAAGAGAATCAGCACGCTATTTAATGCAATGTTTATAGTAGTGGAGGTGACGAGATGTTCCTCTCGATCAGAAGTGTCGCTGAACACCACAAACCATTTTATGCTCGTGGAAGCGCTGACTGAACAAAGAAAAAGAAAAGCTCACACATAACTATGTTCACTTTGCCAGTAGTTTGCGTGTTCTGCTCGTAAGAGGACGTGTATTACCGATGAATCCGAACGCCTAGTATACGGCTAATTATGCCGTACACCCTGTGCCTGCCATTATGCCCGTGATCTTGCACTTGCCTTAAAATCCTCATTATTTCTTGCAATCCATCTCCAATTTTTCCCGTATAGGGCAGCAAACCGAACGTCCGCGTGGTTAATCTTCATGTTCCTCACACTCAGCTAATAAGCAAATTCAAAGATGTACCATTACAACCATGCTACACCACTTTTATGAGATATCTTTTCACCCTTCGTTGCTCGTTCATCACTCGTTGTCAAATAGGTAAAATATTTTGAAATACTGAGCTGAATAAAAACTCTAACTAGAAACGTCTCTTCCTTTCGTAAAGGAACTTTTTGAGAGTTTCGAAAACATGTTCCAATTTGTAGCATATCAAAATAAAAAATAACTGCAGGCAAGGTCCATTCAACGATATATTTCAACTGGGGATGGCAAGACGTCTCTCTTCTCTCATCTGCCAACCTCTTTTGATCTTTTAGGGAGCTTATGCTGGCTGTCAGGTGCGCTTGCGGCGCTTCAACTTTTCTGAACAGTTCGTTTCATGCAATGGTTTCACCATGGTAATACCGAACTCGAATGTCTCGACAAATATTAGACACTTTGAATGAGGGCAAAGACAAAGTTATGAGTACCTATCCTTCTGCAACCTGTATTTCGGTGCACAATTTTGCATGCCAAAAGTTTTCGCCTGGCGCCATCTCGTATGTTGAAGGACTTGCCTGAAGCACCGTCTTTAAATATATTGTTCAGTTCGTCAATTAAAGTTCTCCAGCCATATCGTTCACAATTGCAAAGCAGCAGCATGCAGGTTTTCAGGGACATTGAGCGTCAAGGGAAGCAGTACGTGCACTTTTTTTTCTGCATCTAAATAAAAAAAATACTTTTTTATTACGTGAGCATTCTCAGGGTACTTCACGGACATTCTACAGGGGTTAACTATATCTATGTTTGTATGCACGTATGTTTGTATCTAACCATTTTCCCGCCAACCTGGGTCACTGTGTAGTCCACTGTCGAATGGTTGAAGCATCGGCCTTCTGTGCTGAGGGATCGAGGTTCGCAACCAACCGTCGGTCTACACTTGCGTCACTCGGCATGTGGCAATCTGGACATATGTGCCGCTCTGTATGTGTGTGCCGCAGTGGGTATGTGCCTCTTTCCGATGAACGTCTTTCACGCCAACGCTGTAGTCCGCTGAGCCATTAATGCACTCTTCAATGAACGTCTCGTCAACTTGGGTCACTGTGTGGGTGCCCTTAGCGCGGCAAGTGAGGAAACAATTTTCAGGGTTTGCACGCACCAGTGCGCCACGCTTCTCGCCTCCGAGGCCACGCGCGGACTTCTCGGCAGCGATGCTGGATGACGTGGAGTGACCACAAAGAAGCGCTAGAGAGGAGCCTGGCTGACGCGTTTGTCGGCATTCGCACGCACCAGCGTGCCATGCATTTCGGAGGCCACGCGCAGGCTTCGCAGCGCCGGCTCTAATGGCGCCGAGTGCTCACAGGGGAGCGAAAAAGGATTCCGGCTGAAGTCCACGCCTCATACATAACTCGTTTCGACGATGGCAATACTTGCTACATTGATTCAATACTAAACGCATTACCCGTCACAGTAACCATGAGATTGGTTCTGCTGAATTTTGTTCTGGATAGGACAAAACTAAAAGGCAAGCAAAGTTTCATAGTAGCAGGTGTTATAAGAAGGGCCACTTGTAGCTACTAACGAGAGTTTTCTACCTCTTCGAGCCTACTTTTGCAACGGCAGTAAAAGCTAAAGTGAGAACTACGATAGAGTTTCCTTCGACACTAAGAGATACCGGACTATCTGCTGAAAAAGGCTACAATGACCTAATTTGTCTGCGCAAGTGGAATTTTGAATTCCGAGAAATAAAGTATTTTTTTCTCTTCTGTCTGTCTGTCAAAACGACCTGGCGGAGATGGGGAAAGGTGCCTGACTGTGCTTTTCAAGCCAGATTGTGCCAAATCTCTGGGAATTAAAAGATTAGAAGCAACTTTAACTGAAAGCTGACACAATACACGAGCACAACAGTCCCATAGCAAACTTTATGATGCAAGCCGTTGTGCAAGCTTCTCCCGCGTAATTAACATATTTAACCCTCCAGCATCAAAGTGCACATGACGCGCCGCGTGTGGCAACATCTTTTCTCTCGACAGGAGCATCACCTCCTGCTCCAACTGCTACTTTCTGGCAAAACAGGGCGAATACCAGCCAGAAGCCAAGTACCAGTAACCGCTTGTACATGCATCTAAAAAAATTTGATGTTAGTCAACAAGCAGTTACAGCTAGCCGTATTCAACTCAGCGCACAGCTCGCACCTGATGTAATGTTTACAGCTCTACTACCCTGGCGTTGTTAAACGACTTGTGTTATGGTTGCGATTGTAGACCGAGAGCAAAGTGGACAATGCTCCCGGAGATTCTCTCAGGAGCGCCTTTAAGGGGCTCTTTTACGACGCTGGCGCCTAGGTTAGTATGCATCATGCCTGCGCGGTTTATGTCTCTTGCGCGATTTTATTTCGGTCAACACTTTCTGCCGTTTAAGAAGTGGTATTTCCTTTCAAAAAAATTTTTTTTCACTCTGTTTGCATTCTGTGATCGTTCTTCAATGTACAGCTCGGTCCACTCTTAGAGGGAACACGCGAGCGCGTGGCCGGCGGCTGGCGCGGCGCTAGCTGGTGGCGAGATTTGTAATCGCGGCGCATGCGCATAGAGTCGTAAGGGCGGCGCGTGCCCCACTTCGCCTTCTACTTCACCGGCCCTGCGCTCGACAAGCGCTGGAGAGCGCATCCGTTTTTACGCGGTGGGATTTATCTAGCCGCCACTCTGCCTTTTGCTCATCCGGTAATCAGCAAGCAGAAAAAAAAAACTTTTGTTTTCTCGGATTCCCGTACAGCCGTTAGGTCCTTTTCGGCGGCGCGCGTATCGAAACGGGCGAATAGAATTGCGATCAACACGCTCACTAATTTCGGTGAAACTGGCACGGAAGCATATTTCCACATTTCATGGTTCCCGGCCCACTTGGGGGACTCGATCCAACCGCACGGCTGCAACCCCAACGAACGGGCTCACCGGCTGGCGCGCGATTTCACGACCCGCGCAGCCGTCAACGGCCCTCCTCGTAACGAGGCTAGCATCCAGAAAGACCCATTGTGCACCTTTCACTAGATCGTCTCACACTACCGCTTGGAAAGGGGGTGGTTCTCTCCTCCTCCCCCAAAACTAAATAAACCACAAGCTAGCACGCTCAGAATGTTACAAACCCGCACGTACCCCACTCCGCGGTCCCTTAGCAGGATAGACCCGCACTTCCCGCAGTCGTGCCCCAAATGCGGAGCCGACTCATGCTCTTTCCATCTCATGCTCTGGTTGTGCCCAGCCATAGAAAACTCTATACTTGCCACAAAGGAACAGTGGGGGGAGTTCCTAAGAAGCGACCACCACCACATCCAACTCCAGGCAGTCCAGAGGGCCCACGACATCGCAACGGGATTTCGCCCCCTGTGCCATCGTGGGCGGAGCCATCGACTTGACCTGATGGAGCCTTCGGCTCCCCCTGGCCAGTTTCTCAGGACCAATAAAAGTTCTCACTTGTCGCTGCAGTCTCTCGCGAGTATTAACTCGACTCGGTTCTTGCTCGTTGAAACAACGTCCACAGAAGCTCCATAGTTAGGATATTTGTGATGTCGATTGGACGTGCAGTTTTATGAAAATTATTCTGTTACACCCACACGTGCGCGCAATGACGTAAGGTGTGCGTAGAACGACACATGAAAGTAAACGTGGAGGAGAAATTTTATTGATTTTTGCGGGTATGTGGGGACAGAACTAGTCACACGACTTTAAAAGGATGCAAAGCTGTAGTGTGCACAAGTCCATGCTCTGTAAAACGAAAAAAAAAAAACGCACACGTGTGCAAGGGAAATATAGGACCAAGCGCTGCTCACAGCTGAGAAAATTTACCCGAATAATGGTTGTGGAGCAACCCCTAACTGTGGAATTGTGCAAAAGTGATAACGAAGCCTGTCACTTCCACAACCTCGTGTCAATTCTAACCGATAAGCTAGTCTTATGTTTCTGCCGTACTGCTCGCAGCAACTGGCCACTTTTCATAAGAGACAAAACAACTGAAGCCCGATGCAGCGAGCATACGAAGTATGCCCATCCAACCATACAATATCGGCCTATTCAACAAGCGGGAGGCAGGGTTGGTATCAGTGCTTCACAGTGCGAAAAAAAAAGAAAGAAAGCCGGATGGGCCAGCGCTTGCTAGCGCTGGGGCGGAGAAGTAGCAGACGACGCCGGGCACGCACCGCCCGAATGAATCTATGCGCATGCTCCGGGTTTCGAAATCTCGCCAGTAGTTAGCGCTCCGCGGACCACTGGCCACGCGCTCGCGTGTTCCCTCTAAGAATGGACCAAGCTGTACGTGCTTCAGTTCAAACTTTACACTGAAGTTGGCAAAACCGAGTTGTAGCGAGTAAATTGAGCCGTACTAAATACTTCTCGCGCACCGTAACACATATTGCGTGAAAGCAGCCATTTTCAGGAAAAAAAGGAAGAGGAATACATAGCCGGGAAACATCACTAATCAGAATTTCTGCCACAACGTTTTCTCGCCACTTGCGCACGAAAACTACCTCTTTAGACGGCAACGCTATCGATGGCTTGCTTATGCACGATCCACCAAGTGCGTCGATATGCTCAGCCTCTACAATTATGCGGGTAGCCAGGTCATTATATCTTCCTAATAAAGCAGTATTAAGCATTGGGCAGCACCCGCACATCTGAGAAAGAGTAACAAGTCTGTCGGGTGGTAATTTGTTCAACTGGCTATTGTGTTATCTTAACCACTCATTATTGCATCTGATGGTGTAGCCAAAATAGTTTTTCGCGCAGGACAACGGGATGCATTAAATCACAAATACTCGACGAACTTTTGCTCATGCGTTTTTGCATACTCGGTTTTCGCGCTCATGTTCGATCTGTCTTGTTACAAACGATTCCTAGCTTGTTTGTTGTTTGTTGTTGGAGCCGAAAAGAAAGCCCTTCTGTTAACCCGAAACAATAAAAAAGTCGCAGTTCCGCCCGAAAGGCGAAGCATCAATCAGTTGCGATAGCAAATTAGTAGAGAGCTATACGGAGTAAGGATAGTAGTTTTATTGGCTGTATAAACTTGGACACATTCGCTTACTAACTGAATTAAGAAGCATGGTGTAAGCGCGCACAAGCAAACATGAATATATCACACTCGGTGACGGCACACAACCGCTGTCAAAACGCTGGCATGAGCAAGCGCGCCAGCAGCAGCGAGCGAAGGTTCGTGTGGTCCATCGCTTCAGCGGACACTGAGCGGCGAAAGCACAGCGCATACAAAGGTAGGAGCCATGTTGCAGATCGCTTTCAAGATACGGTGCGCGCGACCGCCCACAGCAGCGCAAAGCACAAGTACGTAGTTGCTCGCAGAACAGAAGGCGCACCCCCCCCCCTCGCGCACTGTCTTCAGGTTTTCTTCCTTTCCCGTGCGAGATTCCAGTTCCCCTTGCGCCCGGTTGCAAGATACGCAATTGGTGCCTCCACCACGCGCTCCTCCGTGCCTTCCCCGGCGCGCGCTCATCCTCTCCACCTACAGGCGACCTCCTCCTCCAGCGTTCACTTTCTTCTCCTAGTTCGGCGGCCTCCCACTTCATCTCTCCGATTTCGCAGACGGAGCATGTGCGCTTGCGCGTTAAAAAGCGGCACGTCGGAATAACACTTTCTATCGCGTTCCGACGACTGACGTGCCTCTTTGTGGCATAATAGACATAAGCTCAACGCAAAACGAGTGAAGGATCGAAGCAAGAAAAACCAAGAAGGAAGAGAAGAGCCTGTCCTATGTTTTTTCTCGTAATAATAATAATAATAATAATAATAATAATAATATTATTATTATTATTATTATTATTATTATTATTATTATTATTATTATTATTATTATTATTATTATTATTATTCGACGAAAATACAGGACATAATAAAGAGGCCTGGCATAGCCACATTGGACTTAAGGAGCCTGGCAGACTGCATACAACAACGTACGTTTAAAATGGAACGAGGAAAAAGTAATTACAAACATCCTTTGAGTTAATAAACCGAGCTGCCACAACGTTGCGCTAATGTAAGGATACGTCAGGAAATACCAACTCACTCGAACTGTACCCCCCCCCCCCCCCCCCTGTGAACGATGCGGCATTTCACCTTGAAAGTGGTCCAGCCAGGGCGGCTGCGTGTGGTGTTCAGACGCCAGCGTCAACGTGTTCAGGAACACGAGCACGATGACGATCCAGTAGAAGGCTTGCGACTTGACGCCCTTGCGGCAGGCACGCCGTAGCCTCCGGTTGGTACGACTCAGCTGCTTGCTGCGTGTAGTGAAACCACGCCGACAAACAAGTGGTCAGAGCTGGAGGGAATCGTTGCAGTCAAACTTTCCCTTTCCTTGCACATATAAATCAGAGTAGATGCAGTCATGATGCCGAACGATAGATACTATATTGCCGCTTACTCAACCAATTTAATCCATTTCTTTAACAGCTCGTATATCTAAAGCTGTCCAAATACCACATAGCTCGCAACACAATTTCTTTTCTTCATTGAAGGCAGCTAGACAGTGTGAGGTTGCTCATCCTAGCTCTTACTTTGCAAGCTGAAATTAATCGTCCAGTGAGATCGATCGTCCCGGGTAGATTATTCGCCATAAATCCTATTTTGATGCAGCTCCATTAAACGTGCAACAGATTTTGCTTATCAAAATGTCGCGCCGTGGACGCTTCAATGAGCTTAACAATGGACGTAAGTGTGGGCGCAAGAGCGGTCTTAGGACAATTCCCTGTTTCTTTTGTTGACGTTGACAACTCATTTAGGCTTAGTATTCTGAATTGCAAATCCCGCTACTTATACTATCTGCAGACGCTAACTGCGCCCTATTTTAGATGTATCCACGAATCCTAGCGGTCGCGCCCGAACGCACGGTCCACTGAAGTGGTGCGCACCTCTTGGATGTCCACCAGGAGGGGACCACGACGTCGCCACTCGCCGTGTCCCCTTCCCGCTGTTGCTCCCGGTCGGTGTCTTGACTCGCTGCGCAGCCGCACAAAGAACACACTAGTGTGAGCACAATCGCAAACAGTCGAGTGATTCACTAATGGCGGCTAAAGAGCGAGTACATGCGGCACATATTCAAGCATGTAGCTGAAGCATCCCGTAACGACTCTGCTAGAGTCAGGACGCTTGCACTGCTAAGCTTCTCCAAGTAAGACAAAGAGGCAAGAATTTTCTATGAAATGCTAACCAAACTTAACTAAAACGCACTCGTTCTCTCTCCGGTGATTAGTATGCTCGACAAGTTTTTTGGTAAGCGAAGAGTGAGAGAAGTTCTACGGCTGCAGCCGCTGTCACGTATCAAGAAAACCACTTATGGCAGATACAAAAGAACATAGCTGGAACTCATGTACCTGCATGTATTGAGAGGTCTCCTAATGCCTGTGAAAACCCTAGTTGTTTTATGACTGCGACTGTAAAGGTTTTAAATTATTCTTAATGCTCGCTTTGCGTGACGAAACTAAGTCGCATTTGTAAGCAATTATAGCGTGGTGAACATCAGCCGATGCTTTGAATCTATTTAGGCTGTTACACCTTTGTAGATAGATAACAAGGCCAGTTATGCAGAAATTTACTGTGCCGTGACACGCAGAGCGGTTTCAAATAGCATCGGTTATATCGCGGCGAAGTCACGGGTACGCTTTGCATTTACAAAGCCATGCAAGAGATAACACTCTGCTTGAAGAACCATCTGGCGCGCGCAAAAGAATAGAAGCAAGCATAGTGCCCCCTCAAACAATGCTATGCATAAGAAAGCAAAAGACATCTCTACTAAATAGTGGCATATAGTGACATGCAGCCTATGACGTGCATTCCGTGTTTCTCGTGCACATGCATGACGGCGCAAAACGTGTTATTGCACAGTGCAGTTGAACTGCTCACCAGTACGCACTTTAATTTTCTCAAAGCTCTAATTATCCGCATAAGCCACAACGGTGACTACAATTAGACCATGCAACTCATTAAAAAATTTCATTTGCTCATCACTATTCATAGAAACCACAATACTGCAATGCAAATAATGAGAAATTATTCCGCACCAAAGAAATAATTTTGAAATAATTTAACAGCAAGAAATTTCTGCTGGCAAAATACACTCTGTTACATGGCTTACTTGAAACACTGCTCAGCTTTCGGTAGCTGTGCAGTCCTTTATCTCGCACGCGCACCGTGAAGTTTCTTGTTGTCAAATCATTTGTTAGTAATTGAAACAACATGGCAGCAGTTATGCAAAAAAAAATAACCATACTCAGGTTTTCCAGAAACAATTACTTTGAGCATCAAAGCTTCGCGTGAGACAAAAATAAGCCCGAAAGAAATACGAGAGCAGAATAAGCAGTGAGCTAGAAAGCGAGAGCATGCCATCCATATTAAGCGTATAGCTAGAGGGGATGATTCCAAAGCGAAATGTAGACAAGGATGGTGCTTACTAAGCCGGTCCTCTGCCGCCTCCTTGTCGTCGGCCTCTAAGTCCTCTGTGGAAAGACATTTTATCGCATGCGTCAGTCGTAGTGGCCTCGTTATTGAAATAACTTTGCGGAGGTCATGAAACTGTCTATGTACATGTTTTCATATACAACTTAGGCTTATATTTGCATACTCTCTGTACATAGTCTATTGACGCCATAGATAAATTCGACTAGAGGTTCATAAAATTTCTATGAACATTCAAAAGGTTTGAGGTCTTCGACAGTTCGTGGTCACGTATGCGTTGAGATCTTGTTTTACATATTGCCTACAGACATTTTATCTACATTATATTAATACCCATGGACTTTATGAAGAAAATGCATGTTTTGGGAGGATGAGCTTTTGAGAGTGCCTGTTAAGTTCTTTGTGTGATAAAAAAACTACCAACCTAAAAATGTACGAGAGGCGGCTGGAAGCTTTACTAGCTGACCCTAAAAAGTAATTCATGTGCATGAAATTTTGGCACGAGTGGTCTGCAAGATTTCCTGTTCCACTGCTGTAACAGTCAAGCCTTCGAAAGGAGTTTGAGAACAAAGGTGCAGCTAAACGAATTCCTCAGATAATTTGAATGAGCCAGTAAGACTTCGCTTCTTGGTGTGTCTGAGATGTGGCGGACGAACCCATTCGATCATAGAGAGGACCACTCCGTGACAATCCGCGCGCCAAACGCCCGCCATCTGCTGGGAACTTATGGTACCTACGGCCAACAAAACAATGCGTTTTCCCTAAGACCACCGAAATATTGAAACAATAAATATTTCGGGAAGTACATAGATTAGTTATTCCTGTAACGTCAAAAAATTTCTAGCATACGGGAGAAATATTGTATAGAAAGCCACGGAAGTTTACCTAAGGTGATATCAGGAATACGCAATTTCTATTCAAAATAAGATTCTAGCCTACGGCTTTCTTGTTCTTTTTTTCTATATCGCAGCAACTGCCACACTCACGTGGAAAAGCGAAAGACATTGGTGACATCTTATCCCCAAACATGACGACCCCGTGAAAGTTCGTGAACCTTTATTTTTTGGGTGGTTTCAGATCAAACGATACAGCTATTGCGGTACTCATCCTAGGCTATGCCAAAACATGAAATATCATACAGCAAGATTGTTACAGGGACTTACGCTGGTCAGTTTACTTCGAACAATATTTTGAAAGACTATCTATTTGTTCTCCAGTACAATGGATAAACCACTGAAAATGTCTGTTTTGCAAAGGTTATTCTTATCCAGCCGACCTTGGGTGCAATACGTCTATCTTGAATCTGTGAGCGTTCAGCGTCACACCATGATATAGCAAACGTGGTGCTCATGCTTCCTTGAACAACTTGAACGATCTTTGTGCGGGTTAACAAGAACTTCGAATTCCGAAGAACCTGAGGAAATGTGCCGTGTGATCAAGGACACACCCTGAAGTAGGAGCATGACAGCTAGACGAAAGTCCCGCAGCCTTTCGATTCCAGCATTCGTTACTGGCATTGACGTATGCAGACATAAGTCTCAGCTGTTTCGAACAAGTAGCGTGTCATTGAAAATCTTATGGAACTCTCTAATGAGTCATCTTCCAAAATCTCTTTTATACACATTGTGGGCATAGTAGTGCAATCGTATTAATTATATTTATTGGATGACTATGAAATGTTTTCTTTTTTGATCGAAAGAAAGCGACAGTCGGCGGTTTGAACACATTTTTGCAGCAGCATATCTGCACGTGTGAGCCGTCATGATGCGCTATGATTGTAATATTGTGTTTCACAGTAAATGTGAGTCTGAAGACTCGCGTTGGTTACAATGTGATGTTCGCATATCAGCGAAAGGGCAAGTACTGCAGACGGTGTTTTATACAAGAGTTTAGCAATACCGCTGAATAGTCGAAAAAGTTTGAGTCGATGTATGGTCAAGTTTCCGATGACTCTTATTTGGAACAGCGGGGAGCCGTCTTTTCTGGCCAATTGTTGCTGACTTCAAACACTTCTGTGACTCGTTATGGCTTATTCTACAGGCAATGTCCTTTTGGCCTGCGTTCATATTAACCCTCGGAATGGCGGCTAGTGAAATATTGTTTTTCGTTATCTTTTCGGCCTCAAGGTAAGTACCACGTGATGCTACGTCAGCGGTGCACGCTTACCTATCTTTCGGCTCCTTTTTTCAACTATGCGACTTCCTGGGGCTCACAACGTTTTTCGCGGCAATGAAGATTATTCTTCCTAGCTTATTGTTTAATACAATACAATCGCTGCTCCTATAGGGAGCGAAAAGCGTGGACCTGGAGGATAGTATATCAGTTTGCATTAACTTCTTTGGAAGAGAGGATGACTGAAAGGGCATTTGCTTGTTCGTTTGTGCGTGCTAAACATGGCTGCTTTGCGCCCGAATCGCGCACAATTTTCTTTTATACACAGAACGACCATGTAGCCTTTCAGGAAACAAAAAAGAAATTAACAGCTGCAGCGTCTTCCGGACGTTTTTTGACCGAATAAAAGTGCCACTGCAGCGTGATTATTTCCCATTTGCCCCCGAAATACGGATTTCGCGGAGGTCACTTCGAATCGATCGGCCACCGTGCGCATGCAAGGCTGTGCACTTCAACCGTGGCCAGCCTAGCAAAATAACCGGTGTGGATGGGACCCAGAGACAGGGCTGAGTCAGTCGAATTCGAAGATCGATCCGTTTTTGTCGCTCCATTCCCAATGGTGGCACTCTGTTAGGCACCCCGTTCAATCTGGCACGACGACGAGACGAAGCATTCCTGCAGCAGACGGCCGCATAGTGTTGGCACGACAGCACGTGCATTATTACGGGACCCACAATACATTGCGTGTGCTGCTGCGCCTGCGGGTTGAACGAAAGACACTCAGACACGACGTACGAGCAGGGGCGCTTCGGAGAAAACTTCACGCTACACGCCAATGTAAATGTGGGGGTATACATGCGTGCTCCTAGGCAGAAGAGAATCGATATCTGAAAGCAACAGACCCGGAATTGTGCGTTGTGAGTCAGCCAAACAAACGAGCTTTGGGAAGCCCAAAGTAGTTTACGCGACGTCGTACCGATCCTGCAAGAGACGCAAAGTGGCTCACGCGGTTCATCGCTCAGTGTCCTGTAGACGAGGGTGAGATCCGTAATAAGTAGGTGTAATTTTGATTCACTATCTCGTTTACAATGTGACTAGTGGTTATCCTGCGATATACTGCGCTCAGCGATTCTAATGCGATAATCGGACCGCGTAGCGACCGGCGCTTCTTGCTCCACCAGTGAGCGCTCGGTAATTGTTGAGAGGCCAAATGAAGTCACAGTGTGTCACAGTGCCGCTTTCATCTTGTACCACAATGAATCAGCACGGTATCCGCAGCGCTCACAGGTGGCGCAGAAATCGCCGGTAGCCATACGCTACGAGTATTGCGTTTAAATTGAATCGTTTAGCACTGCACCTGCACTAGGACACAGGTAATAGCGGAGAGGCTCTATCTTGTCGAAAACACGCAATGTACCAGCCGGATGGTACACTGTACCCACCGAGCCACAAGACACAATTCCGTTACAGATGCCGCAAGCATGAAGAGGAATTACTCAACAACAACGATCACGCGGTGGGCCTGAACCAAACGCATGGACAGTCAGAATGGCCACTTATGGAGGCAATGGAGTCTGCTCAGAGCACAAACAAGTCTTTAGATTAGTGTTCAAATACCATATCAGAGTGAGTCAGCGTTATCGCATAGAAAAATTTCCGTGGTTTCCGCAGCAATGCCTTGCAACGGCAATACCCGCGTTCGAGTGGAATCGAGAATGTACTCCAGGGCACAATAACCGTAACGCCTGCGCAAGTGAAACAGCAGCTGTGATCGCCTCTTTGTCGCTTTGAGTTGCTTTGAGTTCCACCACTAGCGGTGACAGACCACGAGAGGGCGCTGGTTTCCAGTGCCATGAGGTGGCACTGGCTAACCCAACCAAGGCAACGGAGGAATTCAATGTACTTAATAAATAGCCAAGAAAGTGGATGGAGCGACAATGACCGCCGTTGCACAGTTGGTTGATGCCTGAATGAGCCATGCGGAAGCATTGGACTGGCATCCGAGCAGTGGCAAGTTTTTTTTCTCTCTTTTTTCCTACTTAATTTCCTTTCACTTTATCATAAATGTGAATGAAAGCGTAAAGTTCACTCACTTTATCGAGTACTTACAACGTCAGCGAAAAACTATTCATGCATTTGCTTTACGCTTTTCGTGACCTGATTTATGTTTTTCGTGACCTGTCTTCGCGTGGCGTTATGGGAATGGCTTTAGCTTACGTAGGGGCCTGCGCAACCACGACGCAGTCGCGTAGCCCTGACTGTTCCTTCGGGAGGGGGGAGGGGGATGGCGACAAGAGGGAGGGACACGCCCGGTGTGCCCCTCCTCCCATGGCTACGCCACTGTCCGACGACGTCTAGGTAGCAATAAATGTTTCTATTAGTTCTGCGTCACATCAAATACCATCCAAGATTTGTATCGAGTCTTTGAAACATCTCACGCAGTGTGCTCTTTGTGGTCTGTGAGCAACATACGAGCCGTGGTGTACACTCGTAATCCGTGGGTGTGAAATGTGACAGTCCGCAAGGGGCGAGACTTGTGCGCGCGTGCGTGAACACCGGTGTTGTGTGTGTACAGAGAGGACAAGTGGTGGCGACTGCTTGCCCGCTTGCGTGATCCAGTCGAGGTACCCTCGGAGGTCTTCCTCGATCTGCTGCTTCTCGCGCAGCTTGTGGAAGTCGCCGCGTGCCTTCGCCTTCTCCCTCTCTTTGGAGAACTCCCTGCGTGGAGCACAAGGCGAGGAGGAGGAGGAGAGAACACAAAAAACAGCAGCTGCTGGCAGGCATCCTTGCAATTGCCATTTCAAGTGGAACTGCAGGTACAAGGTTCAGCTCTCGTCCGCGCAAAATTGTGCGTAAGTTGGGCGGCGTTAAGAGGAAGCTATAGATCGAGACCTCTTGTCCAAATACGAGGCAACGAAGAAATAGCTTTCCTACCAACAACTGCACAAATTTTGTTGAAATTCGTTGCATTTGAAAGAAAAGTTATAACCTAGTGACTGTAGCAAGGATATTGTTGATTTATGAAACAGGTACGAGGCTGCGCGTCTGCAAGACCTATGCAATTAAAATGAATTTCCAGGATGTCACAAGTTCCGAGACATTATTTCGCCATCGTGTGGGACGAAATACATGGGCGTTCCAGTTACTTTTGTGCTTCAATGCAAAAACGAGAGCTTTGTTAAAAATGTAAGCGGAAGAACAGTGCATTTATATGGCGAGTTTGAAGGATCGTATCTCCAAACTGGTGTCATTCAGGAAACTCACTCTGATTAGGTACGCCTTGCAAAATCACCATCTACAATTCATAAATTGCAACATGTGCCGCCAAGTAATTAATTAAGAAGGTTACAGTGAATTTTCGTTAATTTGGGTAATGTGTGTTTTAATTTCTCGTGCAAGTAATGTCCACCTCCCTGAATAACGCAGGTGAAGGACTAGAATTGTTAGCTGCAACAGGAGATTTTTAAGATTTCCGTAAAACTTAATTATCACTCTGTGGAAGCAATGGCAGGCTACGGTCGATTTATATCTGTTATTTCTTCCATCTTCCTAAAGACATTCGTTCTTTTAATCTTTTACGCAAGTGTCTTTCACTAGAGGTTATATATTTGATGTTTGAAAAATAGCGAGCCCTACGCTCGCCTGTATTCCTAGATTCCTAGATAAACAGCAATAGACAGAAGTGATTCTTGGAGGATCATTTGGTATCAACCATTTCTATACACAGTCTTATGTATTCCAATGCACTGCGCTCCACTGTGTGCTTTGGCCAAGATTCGTGATCTGCGTGCACTTAGAGAAATTCGCATGATTGCGCATTTGCGCGATTACTTCTGATCGCATCTCCTTGCAAAATATGAGAGAATCCGCCTTCTTAAGTTTTCAGCGAAATGTCCTAAGCCGTTAAGGCACCTGTTAACACGGTCGGACCTGTTAAGTTGTCAGCTACACATCAGAAGAAAAACAGGCCGAATTTGTATTACACCACAGAGTCGTGTATCCTGATGCCTGTGAAGAGTTGTCCACATGTACGACTGGTGCGCCCTCTGGGAAAGAAATACAATAGCGCACACTTTCTAACTTTTCTTTTTTCGTCCTCCTCGACTTCCGTACTTCAAATGTGTTTCCTCCCGCTCAAGTTTAGGAAGAGATAATAAAGAAAAAATATATAGGTAGATACAAGGCCCCTTTGGAGCTGTTGTCTCAGAATCGTTTCAACAACCAGGGAGCTACTGCGAGAGACAGACAGCGTCGCTTTTTTCGAGACTATCACGAGTTTAGCAATTGCGTCAGGCAACATCGTAACGTTGTACGCCGCACAGATCAGAGCTCTGCAAAGGCTGACTGTAATTTTTTGCCGCAGGCGGATCACTCGAACCTTCCCAGCCCCAGTGCCAGTGCCTAGAGATCACGGAGCAAGTCTTAAAAAACTGCGCCCTCCTGGAGCATAATCACATAGGGAGTCAAGCAGGGAAATACGTCTACAGAAAGGCCGTCTTGCCTTCCTCGGGAAAAAAACGCAACCTCGGAGAGCAAGGCCCTCGCTTTCCTGGTGTTCGACCTGGAAATCGCCATAAAACACTTCCGGAAGCACCGCGATCGCCATAAAACCTCGCGTGGCCACTTTGGGGAACCGAGCGGCAGACGTGAGCCGTGCTTTCTTCGGCAAGAAAGATGCGATCAGTGAGCAATGGCAGGCGGGCCACTCACCCGCTCAGGACACCCAAAACAAGGTTGAGGACAAAAAAAGATCCTAGGATGATGAGGCTGATGAAGTATATCCACGGCCATTCGTTGCCCATTGCGTCGTTGATCTGCGTCCGAGGCAAAGAACACGAGGAGCGTTATAGCCGCACGAAGGCGGGCTATCAGGAAGGGTGTCAGACAGTCGCTTGTACATAGCTGCAATACGTAGTAATGAAAATCAATAGCACCAGCCGCATCACACGTTATTGACAGTGCTGTTTTTATTTATTTATTCTTTAGAAATACTTAAGCTTATGATATTTCCTAAAGAGCGATGTGTTTGCGAAGGAGTGCAGCATTTATCCACCGGCTTAGGTAGGAAATGCTCTCTCAACGAGCAGGGGAAAAAAGCCTAGGATAAGGCTGATGTGCTATGCTTTATGGGACATATTTTCATGGCGTAGAAGGCAACGCCTGTCGTGTCTGCTGTCTCCGTGGCGCAATAAAAAGCTCGATCGTTACTTTTCCAATGCCTCCAGCTTTTAGTGGCGGCGAACAGGTTTCGCCAGTTCGGGTCGCTGCTGCAGTTAACGTTTCACTTGCCATTTCCAACAACGTTGTGCTTCGTGTTGTTGCAAAGTTAGGTAGCGCGCACTTGAAATTCAACAAGTCGACTTCAAGTCCCTCCTCCGTGTGTAGAGCATGAAGGAGTTCCACACTCCCCCTTTAGAACAGCGCGAACAAACGCGACCTGAAGTTAAGCGACAGTGGAGAGACAAATCACTGCACGTCGCGTTTTCTCGCGCTGTTCCAAAGGTAAAACAACACTGGACCGAGTCACCCAATTTCTCAGTATACTAAATCTTGCACTCCCTGCGCGTCACTATACCAAACTAAGCCGCAGCGGGCGTCTGTAAATGCCCGCTAATAATAAGCCCGTCAGCTTCTCCTTATGGAACAAAACTTAAAATTCAGCATAACGAAATTACCACTTTAACTTCGAACAGATATTTAACACGAGTTCTGCGCTCAGGTGTTAAGAGAATGCCACTCAGCCGAATCTTTTTCAGCATCGAGTGATATTGGTGACTGCCCTGTGTTCTTTCCCTCCCTTGCAGCAGCTGCAAAGGTTTACAGTGTTGTAGTTTTTATTTATTTATTTATTTATTTATTTATTTATTTATTTATTTATTTATTTATTTATTTATTTATTTATTTATTTATTTATTTCCCCTCAAAACTTGCGAATTATAGAGAGGAGGATCTTATTATAAAACGAAAATTTCTAAGTTCTTGCCCGAATAATAGGTTTTGGAAGGTTGTGCTCCGATATCACCACGGTAACGCCGACCACACATTTATAATTGGATAAGGGAGCAATTAATGGCACAATCATGCATAGCTTCTAGTTAGTTATTTAGTCCCTTCAGTAACAAATTACGATGCACCGTAAGTACATGTACTAAATTAGCATTTATATTATTTTATTCAAAGGTGTTGCATACTCCACTAAAACAAAAACAATATGGCCGGATGACCATGCGTGCATATTTTAGTGCAATGTAATTACAAAGTAATCAGATTTATATTCCGTGAACGGTGGAGCTTGCAGCGTTTTTTTTTTCTTTTTCCTAGATAGATATTAGGCGGCGACTGAAACCAGACGCACAGGTTAATTAATGCTGCAGACATTACGAGGCACGAAAAACTATCCCTTCACTGTATATTGCTGACGGAAAGTGGTATGTTGAGCATTCAGCCAAATATGCAAGCGTATTAGTAAAGCGGTGTTGCGCAGCAATACGCTGCAATCTGGAACGTACTGAAGTCCCATTGGTTAAGCAGAGTGTTCAATTAACTAGTAGCTCAGTGTTCGTGGTTTTTCTGTTCCCACTACAGGACGCAACTGGCAAAAACAAATTGTGTGCACAGATGAGCACAACACGACCGAATAGGTCAATGCAGTGCCGACGCGGTGCCGTAAATAAATGCGACATGTGATAGAGGGCAATGTGCTCACGTTGTAGAGGACCCCCGTCCATCCTTCGTTGGTGACGCAGGTGAAGACGGTGAGCATGGCGAGCCCGAAATTGTCGAAGTTTGTAATGCCGAAGTTGGGGCCGTCCCAGGGGCCCCGACACACGTGACCCTTGCTGGCGTCGCACACGAAGCCCGACTCGCCGCACGGGTGGGGCTCCTCTTCCGCGAACTCCCCTGCGCCGCACACACACACACATACATGAGTCATTTTTAATTTCTTTATCAAGGGACACTGAGTGGTACATATGAAACGCCATCCATCTATATCTTTATGAAAGGACTCTGGTAGATGTGAGAAAATGATCCTATAAAAGCCCAAGAAGGATTAACCCATGGACCTTAACCAAGTCATCCGCAGTTAACAGCCATTAACTACGGGAAAAGACTTCGAATGGATCAAACTTTTCACCTTGGCTAGGTGCTTCGCTTTCGCTAAGGACCGGGACCTGGGGACCGCCATCACCATCATTCTATTCTTACGACCAATTGAGATAAAGGCCTCTCCTGTCGATCTCCAAAGGTCTTGTGCCAGCTCACACCGAAATTTTGCCTGCATATTTTCTCACTTCATCCCTCCACCTAGCTGCCTGCCATCCTGGACTGCGCTTTCCTTTCCTTCCGTTCAATTCTGTAACTCCCACAGACCATCGGTCACACTTTTGTGAATCACACTTTTCGAATGGTCGAACGACCAGCTGCAGAGTGTGCGAGCGCCCGAGGCAGTACTAGATGCTGTGTTGTAGATCTGTTTCTTCTATATAGCGTATGGTCCAAGTGGTCCAAGCATGCGGCACGACCATGCGAAGTCTTATTGCGTCGTTATCCCGTGTTCTGTTTTATTTTGCCGCAAAACGAGGTCATACGAACTTTTTTTCAGTCTCGTGAGTAATTCAGTAATCTACGAGACGGCATTCACCAATCTTACGGAAATTGTGTCCTTACAAATAGCTGTTAAATTCTCTTTATGCGATCCCCTTTGTATATTGTACCTTACTGGGCAAAAAGGCAATGCCGATCTAAGCACGAAGCAATTGTGTGTATCATGTTGGTTTGCCAACCGCAGTTGAGCAAAGGCTTCGGCCTTGCACGAGGCTAACGCATACACATAGCGATTTTAAGTCTACTAGACTTAAAATACGTGTGAACTATGCCGGTGGTTGATGCAAATGTTTTACAACTCTTCGTCGAGTGAAAACCGATACATCCAACATAGTTCACAACACGTATACACATACCGTGGCTGATGATGCACGTCGTATTTTTGCACATCCAAAAGAAATTTCCAGATACTCTAGCTACTGCTGCCGCTAAAGGCTACACAGTGGTTGTTCGACGACCTCGTAAGAACTGACATCCCTTAAATTGCACTCAGAACCAGCTAAAACACTCCAAATCATTCCGCAGCGCCCAACCGGCAACACATTCAAGGCGCGCCGCGCCGGCTCGCAGAAGCCTAAGCGGAGGAAAGGCTCG
The DNA here is from genome assembly GCF_013339745.2 of Dermacentor silvarum. Taxonomy (NCBI): domain Eukaryota; kingdom Metazoa; phylum Arthropoda; class Arachnida; order Ixodida; family Ixodidae; genus Dermacentor; species Dermacentor silvarum. The sequence goes on along the minus strand of NC_051163.1, from coordinate 123,724,014 downwards.
TCGCGCGCCCTTTCCTCCTCGCCCGATGAAAAGGTCTAGAGAATAACATGGAAAATTAGATTCATGCAGTAGCTGAGTCAACATTTTTTTACACAGAAACATTTGTTTTATTTCATTAGTTTACACAGCAGGCGACATGTTCGTGGAAAGCGGGGAGTAATCAGTCATGGTCAGGCCACGCAGCACAAGCCGTCTGCACATGGTGTGCAGATGTATTTTGATTGTAGTAAGCGGATCCTTCGGTTTCTTATTTATCGTTTTGTTCTCTACGAGAGAAACAATAGGCCAACTGCTGCAGTAACTACGGCTAATCGTAACATCAGTCACGTTTGCGCAAATTTTGAATCTAAAATAGACAACAGGAACGCAAAAGTAACGGGAACGGTTCGCCACAGATTCGTAGTGCATGCTCGCGATAAAGTGCAAAACTTGATTTTAGGTTCGCTCGCTCTCTGGACTGAAAAGAGCGTGCAGAGTTTGCGCCTTCCCGAACGAAAATGCGTTGAGGCAACAACAATGAAAAAGTGCGCGCCGGCTGCGCATTTATGCGCATGCACAGCGGCAACAGCTGATCGAGCAAGTCGGTGCGCAGCTGCGGGCCATGTTGAACGTGCCAAATTGAGCAGGTCGTAAATTTTCGACAATCCTGGCAAGGCCAACGTGACGCGCGCGTAGACAGCGGCCAACTTCACCGGCCGCTGTCTCGCACGCTCGAAACACCGGACTATGTATCCGCGCCTTAACAGTGACTCAAAGCAGCAGAAACGTGCTTATACTTTTGCGACAATCCAGCCGTGCACGAGTACTTCGGTTTCACTACCAAAGGGTTAAATAATACATCGGTGATTTTCATCAGAATCTCGTGCGAGTCCGCTGTCAGGCCAGAGGTTTGCACACACCTTGTGACAACTTCAGCCTCATTACCCAATGTGCCTCTCTCGGATCTGCCAAAATGACGTGCTCGGCGTAAGCCACTCGCTTTCCTTCCACAAAACAGCGCAAACCGGCAGACACTGCACGAAAATCACCAAACACAGCGGTTGCGGCGACGCGGGGACCTCCGTGCATCCGCCATGTTACAAAGTGTAGCCAGACGCTGATGATGATTCATTACCATCCCCTTTGAAACGGGGCGGCGACAAATAGTCACCTAGCCTGCATGATTTAATGAGGTATACTGTGCATGTGCTTTATCTAGCATTTTTGCATACCTCTCATTATTCTTTTTTTTCTTTTTCCAAAATTTACCTTGTACCGCTTCCTATCATTTTAAGAGATCAGGTCGTATCCATCTTTTCCCGGCTTTTTTTTTTCACCAGTACTCTAATTGTCTCTTGCTTATCTCTACGGCTGATCTGTTTATGTTTCCTTCCACTTTAAACCCAAGCGCTTCTGGGAGTTGCACGTTACCTACGGTTCTCGCTGGGTGGATCCCGTCGCATTACATTAGGATGTGCTGAGTGGTCTCTGGATGTTTACTGCAGCATACATATTCCTCATCTAGTTCCGAATATTTGCTCCGGTATGTTTTGGTCCTTAGGCAACCGGCTCGAGCCTCAAATATCAAGGCACTGCCCTTTGTGTTACCGTAGAGATTTTCCCTTCTAATTTCCTTCTTCTCATTCTTGTAAATCTCCATTGTCCTTTTTATTTCCATTCTTTGCAACCAATTCGCGGTCTCTATTTCTATCACTTTCTTTCTGATGACTCCTGGTTGTCTATTTACAGTTTCGATTATCCTGTACTTGGTTGCCAATTTCCTTGACCTCTTCCTCCATTCTGTGTCCGCGCTTTTCAGGTACAGATACTTGTGCAGCCCTCGGTGCCTCTTTACGCCGTTCTATAGCTTGTTTTATTTCCTTGTTCCACCACTTACGTGGTTTCCTCTTTCCAATCCAACAATTGTTTTGCCGTGTCGGCCTTATTTCATGGTGCATAACGTCCACCAGTTTCTTATATTCCCAGACTGCTGTAGGAAAACCCTCAATTTTCTTCTCTGTGTTGCTCGCCATTCATTTTTAAAAACTCTGAGGCTATTGGTTCATGTTCTGCGTTGGTATCTCGCCCAAACTTTAATGCCAAACGTTTATGATCACTTCCCAGGCTATTTTTTTCCATTTCCGTCTATTATCATTTGGTCTAGTTGTTCGCAGACCATTTCTGAGACTAAGGCGTAGTTGATACATGACTGCCTGTTTCCGCATTGACACGTTACCTGTCCATGACAATTATTCTCCCTGTTAACTACTATAAGGTTCTGTTCATCACACAGATCCAGCACTAGAAAGAGCCGTTGTAATCAGTATATCCGACTAAATCGTTCATGTGTGCGTTCATATCTCCCACTAATATCACCTGGCCCGATTTACTGAACTCGCTTCTAATGCAATCAACCAATTCCTTATTTTTTTCTGCTATCACTACCTGTCCATAGGTAAGATTTTGCAGCGCCCCCTGCAGTCCATTTGAGTTGCGAATAAGGTTGCGGCTGTCTTTCCGTGAACTTAGCCTTAGCCGAACTTAGCTGAACTTAGCCCTGCTAGGGTTCGATAGCGCAACTCAGGACTACGCCCCTCATATAAAACAATATTTCGAGCGTAAGGAGGCTTTGTTAAATCTACTTGCGTACTGGACTTGGTATTGCATGTGTTGTGCATCAAAACTTCGGTTTCGTTGTTCTGCGCCACCTACAATTTTTCCCTGCCTAAAGAAAGTGTTGCGTGGTTTCGTGGTAAAGCCCTTGGACTTGACACATATTTCGATTTATTATCCCGCATATTCATAAAGGAAACGTTTAACTTTGTTACTTCTGAAGAAGATGGCGTGGCGACGTGCGACGAGGTGTTTCGGCCGCTCTGTAGTGTTAACGAAGCAGCAACAATGGAGCTGCCACGTTTCTGAAAATCCACCAGCCAATGTGACTGCTTGTAACATGAATAATGAACCATTTACGTACGTAAGTGTGTGTGTGCGCGTGTTTGTTTGCCGGTACGTGTGCGTGCCTACTGTGAGCTTTTCTTCTCTCCTTATTGGAATCTTTTTACCACCTCGCTTTTTTCCCCTGTACAAGGCAGCCAACCATGCTCAGCATGGGTGACGTCCCTGCCAATGACTTGTCAGTTTTCGATGCCTCTCCCCCAGCTAACACATTCATAAATCAAAGTTAAATGTCATAAAAGATTGTTGCTAGACTTTAAAACTGATTTTCGTACAACTGTGTGTCTCTTACTAATATCCTCACATACTGGGTGTACAACTATACACATCGTGATGGTGCCACAAAATCAAAACCGCTCGTGTATATGATTATGTCGAAGACATATTGCACACATAATAAGACATACACGACAGAAACTCTGTTGTGTGATTAATACGAGAGAAGTTTGTGAGAAAAGCAAGTGGGATATCGAACCCGGGCCTACGAGGTGCGAGACGAGCCCGCTTCCCTGTTGCTATGACGGCTCCACACAAGTGGGAGATGGACGCAATGTGTGCCGCTTGGCTGGTCGGTGATTCTTAATAAAAACAGCGCTATACAGCGGACCGAAAACCAATAACGAACGAACGAAAGCTTTCAACTAAGAATTCATTAAAAAGCGCATATGCTTATATAGGCTACGACATTGGCACCGGTCGTACTGAAACACGGAATCACAATCGAACTGTCACTTTGCCAAGTTGCTGATAGAGCCAAAACTAGAAAGAACAAAAAATGTTACTAAAAGCAACCAAAACCACTCATCATTAATTTGTGAGAAACCAAGATAAATAAGCAGAGCGCACCACTATCTGCCCCTTCAAGATAGGCAAATCCTTTGTCAGATAAGGCAACTCAGGGCTTCCTGACACAATCACCCTTGGTAGGTTCGAGTTTGACAGGCCGAGCGAACTTCCTGCATAGTTTTCCATCGTTCATCGGTTTATCACGTCGAGAGGAAGTGTGAGCTGCAGGCAGGAAAGACCCAAAGAAGGCATCGCAGGTTGTTCTATCGGGGGGAAGCTAGTCCGCGAGTCATCTGTTGCAGGCTCGTGGTGTTAGCAACTCGTTAGTACTAGACACGAGACACCTCGGCAATCGCGAATCGGGTCGTTACGAAATGCCTCTCGAGGCAGCTCATCACAGTCGTGCCACGAGGCTTGACGCGGGTCCCTCGGCGGCTTCCGCCATCAGAAGCGCTATCGAAGAAATAATAGGGAGTCGAAAACGTGCGCGCGTGGCATTTCGCAGATGCCTTTACATAACACAGCCAAGGCCTGTCGGAAAGAAAGCCCTTGCGAAAAAAAAAAAAACATGAGATTCAAGGTGTTACGCTGCCCCACAGTCCTCCTTTTCCTGTTATTTTCTCATTTTCTTTCCCCATCATCGTCGTCGGCGGCTTTGTCTTCGCGTCCGCTATTCTTGGCCTGGAACATCAGAAAAGATTACGCGGGCCGCACTCGACCAGGGCACGTTACGCAAACCAGAATCCCAACAAAGACGCGAAATTGCGGGCCGCAGTTATCCCAAGGCCGGCGTCCAGTTACTACTGCAGCCGCTGCCATGGCACCGAGACGGCCAAAACATGTCGCCGAGTTTGAGTTAAGTTACTAGGGATTGCTAAAAAAAAAAAAAACAGGCACCACAAAGGCGGCAGCCGTGCTTTTCTTATAGGGTTAAGATATCGTTGATGTTGGGTTGACCGAGGGTTCCTTGCACGAGGGTTTATTAATCACGCTTTCAATACCGAGCTCTCGGACGCTCCCTAGGGGACTCCCACTTGTCACCAATCCCACAGTTCCTTATTAATACAGGTGGTCGCGAAAATCGTCTTTCTCCAGTGACAAACTCCAGAGAAAAAGTTGTTCAAACAACACAGCTCTTTCCCCATCAGTGCGCTAAGAAACCAAACACAGTCTGCAGAAGTATATTGCAATTATTATGGACCGTTTGTCTTCTTTCATGTATGAATATAGCAAAGGTTATTGCAACACACGGTTAGTTATGTTTATCAATGAACGTCACTCTTTGTTACGGGGTGTACAAATGTGACACTGTTTGATAGTAAAACTGCGGTGCTATGACCCAAGCTGGGGAACATTCGGCGCAATTATTGGTCCTCAATTGTCTTAAGGCAATTTGCACCATGGTTCTCTGTGCGTGAGGCTTATAGCGCGTGAAAAGACAAGGACGAAGGGAGAGGTGACACACACAGGCGCTAACTTTCAACAATATTTATTTCGAGAAAAGGACCCACACATATATACAACTTTTTCGCATACATCATCATACATGCGCCGTTTACAAAAATACCTTACACACCATTACGCAAGTAAGCTAACTATTTGCGGGAAAGGGCAATTGATGGTTGTGAAATACAGTTACCCCCGAGCCTATCAATCATTTATGCTTCGATAATTTCGCGTGTTAACCTTCCTCGTGCTCTTCCAACGATGGAGCAGTCTCTGTATGCTGGAGCACACGTCGAGCGGTCACCTTCATCCGCCCCGGCGTCAGCCCCCTTGCAATGCCAGCAGTGAGCGTCAAGGAGCCCACCCCGCTCTTCTGCTACAGTATACCGGTGTTCCTTTAAACGCTCGTTGAGGCACCTTCCGCTTTGTCCCACGTAATGTTTTCCACACTTTAAAGGAAGGTTGTAAACAATCACGGCTTCAGCTAATCATGGCATTCGGGTCTGCAAGATTCAGAACTCAGAATGGCTTCGCCTGGCTCGTCTGCACAGAAGGCTACTGGTTGCACAAGTAAGTGCTACCGGGAGTCCATCCACGGTCACCAGGAGCCTCCGGGAGTGTTCAAGGCTGATCGACCAAACGACGGAATCCTTGTGTCAGGTTCAACTCAAAGAATTGCGTCGGCTATTCCCCAACAAGTTGCCTGCGCCAAAAGGGAAAGTTCATTTCCTTCAACGGGGAAGTGTTTCTCACGACGTGCAACGCGCGCTTGCCCTAGGGCCAAAGTTCACCGTCGAAAAACGGAGGACCCCTCCGGAGCTCCTGTCTCTCGGACAGGTTTCCCAGCGCGCCACCAGAGAGGACGCTGTGCGTTGTGTGTCGGACGGTGTCGACGCCTTGATCCATAGCAAGCCAGCCGTTCCAAAGGTATCTGTAAAACGCGTAGCCTCTTTCTTGAAGGACAACAAGCTGTCTGTATTATCCGCCTATAAGGAGGGGGGTTTTGCGGTGTTGTCTCATGAGGCCTTCAACGAAAAAGCCTTAGATGCAGTAAAAAAAAGTTTTTATTCCATGTAGGAATCTGTGTGTGTCAAAAGCGGAAGCGAAAGCCAAGAAGCTTTGTAAACGCCTGCGTTTAGATGGTGTTATGAAGCGTATAGGTGCCAGCAAGCTTGATTGCCTTGATGTGTTCTTTAGTGTAAAGACACACAAGATGGACGCACCTTTTCGAGCCATTGTGTCTGAAAACGGCACCTGGCAAACATGTATAGCATTGTATCTTCAAAAAATGCTCAACAGGTTGCCAATTCAGGACCCGTTTGTTGTAAATAACTCTGATGTGGTACTGGATTACTTCAGGTCATCCACACCTAAGAATATTACGGCCTTCTCTGTAGACATAGCACACCTGTTTTATTCCTTACCGCATTCAGGTCTGCTCTCCAGTGTTCAGTGTTCTATTGACACTTTTGGAAACGTTGCCTTCACGAACGCAACCAGGATGTGGAATGACAGTTTTTTAGAACTTCTTAGTTTTTATCTTCGGTGTACTTTCATTTTGTGGGAAGGGCAGCCTTGTATACAGAAGGAGGGAATTTGCATCGGATCCTGTATAGCTCCCATTCTCAGCGATATATTATTAGCAGAACTAGACAAGAACATGAGTGGTCGGCTTTCAGATTTTAAGATTCTCAAATTTTTTAGATGCGTCGATGACGTTTTAGTTCTACTTGACTGCAGCTCTGACTCTTGATTTTTTAACCCCTAATGCACTTTCTTTTATACACGAGGGTTTATCTCCTTTAAAGGTAACGCATGAACTGCCGATAGACGGAAGTATTGGCTTTTTTGACATTAAGTTTTTATTTTGCAACGACCATGTACGCTGGAAGTACGAGCCTCACGCGAACAAGCCAACAAGCCACTGCTCCCATATCAGACCGCGCACTCTAAGTTGGTTAAGAGGGGAATAGCAAAGACATGCTTGTCAAGCGTGTTATGTAAGTCATGCCCTGAGCTAATGACCGACAGCTTCAATGATAAGATCCTCCGCCTTCGTTTGGCAGGTTACCCTACACATGTCCTTATTAGCGTTGCTGAGAGTCATCTGAAGTCGAAGTTATCAAAGAATTCTTCCAGCCTGCCTTGTCTAGATAAGAAGAACGTAGCTGTCATCCCGTATATCCACGGCCTATCACACCGTTTAAAGAAAATAGGCCAACGTGCGAATGTTAGGGTCGTGTTTTCAGCATCTACAAAATTGCAATGTCTGTGCAGACTAACCAGACCAGGCCTGTCTGAGAAGCGCATATGCAAAAAGAAACACCAAGACCCGTTTATTGAATGTGCAGGAGCAATTGTTTACAACCTGACAAAGCAGAGCAATGGTCATACAAAAGAAATTTGGCAATAGTAAAGACGCAGTATTTGTAGACGCTGCTAGATACAAGCACAGGCGCGGCTTTACAGCCGTAGTAATTGATTATGAAAAGAAGTGCATAACATGCGTTACGGCAAGCACAGTAAACATCGAGACTGCGGAGGAGATAGCTATTGCGCTAGCACTATCACAGACCGAAGCGGTCGTAATAGTCAGTGACTCTCAGGCGGCAGTACGAAATTTCGCTAATGGCCGAATCTCTCCTGAAGCACTACGAATCCTAATGGCGGGTACCAAAAGTCAAGAAAAAGATGTTTATTTAATATGGACACCCGCTCACACCTCCACCTCGCCAGGAGACAGCAATAATAATAAGATGGCGCCTGACGTGGCTCGAGGGCTTACGGAGCGAGTCACGGCCGATAATATGGCCGGCACCTTAGCGTCTCCTGAGAACGAGGATGGAGAGGAGTGGGAATGGAAGGATCGTATGACCAGATTTAATGACATCACAACACTACAAATTGCAAAAGTGCATTTTCTCACCACCTCACCAAAAGCTCAGCAAAAAGCAGTCTGTCGAATGGCGGCAATTACAGACCAGAACTTATCCGAACCCGGTGATCTCACATCTCATTTACCCAGACATGTGCAAGACAGATAAATGCAAAAACTGTGGTTCTAGAGCCAATCTGGAACATATGCTATGGGAATGTCGAGGCATAACAAACAATAATGGGGATGCAGCCTCTCGCGATCGCCTCCGCGTGCGCTGGGAGACTCTGTTGCTCAGCTCTGCCCTTGACGATCAAGTTTGGGCTGTCCAGCGGGCCGAGGAAGCCGCCAGGGCTCAAGAGCTCCTGGCCGTCACCTAGGCGGGACCATTTGCCCGTCCCACAAACTCGCAGGGCCTTTAAATAGTTATTTGACTGACTGACTGACTTCCTTTAAAGTGTGTAAAAAATTACGTGGGACAAAGCGGAAGGTGCCTCAACGAGCGTTTAAAGGAACACCGGTATACTGTAGCAGAAAAGCGGGGTGGTTTACTTGACGCTCACTGCAGGCATTGCAAGGGGGCTGACGCCGGAGCGGATGAAGGTGACCGCTCGACGTGTGCTCCAGCATACAGAGACTGCTCCATCGTGGGAAGAGCACGAGGAAGATTAACACGCGAAATTATCGAAGCAGAAATGATTGATAGGCTCGGGGATAACTGTATTTCACAACCATCAATTGCTCTTTCCCACAAAGAGTTAGCTTACCTGCGTAATGGTGTATAAGGTATTTTTGTAAACGGTGCATGTACGATGATGTATGCGAAAAAGTTGTACATATGTGTGGGACCTTTTCCCGAAATAAATATTGTTGCAAGTTAGCGCCTGTGTGTGTCACCTCTCCCTTCGACATTGTCTTTTCACGCGCTATAAGCCTCACGATGTCATACCAACAAGCCCAAATCACTGCATTGCAGCACTTCTTCCTGCGTTCGTCAACTGCGCGGCCTTGACCACCAAGGACGCTGGGACGCTTTAGTCGTTACCTCCGAAATTACGGCGGTTCGTCTTTAGCAAAGGAACGCCAATGCACTCTTGGAGTCCACTCTTTTTCAGGTCATCTCTGACTCATGAGACTATGACAAACCAGGAAGTAGTTGTATAAGTAGTAGAGTCGTCAGGCGGGAAAATGTAAACAGAGTGACTCAAGTAAGAAGCGGCGTGTCTGTTGGCGGTTAAGGCATTAACACTGGCGATTATGCGAGTGCGTTATGATCCGTACTGAAGGAAATTGGAGTGGTGGGCACACACACGTCTGTCGTGCTGCTCAGGCCCTGGCATCAATACCGGAAACAAAATTTCGTGTGCTCAAACAATCTTGGCTCCAGATCACGACACCGCCTGTTCCATGTATGTGCCTCCCCATCTCCCACTTGTTACTTAAAACATTATGTCCTGTCATCTCACAAAACTACTCCCCCATATACGCAATAGTGCAGGTTGGCCATCAATGCAAACAGTGACCTGAGAAAAATCGAATATATATATATATAATATATATATATATATATATATATATATATATATTCGTTTACAAAACCACAGTCAGAGTGAATGTGCATCGCGCCAAACCGGCGAGTCACTGAAATGTAACTTGAAATAATGTACAAGAGTCCGTTGTTATATACGGTCTCCTTCGTATATTTATGGCGCATTTCTGTTCTATCGCAGCGATTTTTCTCAGGTCACTGTTTGCATATATATATATATATATATATATATATATATATATATATACATATATATATAACCTTCTACTTTGTTTGGCTTGCCCTGCGATACGGAATAACAAGCGCTGCTAAAGGCACTAACACCTCCTTAAATTCATATCAAGCAAAAAAAAAAACATTCACCGTGATACGCCAGAACAGCTGGTCTCGGCACTAATAGCGCTAGATAGTAGGCGCTGAAGTTTGAGAAAATTGTTGGGGGCGTGGCCAACTAGCACCATGCAAAACTACGCACTCTGTTCGAAACAAATATCTAGAAGAATGGCATTGCTCTGCGGCAGTAATGGATGCACTGTGCACCATACACTCATTTTCCAGAAACGTCCGCATACACAAGTGTTTTGTGCGTATCAGTGTCCACATACTGGGACTGATTCTTTGTGTTTTGCATTGAAGCATCGTTTTCCGATGTGTCCATATATGGCCCTCACTTTTTGTTCGGCCCTTCCTTCGTAGAGTTAATGCTTGGTTTTGGCTATCACACAGCGATGTCGTCGTACCCGCGTTCATTGCAACGAACATGTTTTCCTTCGGAATGCGCGTCCGTATATATTGGTATGTCTGTAAGAGTGTAACAACACTTCGCGATCACGACACAAGTAGAAGCCGGCTCCGTATTCCCGCGCTAACACCTTCTGAACATAACACCTTCTAACACCGTCTGAAAGACAACAAGGTAAAAGACTGTTCTTTTATTACTTTCATCATTTCAACATTGATGCGACACCTCAGTAAGTAGATAAATATAACGTGAGACTACAAACATTAAAAGTCCTCCAAAGTATTGTGTTAGGGCATTCAAGCGATCGTATGATAAGGAACCCCGTAACATTGCACTCGTTTGTGCTGATATACGACTGCTTTTTGGTCGCTCGCTAAACACTTACAACGGGAAGCGCTCTTGCCAAAGTTCTTCCAAAAGCAACCGAAAATCACCATCGCCACAAATGAGAACGAAAACCGCCTATTCCGGTCCAACCATAATTGATCTTTCTTTTTCACAGCCTTCGCAGGCGTCGAGTGGTATGCGCTGCGTCTATTAGAACAATTTCCATTACAGCCTACTGCATGGGGGGCTTTCGCATCGCACAGCCGCAGAAACACGCAGTCCATGCCCTCCTCCCCATGGGCACCCCACCATCAACCCCACCCCCCACCAGGTTCTTCACGAGGCTCATTAATGTTTCAGCACCTCGTTTACTTTCTCTTTGCCACCGCTAGGCTCGCTACCATCCACTCTTTTTTGCTTTGATGTGTCCCTTTCCTCCCTAAGCGACGAGAGCTCGCCCTTCCCCTTTTCTGCTCCTCCTCTCCCGCGCCCGGCGGCTTCATCTCACTCGACCAGGTTCCCGGGATGATGACCGCGCGAGGGAAATTATGCAGCAGCCGGCATCCCACACAGTGCTCGCTTGCACACACCCCGACCCCGAGTGGCACCCTTCAGGCCCTGCTATTCGCGATGGCCAAGCGCAGCAAACGAACCGCAGAGGCGGCTCTCTTGCTTCTTCATGCCCGACTTGCTCTCTTTCTGCCAGCAGCGTCCCAGGTCTCGCACCGGCGGCAGGGGCCGCTCGTGCGAGACAAATGGACGCTGCCGTCTCTATCTGCTGGCCATAGCAGAGCAGCCGGCACGGAGGCACGAGCACCTCGACGTGGATGTACGAACTGGCGACTGTACCGGCTGTGAGCAGATGCCACCGAGGGGCTTTTGGCTTTAAGGCGAGGCGTATCTCGATTGGAAGTTTGGTTTTCTTTCTGGTAATGGTTTCTGTTATGAGCGCTTTCGTTACTATCCCGGTCTACTGAGGAACAATAACCTCATCGATCTTTCTTTTTTCTAAAAAAAAAAAAACTTTTGTTCGTTCTTAGCCATGCTCTTGCATTTGCTCAAGAAATACGTAGTAGTTCCATATAGTGACCAGTACACCAGCAGGCATTATCCAACGATACACCACAGTCTCAACAGAGTATATGCATAAACTATATCATCTACATTACACTTAATGAACACTATATCTGCCAAAGTCGTAATGGCATTGAAGAACACGTCTGATGTGCACTGCTTTATAGCTTTCGTCTGAACAATGTTCACTGATAATGTTCGGCGCTGCCCGCCGAACATTATTTTGTTTGTAATGCAACATTTTTTAAAAGATATGAAGCTGCTAAAGAAGACCAAATAAGCGATGATTTTCCATTTCCAACTACTGCTGCTCTCTCCCGGAACTTACGGTCAATGATATTCCAGCCGGACAGCCGCTGTCCAATTCACGCACTTGGGAAGACATCACCTTGCAATTTATTGTCGTAAAGTAATAGACAAAATATAATGAGGGTAGATTGCTCAGCAATTTTAGCGTAAACAATTTCTTGGGTAATTTTGTTCTTGCAGCTTTGTGCGCGTATATTCGAATTTTCGAGTTTTCTACACGGGAAAAAATGTCGTAGTTTGTGTGTAAATATTCGCATAATTCCGTTCCAGCTGAGTGCTATAAGTCAGTTTTCTTTTGTAATAACTGAAACGAAGACATGTGGTCCCTTGGAACGTGACTTATCAAATACGGGACACATGCATATGTCGCACTGCTATCTGGCCATACGATACAAAAAAAGTGATGGGTGGACTATACAAAAACGGCACGAGCAGTAGTAGCAGTAGTGGTTTATTGAGGAAAATGACGCTTACTTCTGCTGCCCAATAGGAAGCACGGCGCAGCGTCAGGAGAAGGGTAAGTGGGAAATGTTGAGAGGAAGGGAAAGAAGGAGAGGCAGCAGGAGTCTCGTCCAATCATGGAGGAGGCCGGTGATGAAGGCGATGGCCTGCTGGGGGTGAGCGCTTAGCGATGGCCGCTAAAGATGCGCCGCTAATGAGTTCATGTTCACGCTCGGCCTTGGTGGCCGAGTAGTAACATGGTAACAAATATAAGCGCTTGAAAAGATTGAGACGGTTCACTCACCGGTTGCATTGTTGTAGCAGGTCTGATGCAGTTTTCCTGAGAACAGCTCGAGCCCGATGATGGCATAGATGATGATGACGAACACCACGAGGAGAGCGATGTGAAGCAAAGGCACCATGGCTTTCAGAATGGAATTCAAAACAACTTGTAAACCTGCAAAGGTATGAATTCGTTAAAAAAGTAAGTAGTAGAAAATAGGGCTAGAGAGAAACCAGGTACATGCACACAATCACTACTGTTTACAGCACAAGATAACAGTCAACATTGGTCAGTGCTAGAGTCCCTTGCGCGTGTTCTTTATCCATAATAACTGATGCAACACATTCGCAGCCCTCTGGTGCAACCGCTTGTGAGGTTCGTATTCTAAAATTTGTTCTGACAATGGCGTTTCATCGACACGAGCTAGCGTAGAAGTGAGCGTTTGTATCTCCACATTGTATTAAGGACAATATCGTAATAGGCAAGCCATACTGCGAAGGGCATTAAAGTATGCGAGAAAGCGGCACAGGATAGCACCTAAGCAACTGCTTTGCCTGAGAAATGAGCGCGTGCAATTTCTGGGCCAATGTTTATGATAACCACTTAAAGACCGATTGCACCAATATGGCTGACCGCGTCAGTAGCCCAGTTCCAGTTGGGGCACCGTGCTTGCAAAATGTTACCTTTCATATATAAGTGTATGCATCACGAGAAGTTCGCAAAATTATACGTCTTTCTTATTTTTATTTTTTAAACCGTTTTTTTTTATTTTTTTAAACAGGTACAGTTTTTTTCTAATCCGTAGCGCCGTCTGGCGAACACGCTGTGAAGCAGGAGCCGGCGTTTCAGAATGTGACCCTTCCAGACGAGCAGAGTCGGCGCTCCTGTCTAATCTTACTCCGTGGGTGTCACCCACAGCGTACTCTCGGAGGCCACCTGTTATGACCCGCGTTCCATCCGCTGACTACCAGGTGCATGCATCATCTGCTTAGGCGCTACTTAAATGCTGCTAATAAGAAAACAGCACAATTAACAGCCCTACAGCTTTGCTAAGGTGGCTTCAACAGTACACCACTCCCTGATAAGAAATTTAGACACAGTGAAGTTTTGTTGCAGTTGGCGTTTAAAAGGAAGCTTTAGCTTGGTGCCAACTGCCATTTCCATTTGCAAAAGCATGTAAAACGCAGAAGCGCTTTTGTGAGACAACCGCGAGACTTATTTAGTCAAATTTGTTGCAATTTGGTGAGAAAGCTGATTTCTAGTGACTGTAGGAAGCAGAATTTTGATTTATAACCTGGATTTTCTCACAGAAATCGCCGCAAATTTGTAAGTTTTAATAAAAGAACTTCAGCATCAAGTCCACAAATTTGTAACTCCGCACCAAAAGCATATATCGCTGTTCTGTCCAGCTGTGAGCGTCTGAAGCGAGCACATTTTATACGTTCATGAAATACAGCCAACGTGAAATTGTTACAATGTTTACGAGGGTCTTGCAAAAGTTCCACTCACGAATTAAAAGTATATTTCAGAGCGGTGCGTAATACACAAGTTTTGTCCGCTTTAGATCTGTTATTAGGTGCATAGCTGTGATTTTTTTTTTCACTGCTGACGTACAGAGTGTATACTTCTTAGTTGTGCTAGTTAAAATATGGCATTTTTCAAGACTTTTTCTGACAATATTGATAGCGCAAGCAACAACTCTTCTTTACACAATCACTGGATATTGACGTTTAAATATATATCCAATACATCTAATCAAAAGAGGAGCTGTGGTTGCTGAGAAAACCGGTTTCTCCATTCCCACTTGTCTAGATTGGAACCCCCGAGCTAAAGCTTCCTCGTAAAACCAAACCTGAGTACGGAAACCTTTACATGCGAATTTTCACGTTTAAAACTAGGAACTGCGCTTTTGCACATTCATGGAACAGTAGTTTGTGATCGCTCTCACTATTTTATATTCGTTTTGCCATTCGTCATTTTCTGGCACGAAGCTACGCTCTCGTTATCTCCCGCGATTGTCCACTTAACATGAGAGAAAATAAATTAAAAGAGGGCATAAGAAAATAACCACGAAGTCCGAGCCCTAGCTGAAAATAATAAAGACATCCTAACGTGCACGGATCCGTCTGATAACCTTGAATCGCTGTTAGCTTGTCCGTGTCCATCCTGTCTCATTCCTCCATTTTTTTAGGCATCGCGCTTCAAGTTTATAGGTGATGCAATACAATCTTGTACGCTCTCCACTATTGCTTAGTTAATGTCCTGCTTATACATCTCCAGGTCCACAGGTGAGAGTACATTTTTTCTCAGCAATTATTTTGCCAGGTGGACGCCATGTTAACCCGGTTATATGGAGCCGCAGTTAGCCATTATTTATCTCTTCTAAAGCTTGCTTCATTTGGCACTGGAGTCCCTTGCCCTCTGCTACTGTGGATGGATAATTGCTGTAGCTTTCACACCGCCAGAAGATTTACAATCGAGCTGCAAATAGCCAAGCCTTTAATAACAAAAGTAACAACACAAAGATTGGATAAGGACTTAAGGACTCACGTACCGCGAAGTGCCACAACACATCGTTTAATTATGTGTAGTTTCTTGTATGTGTAAAGCGTCGTCGCGTTCTTTTTTTTTTGATTTTGTAAGCCATGCGCCAACTAGAACCTACCGTCAAAGCCCTAAATTTTTACTAATTCCAGGGAACTTCCAAAATTCGCACGCTTCTTTGCAATACTGAGCTGCAATGTAATTTACTTTCTGTCAGTCGTGTGATTTTGTTCAGGTCATGAATGCTTCGTGGAACAGCCATCTGTTCTGGTTTTAATTGTGTTGCTAGTCATGGGAATAACGACGTAATCGGTTCTAGACCGCATCTCAGGTCGCGTAATGTTAGCGCAGCTGCATGGCGGAAGGGTACTCACTTGGCACTCCAGAAACTAGCCGCAATGGCCTCAAAACTCGGAATGCACGCAACGCTTTCACGTCAAAGCCTTCCCTCATAAATGCGGATAAGGCTGTACTGATAAGACTGAAAGTAGCAGAAGGGTTGGTGGGGACAGAAAGAGAAAAAAAAGAGAACATTGCAACACATCAGGAAATCACAATCTCAGTCAGCAGTGCACAAACCGCGGAAACCAACACGGGCGCTCGAATCAACTGCGCATATTCATGAAGCTTCGTGAAATCAACATTTGCTATGCACGAGTGGGATTCCCCGCAGGGGTTATTGTGGAGATGGGCAACGTCAGAAAACTGACTTCCGCGTTTCAAAGACGTTCCTTTGTGTTGTTTCGGTTTCTGTTATTCCACACACCGAATTCTCGAAGCCGTTGGGAAATCAGGGTAAGTAAATAAGGCTGGCTGAGATTCTCGCATGGTTCAAGTAAGAGTGGCATGAAAGCACGCTGAATATAGGCTCCGTTGAAACGCAAACTCATTTTTCTGGCAAGCTTTTATCGTTTGCTGCAAGACACACTCAGGGAAATAATCAGCGGTAGGCGCCACGAAAAACAGAAAAGTTAAAATAGCTTTCATAAACATTTGCGTCACACTTCTGCAGCGATGTTTCCGGGACAGCCAACATCACGGCGACACTCGAGAAAGCAAAGAGCAGGAGGAAAAGATGCAATATGAACAAATTTATTTCATGTTTAACCAATGTATCGGAAGTTATAATGGCTAGAGGCCAGCACTGGTTACAGCACAAACAATTCCCAGTTTTATTTGCTTAATTTATGCCAGTTTTATTTGCATAACTCTGAGCCACATGTGAGACCACACAACTCATTATTTCAATTAAAATTGTCAACAATTACTATTGAGATTACATTAAACTTACCCTTGAGTTGCTTAGGTCTAGCTTGAAGCCTCAGAAAAAAAAAAAAACTAATTTCAATATATATTCTTTTCTCGAACAGTCAAACATTATATAGCAGCCACTTAAAGAGTAAGAAGACTCCCGCGTTGCATTTTGCATATTTTACCGTCATGTATAAGCGTTAAATAAATCGCTTGAGTTGGGCAAGTAACAGTTCTAAACACACATGCACGTTGCGCACGGGTTATAAGGTGGTAAAGAAAATGTCACTTACCCTATAACTACAATTATGAAATCTAGAAAATTCCACGAGTTGCGTAAGTAAGCACCTGGGTGTAACAGGAAGCCGTAGGCAATAATTTTCATAAAGCATTCGGCTGTAAATATCACTAGAAATATATACTCCACTTTTTCCTGAAAAGAGAAGAAAGAACAGTGCAAAGAAAAAGGGTAAATTATTAATGCACAAAGGGAAGAAGACGTGCGTGCATGCATCAGATGGCGCTTTTTGTTCGAGTTGTTTAATGTTTTCTCATGAAAACAGCCGTCGCCGGTAGCGATATTGCTTTTATTATTATTCTTATTGTTTCAGGAACCGTTAAACCTCTTGTTTTCTTTTTTCTTTCTACTTTTTATTACTATTTTTATTTGAAACTTTGGCTGCATATATACTTCTGCATAGTGTTTCTCAGCCTGATACACTAATGTGCCTGCCCACCTAAAAGCACTGCGTGCTTTGGTGTGGCAGTGAATGTACATTGCCTTTCAAGATCACTACACTCATTACTATTATATTATCGTTCTTATTGTATAATTTTATTAATTATTCTCATACGTCAGTCCGGCCATACAGCTCGCCATGACCGGACTGACGCCATTTCCAACGACATACACGGCTAACCCTTCAAAAATAAGTGAAGTTCAATAAGCCCACTTGTTTAATTGTTGTAAACGACGTGACGCTTCGTCCCTGCATTATCTCGGGGTGGGAAAGAGCGAACGCTCCAGCGTTGACGATGGAGCGTTCTGTTTGTGGTGCTCCAAAAGTGAAGTTAGCCCTAAATAATCCTCGGAATTGTGTCACAGGCTTTAGTACTATCCAGCCGACGTTTTGGTAGGTTTACAAATTACGCTTCGCTGTACCCGAAATGCAGCCACCACGCAAGGCCTCCATCTGCGACGCCAGTAACTGGTGCATATACTCGATTGATATGCACGCGTACGTCGGGGACAATGACGACACGTTATGACACATCGCGGCCGTGAAGATGACGCTATAGTTGCGTTCGCAAGAAAACGCTTACAATTATGCGAACGCTCGGCAGCAATCATAATTTTTCTGTAGCCTATTTTGCTAAATTTTCACCCACTCGGAGCGTCTTTCTTTTATAAATTTGTAGCAGACGCTGAAATATTGATGTAGATTTTCCAATACCAAAATAATGATGTAACACATTTCTCCATCGTTCAAACGTTTTTATGGGCGGATATATTTTGTAAAACATTCCACGCAACCAAAATGTTCGAGTGTTCTTACTACATCAATTAGACGTAGGAGTATGCTCTTACGTCGTACTTCGATGCTTTTCTCAGCGTTCGCACGGAAGGAGATGCAAATACTTTACAGAATATTTAAAAAATTATTGCGCAACGACACATAAAATCAAACGTTTTAATTTGAAACAAACGTTCCAACCAGAATATTACTAGATGTCACCACAGTATACTTACGGCCGCTGACATTAGTTCTCAAAACTTAAAAAAAAGAAAAGAAAGGCCCCTTTGTTCTAAACGCAAGAAGTCAAGACTACATATTTAAGTCGTAATCATCATCATCATCATCATCAGCCTATATTTATGTCCACTGCAGGATGCACCATATATTCTCGTGCAACTGCGCTCAGCACGTGCGGATGTTTGCGTGACGCCTTTTGAATCTTGCGTATTGTCCTTGTTTTTTTTTTGTTTTTTTAAACAGGCATGTTAGTTTTTGTAAATAAATCTTTAGATTATTTATAAGCGTCTTTGTCCGAGTAACTGGCACGCCTCAACGTTCAGCTCAAAATAGAAAAAGCAGTGCCACAGCAGCTAATACAAGGTCGATCCAAATGGTAGCGAAGTTCGGGCGAAAAGCGGTTCAGACCGAATTGTCACCGACATCAGCAGGGGTGGTTATGGGAGCAGCGATTGAAGCGCGACTATGTTTGGAGGGAACAAACACTGGGAAAGAAAGAAAGCGTTTTTAATTAAAGCGAGACAGTTAAATTCATTCAACGAAAATAAAATTCCTAATCAATTTTATATACGAATGGCGAAAAAAGAACAACTCCATTTTACTTGATCATTATCAATGAATACCTTTCTTCAGCGCCCACCGTAACAGCGCCCATCGATAGCGGCGGGCGTTGACGCCGCTATCACTTGCAATGCAATGCAGCTCTTGAAGTGGACAGAAAGACGCGCTCGTAACGTTCACGCCCCCTCACATGTGTTGCGTTGCTTGTCGACGTTTGTGGGAATTTGGTGACGCGGGTAGTTTCATTGTTTCTTAACCTGTTCAGTCAAAAGCAGTGAGTTGCGACCGCCAGATAGTTGTTTACTTTAGTTGCTTTCGTGGGACAGCGCTGGCCGTGGGCTTGGCGTCCGACGAAAGGACGAGCACTCTACGCTCAAAGCGTTCGTAGGCCTCCAAAGAAAGTATGTTCCGTGCAGCGATGCGATTTCGACAATTCGTACGGCTGAACTTCTTCCTGCATCGCTTTCCGCGCTGAAAGCTCGGAACGCCCATCAAGTCTAATGGTGGGGCATTTTAATATAGAGCTCTAATGGCAGGCCTTCGGAAACAACTTTCGCGCCTTTAAGAGCAAAATGACGTCACTTTTTAACGAATGTGACGTCAAATTACTTTTTATTCCGCCGGAAGTGTTCCCTCCTCACACAGATGGCGCTAAGCCCCATGAACCGCCGATGAGGCGCAATGTTTTGAACTTATGGGCTTCTATGGAAGCTCCACTTCCACGTATATATTTACCTTGTCTAATGACCGGTAATAGCAGTAGGAGGTCAAGAGTTAGCTCGCATACATGAATTTGTAGAGGAAAGTACCACACAACATAAGCGCCGCGATGCCCAGGCGCAGATTCACAAAGGTGTTGTTTCAAAGAAAACACTAGTTACAAAACAAACGCACGATCATCCAAACAAATTGAGAATCACTAGCGATTGTCTTGCCGAATTATAAGAAGTCGACGTTGCCACTTCTCCCGTCGCTTTGTAGACTTCAAAACGGGGAGCTTCGGCAAGCGCTTTGCCATAGTCAAACCAAGGACTATTAATGACAGCTTACATGTTAATGACAACAATAACAATAAATTACGAGTCTGTGGCTGCTTCAAAGTGCTATTTATATACAATACCTTTATATACATAACTGAATATAATGTGTCCCTTGCCCTTCGCTGCTTATTGCGTCCTCTACGGGGAACTACGTTTCGGTTGAAATGGCTGGACATGGCAGAAAGCATTGTAACGTCCCCATAGAGTCCTCCAATGACAATTATGTGCACTAATATTTTATATACAGGGTGTTTCAGCGAACACTTTCAAAAATTCTTAAAGGTTGCCTGTGGCAGATAGCACAATTCTAGTTTATGAGCTGGTCTACTCGAACAGGTGGACATTACTTGCACAATAAATTGAAATGCATGATCAAATAATTAACAGAAATTCACTGATTAAGTTTTTAAATAATTACCTGATTGCCCATATTGCAATTTATAAATTGTAGCCGTGGAGTTCGCAAGGCGGATCCACTTGGAACGAATTCTCGGGATAACACCAGTTTCGAGATATTAACTCCCGAACATTGCGGAGAAATGCATTGGTGTTCCAGTTAGGTTCTTAACAAAACGTCGCTTTTTGCATTGAAGCACAAAATTAACAATTTTGCGCTTACAATCAGTGCGTTGCGCATTGATCGCTGTGTGGACATTTATAGAAATACAGCGCAGGGTGTATGGCGTGGTAAAGACTCAAGTGTGGATACGTGTTTGTTTGGAGTTTTCGCCATATTACGGCTTCCTCTCGCGTCAGAGCATTATGCGATGGAAGTAGTGTTCTTCGTGAAAGGCGATAGTGTTGTAGAATGTGCGTCTAGGTTAATGGTATGGTGTCTGGTTGCAACTGCTGGGCGCGGTCATGTCGCGGCTCCCGGTGTGCATGCGCTCGGGCGTAGGCGTGTGCCTGCTGATTGCCGCGTAAGGACTCACGCCCCGGAGTCCACACGATTTGTATGTACGGTGGCAGCTGGTGCGCTCCATTCAGAATGCGATGTGCGGCCCTGGAAATTTTGGCCCTGGAATAATTTCTGCATGCCGTCTGCGAGTCCGTCAGAACTATGACGCAATCCCAGTGTGGTCTCGTCGTGATGGATAACGCTATCGCTAGTTCCTCTGCCTCCGCATCACTCACTCTGGAAACCGACGACGCATTTATTTCGGTCCCGTGATTGTCGACTACGCTTCTTGCTCCTTGCGGTGCTGGCCGCGTCTACGTACAATACATTGGGGTGGTTTCTATACTTCCTCGCGAGCGCCTCCGCTCGGGCTTGTCTCCGTCCGATGTGGAAGTTTGGGGGCATGTTCCTGGCAATCGGTGAGACGTGCATAGTTTCTTGTATTCGTGTTGGGATTTTGATCAATTCGCTGGTCTTCCGTACGGAATATCCAAGACGCTCCAAGACGAAGCGTCCCGCTATTGTGCGTAGTAGTCATTCCTTCTGGCTTACCAGGTGGGCCTCTATGATTTCCCGTGCGTTGTTGTACACCCCTATCTCCTCGAGGCGAAAAGTAGCCGTTCCGAGTGGGAGTCCGAGCGCTTGCTTATACGCCTTGCGTATCAGCCGGTAGAGTACCTACACTTCCGCGTTACTGAAATTTAAATATGGTGCCGAGTACGCAATGCGGCTCACAATCAGAGCCTGCACTATAGTCCGATAAGGTCCTGTTCTTTGAGTCCCCTCTTCCTGCTGGTAATTTGTTGAATCATGCGCAAGATCTGCGTGGTCATGTGTTGTAGCTTCTGTATGGCGTATCCTCCACCGTTGCAAGGTTAAAAAAGGCTTACGTGCGCTTGTGCGAGATTTCAGTTGTAGGATATGCTAATTTCCGCAGATCCAGAATGGGGCAACTTCCTGAATGTTTACTTCATCCACTGTGTTCCGCTTGGCTCAATTTAATTGTCCCTTCACCCAGTCCCACAAAAACTGTCGCAGCGTCATAACATGATTGCAACACTTTGTACTGCGCTGCCACAAAGTCGCGCGAGGACAGCCGTCGCACATTTTTTAGCAGTGTGCCACTTGCTAAAATGAACGTGCCACCTATTGCTTCAGATAAAGTGAGCATTATTTCATTTAAGAAGGCTACGCTGTCATGAACTCATCTTCAGTTTGTGGTTATTAAATGAAAGCGCCAAAATATCCGTTAGCACGCTATCATTTCTAGTTTGACCCTTGTTCCTTCGAATTGTACATACAATGCAATTCATCTTAGACAAAAACCAGCTCTCTTCCTCGTGTTAGCAACATTTTCCATCCGAACTTTTGTTATTTCGACATTTAGACATCCCATAAAAACGGTTTAAAGAACAGAAATACTGAACGAAATGTGAAGGATTACGTCAGCTCAGTACAAGAGTGACGACATTCGTGCAGTTTAGCTTCAAGGTCCTAGGTCGCACTCGAGGAAGCAGACCTTTGAATAAGCAACGGAGCTATCAACGGACTTTATAGACAGGAGACAAAATACACAGCCTAATCATTCCTGGACATCTTCAAAAATGCAACGCGGGAGCAGGAACACAAATACCAATTCTCTTGGGTCCGCGTGTTGAAACTACAGCTTTGGAAATAACATAATAGCCAGGGTATGCAACCAGCCGCAACAATTTTTGTTGCTCCTAGAAAGTCCATGACACTGTTATGACTGACAGCCCTGCATTAAATTGCCTCACGCTAATAAAACAATTAAGTGATTTTGATCTGGGCTTCCCTTTAGAATGCAGCGAAAGCCACCCTTCACTGCAATTCACAACTTGAAAAACGACCCGCACCTGTAAGAGACGGTTACATAGGGGCTTTGTTCGGACCGTCATTCATAATGAATGTCTTAATAGGGCACTCTTTTATTGCATACCACGGACGAGTTTGACCAACGGACGGCGACTCTGTAGCGGGTTTAATTCCTTGCATTTTGTACCCACGTTGCTTCGCCCTTGATTTCCTAATTCACATATTCCTTCCCCCTCAGACAGTAGCCAACGGGAATGGCTTCTCCCTGGCTTTGCACGGTCTTCTGCTTCTATCTCAAGGTCACATTGCGGTCAGCAAAGGCAAACAAAAGGATTTCACAGTGAAACGAAAGCGAGAAGCGCTGCCTGCAAAATGATTGAAATCAAATGGGTGCCACGCAACAGACGGCGACTGTCTCTTCAGCGATGGCATCGGCTCTATGTCGTGGCCTTTACTCGCCGGAGGAGATCAAGTCTCTCTAGACATTCCCGTAAAAGGTTGCGACGCGCACCCATCAGAGTGATGCCCGCCTACGCATCTTGCGAACGGGACAGCAAATTCTTCGGAAAGCGTGGCGCAACTCTAAGGGCTGGCAGCAACGAGAGACGAGTACACGGTTTTCAATATAGCGCCTCGAAGCACTGGAGTCTGCCACTAGCCGTCGCGAAGCACTCTCGCACACCCGCCTGTCAAAGTCCTTTCGACTACGTGCGCGGAGAAAAGTTTCGTTGCCGCGGCCTGCAGCTTTTAACTCGTGACATAGGGACAGTGCGCTCGGGCTGAGCGATATTACTCGCATGTGTCAAAACTTCCACCGGTATATCGAAGTGTTCTGCTGTTCGTTCGATGGCGCTGAAGAGCGTAGTCAACGACGCTTTCTTAGGCGCCTACATGTTGTGACGCGGCACTGCGAAAAGGCGTAACGGGGTATACATACGAACCACGAGGAACTGCAATGCCAGTTAGCGCCAGTTACAGACTGAAGTTAAACTCGCGTGAGTTAAGTCCTCGCGACAAAGATTAGTGATAAGTATGGCCCAGAGATCTCGAACTCAAGCCATACCGCGGCCACTAAGGTCGTCTTCGGCAAAACTCAGGCAGACATGTGCCATGTCCGCCTCCGCTTTACCCGGATACCTATGTTCTCATAGTTTGCATATCAGTCACAAGAAAGAAAGAAAGAAAGAAATAAAGAAAGAAAGAAACGAACTAACAAATGAAATATTTAGAGGCACAGCCCACGATCTGGCTACACGCAACGGAATAATACATGTTAGGCCTAACTTTAAGACATGCGAAAACACCAGTTTCAGAGCCTCAATATGGTGGCTAAAAAGATTTTGGCAGCTCATCTATATTCTATCTCACCACTACCGTTCAGCCCTACCAATGCTACGGGGTGTAAGCAAGCCCCAGGCTTGCGCTGCAAAACATAGTTGCATATGTAACGGCTTTCTAATTGGCAGGGTTGTGACATCCGCGCTTTTTCGGCACGTGTCACGTCACAAAGATAGATAACAGATTTATTCCACTTCGCATGTGCGTCGTATGCCTTTAATCGTTGCATCGGTAAACGCCAGCAACTCTGGTTACAAATCAACATGGCAGCACCCACGCAGAACGGACCGCCCGCTTCGACCTGAACTTGCGCTTGCTACTCGTGCACTGCGCCAACAGCAATAAATAAATGGTGAGATCAGCCATCGGTTTGTTTCATCTCTCGCTGAGAACAAAGCATCAGGTACGTTTTGTCGTTATTTGCGAGATCAGGTATTTCTTTTGCCACGCCTGCTAAGCCTAATGCGCCAAGAATTTGGTAATGGTTCTTGCGCAGTATAGTTACGAAACCATTGCTGTTGAAGCGTCAGTATGCACCAACTAGGCCCACCGAAAGTTCTTCTAGTATAAGTGTCAGTTTAGAACTTACGGGCGACACAGCGCACGACGACGACTTATAGATTCGAGGCGGAAGACACTTGCTTTGGGCGGTGCCGCCCGAAGCGAGTGTCGGCATTCTCGACTCCGGCGTTGTCGTCTGCTCGAATGATCGCTCTTCGTCGTCTGGATGCTCTTCGCTTTTGTTATCTTCTTCCATGCTCTTCGCACACAGACGGATGGCGGAATCCGCGTCTGCCGTGTCGTCCGTCGTGTGTGTACACCACAAATGGCGTCCAGTGAGTCACCGGGCGTTACATCTCAAAGTTATCCCCTTTTTCGAAGGAGGCAGAGTTGGTGGTCCTAAATGCGTTTGGTGCGGTGCGCAGAGAACTCGGTAAGTGCGTCAGTGTTAACGCGGTTATAAAGAGAACCGAACTCCTGACAAACGTTAGCGAACGCTCCCTTTACAAGTGGGTCACTGAACTTCGCAGAAATGGCAAAGTGGCATCCCCGAAGAAGTTATCCTGTATTTCTAGTATTTTTTAGGTTAACAAGCCAGCCACAATAACTGCAATGAGCGTGTATCGAAGGCACGGCGAGTAGACGCCGGGGAGACGCTGAGCAGACGACGCAGCGCGGGGGAATATATCTGCAGGGGCTAGTCACCCTTCCCATTGACTGAGGACCCGGTAGCCTCCACAATGATGAAGGGAACTTCTGAGATGGAATGTAATGTGCAGAAGAGATAGCTGATGATTGCTCAGAAGGGGGGAAAATGGTGCCACAAAAGGGCAAGTTACATAGTAGGAGGCTAGCCAAACATGGGCGCTAAAAAGCCGACGAACGACGCATTCCGTACCAATAGCGAAAATCGAAAAGAAACAAAGGCGAAGAAGGCCGTGGGACAACGCATGTATAAAAGCTTGAGCTGCTGGGTGCGTCTTTCACGGTAACAAAATGATGATGAAAATGATCTCAAGTTATTTGGGATCATAGCGCTGGAGTGACGCAGACGAGGAAGACTGACCAGGACGTCACTGAAACCAACCCGCCCCAAAGTCTGTACTCCTTCAATAATTAAGGCTGCCTCTTGAAGGCACATTAGGTTAACTACGGGGTGATCATTTTTAAGTTTTTACGGAATTTTTCAAAATCTTCGGTAGCAGATAGCATAATTCTTGTCCTTGAGCTGTATTATTGGAACTTGCGGACATTACTAGCATGATAAATGGAAACACATATTTAACTAATTAACAGAAATTCACTAATTGGATTCTTAATTGAGTACTTTATGTTTCATTCGTGAAATTCATTCAAAGTGGATACGCCTTGCAAACCCAAAGGCTGCAATCCGTAAATTGTAATATGTGCCGTAAAGTAGTTAACTAAAAATAATTAGTGAATTTTGTTTCATTAGTTAAAAATATGTTTCCATTTCTCTTGGAAGCATCTCTGAATAATCCAACTCAAATGCCACAATTTTGTTATCTTCAACAGGCAATTAAAAAAAACGTAAAAACTTCAGAATGATCGCCTCATATATATGAAACGTGTGATGCATCCACAATCATGCTCGACAAGAGCGTGCAGACTATTAGTTCTCAAAAGATGAGAAGTGCAGCACCTTCGCTACGGAATAATTTTGACCGGGCGATTTGCTTTAACGTGCACCTAATATCAGTGGACGAGCGTTCTCCAATTCCATCCCCGTGGGAATGCGGTTATCGCCACAGTGAATGGAATTCGCGACCCTCTGGTCGGAACGCGTTTGCCCGTGCGTAAGAGGATGACGGCTAATCCGAAGAGGAGTGAGTGAGTGAGTGAGTGAGTGAGTGAGTGAGTGAGTGAGTGAGTGAGTGAGTGAGTGAGTGAGTGAGTGAGTGAGTGAGTGAGTGAGTGAGTGAGTGAGTGAGTGAGTGAGTGAGTGAGTGAGTGAGTGAGTGAGTGAGTGAGTGAGTGAGTGAGTGAGTGAGTGAAATAACTTTATTGAGGTGCACAGAAGACGCAGGGTCACCCCGCGCCACCCGGCTAGTCCCACATAGGGACCGGCAAAGATTTTATCTGAAAGCACATGCGGCTACTCTTGTCGACTCGGGTACCACCTTCGTGCATCTTTATCACATTGCCTGCCATGTAGGCCGGGGAATGTTTGTACCCCAGTGGTTGTGCGTCTCGACGCGATCACGTTCATCGCGCTCTCCTTACTTTTCTGGAATTAATTAACTTAGGGTCGCGTTTGTAACTAGAGACTGTGTCTACTTAACGTTCTTTAGCAGCGTGACCTGCAGTGACCGGCCCTAGTGTGTGTGACCTGTACAGTGTGTTCTACTTTATTCTTTGAGATTTGTCATCTTGCTCTTTCTTTCCCTCCCTTCTTCCCATCTTCCATGTTTCTGTCTCCTCCTTTCTGAAGAGTAGGCAGGCGTTGTGCCCTTTCCGGTGGCAGTTTCCAACCTGCCCGTCGCTTTTCCCTTTCCTGTAATATGTATATATGTTGCCAAATCAAATAATAACGTTGTCCGGGTTACCTGTCGGCACCATGACGAAGCCTGCAACTTTCAAAGCAAAACGAGCTAGGTTGAAGACGCAATACAAGCAAACAAAATACGTTTCAACGCTTTATCGCCGTGCGGTCGCTCTACCATGACTGCGGGACGATATTTCGTTCATAACTTTACTTCTTACCCCTCTTAGCGTTATTGCGCACAAAATCTTATTACCCCAGTCATCTATCAGCCTTGCGCGCGTGCTAGGTAATCAGCGCCGCGCAAGCCACCGCTCACTTATTATTAGAATATTGCAAGGTGAACAACGCAACACGAATAAGGCAGGAGGCGCGCGTGAATACGCATATATAAGTAACGCTTAACCCGATATTGTAGCAACTGAAGTAAGCAGCTGGTTGCTAGTCTATAGATCAGTGCTCACTTGAGCGTTCTTCCTGCGTAAATGCACGCCTACCGTCTACGCCTCTTCGAGCTGTTTAACTTTCAGCATGTCGCACCAACTTACTACACAGAAATACTCCTCGGCCAACTTTATTTGCAACGAATTCTGATCGAGAAAATTATATCCCGTTTCGGACAACGTCACGATCGTCGTCCATACTGATCTGATGCTTACGTCGAATACGGCGTTGAATGCAGGCGCCACGGGTGTCGAAGAAACGCGTCAAAAATTCGCCCCTTCAATTGATTCCCGCCATCTTCCCGCGCGCGAATGCTAACCGAAAACTGAGCCACGACAAACCAAAAAATTCAATAACAAGAGGACCCTCGAGAACGGGCTAGGCCAGCTCGCAGCCGCACAAATGGAGTCAT
The DNA here is from genome assembly GCF_013339745.2 of Dermacentor silvarum. Taxonomy (NCBI): domain Eukaryota; kingdom Metazoa; phylum Arthropoda; class Arachnida; order Ixodida; family Ixodidae; genus Dermacentor; species Dermacentor silvarum. The sequence goes on along the minus strand of NC_051163.1, from coordinate 123,696,163 downwards.
TGAGCGCTCGCCACGCTAACGGGTCGCGGTGGAAGCGCTAATGCATTTCGACGTTGGGTGGAGAGAGGGAGGAGCTGCCACCGCGTTAAGGTCGTCGGAGCGCGCGCGGCTCTTCCTTTTTTTTGCTGGCGATCATCTTTCTTTGTTTCTCCGGCCGCGCCACTTTTCTCGGTACCTATCGTACGGCAAAGAGCACAAGATACAATGAAACGGCGCGCTCTGTCGGTTCTTTTTATTATCATTTTACGAAAAAAGTAAGAATAAACTAAGCGAACTGCGCGAGCAAGAGGGCAAACAGGGGTTGCATTGAACGGCGCGCTGTTTGCTCTTCCCTCGTTGGAGTGGAGTGAGTGCACACGAAGGGCAGTGATGAGGAGCCGTTGTGCACTCCCTCGTGTACGTGCTGACGCGTCCGCTGATTGCCTCTAAGGACCGGATTGCATCGGTGACACTGCCAGGCTCTGGGTGCAGGGAACGAGCGATCCACGCGGCAGTGAGGCGGAGGGGCCCTCCTCACCGCTTATAGCTGCCGCCATCCCTTTTGCTTACGGTTTTCCTCCGCTCCCTAAACTGCATGGTATTCCGGAGTAGTCTTGCTGCTGACTCTGCGTCCCCCCCCCCCCCCTTTGTTTTCGTTTTCTTTCGATGTTGTCCTTTCTTTGCCGTTTCACCCAGCGTTTCGTTATTCCCGCTTATTGTTTACTTCACACTTTCACTGCTTTCTGTTGTTGACGTCGCTGACCGCGGCTTCGGGCCGCCAAAGGATTTCTCGCGGTAGGGAAAGCAGAAAGTGCGGCAGGCTAAAGCGATGGAGCCCGAGGCCTTTACGCTGCGCATTGTAACGGTTCTCGGACGGGCAAACGAGTTCCGTTGCGAATCCACTGGCTGGAGAACGATTCGGTTAGCCCCCCATTACTCGCGTTTTCTCGGACTTGAAAGTTATATGGTACTTTAAAATGTAGGAGGAGGAGGAAGGAAGAAAATGATGCACACAGAAGCGCACGGATCAGGAAACGTGGTGGAGTGGCCTGAGCCCGGGCCGGCAACCTCACAGGTGCCTTTATCAATAAAGTTTTAGATGCGAAGCAGCTTATGGCGGGGGCTTTGTCCGTCCTGCGTCCCGCGGTGTCCCACACCCCCGCAGCGCATGCGCGTCCCCCCCCCCTCTCTCCTCTCCTACGCTCCACCATTTTCTCTTCTCTAGGAATCCGGAGCGGCGCGCACGACAGGTGGTGCGACAGCTGCATACTCCGCTGGGGGCGCCACGGTAGTTCAGCGGTATGAAAATGACGGAGCGCGCGCGCCTCATTCTCTCTCCGATGCAGCGCCGCTATGAGCGCTCGGGCAGCTGCCGCGAAACCAACCCCCGCTCAAGCTAACCATCTCCCTGCTGCTTCGCATCCACACATGGTTCCCTTTAGCGGGAGATAGAGTAATTTTTTTCCCTCCGTCCGTATAACAGAACGAGAAAAGGAAGATAGAAGGGAGCGTGACCGGATTAAGATGAGGGACTAGTTCAAGAAAACAAGGACCACAGATGGTTAGTCGCAGGACATGTGAGTGCGGTCTTTCGAAGTAGAAAATCATCTAAGAACAAGTTTACCTGACGTTTGTGCTACATTTTCCGTTATCGCTCCTTTATTTTTATTTTCTTGGGAAGTTTCGTACTTATAACGTTTACGCAATTTGGAGACAAACCTAAGTAACGGCTCCCTCAATTTGCAAAACGCAGTAAGATTTACGCAAACTTTATTTCATCTTGGTCACCCGAGTAAGAAAGGACAACGTCTGCAGATTACTAAACCATGATGATTATAAATACATGCCGAAGTACAAACGCAGCAGTGAAGTGTAATTTTCTAAAAAGAAAAATTTGATAAACTACTACGATAAATATTGTATATTTCACAAATGTAATAAATAAGTACAACCATAAAAAGAGCTGCGAGATCAGGACACCAAAATATTAATGACGAAGCATTTAACTCCGGAGAAACCACGCGACAATTTTATAAGCCTGGGCAGCGGCAGAAAATGAAGCACATTCACCGACAATTAAGTAAATCAATCTTGCGTGCCATACAAACAATTTTGCTGATAGAAAACAGCGGTCACGAATTTATATAAACAGCCATCGGAGAAACGACAAAGTGTACGTGCGTGATCATATCAGCCTGAAGTAAACAAAACTACGACAATGCCCTCCGGGCAGTCACAGCTGAGCCTCCACTCAGCGCGCGCGCACTGACACGCGTAATAAAACAATCCATTAATATATCAGCCACTCAATCTATCTATTTATGAATCTATGTTCACATTGGAAAGAGGCTTTACTAAGCAAAGCCAAGTACAGCTTTTCACTAGTATTGCCGTCTTTTGCAATATTCAGCGCAGCATTACAGAGTGTCGAATGGCGTGTTTTTGTTGTTGTTTTTTTGCAATACGGGATCACAATCTTGCAAAAATGCGTTAACAGTAAAACTTACATAGTTATCAAGAGTAAATAAAGCCCACATTTATTCATTTGATTTATTCATTTCGACAAAGCAAGGACGCAAGGAAACCGATTACTTAGGCGGTGACCTAGAAAGGCATAGAATGTCAAGCCATTTCATGATACATGAAAAATAGAACAAGGAGAATACAGTCAAATATTGACTCGAACCCTATTCGGGAAAGTAGATAACGGGAAGGCAGATCGTTTTAAGCACACACGCACACACATACGCACGCACACACGCACACAGCGACCTACAACGCGCGCCAAACAACCGCACAAATGGCGTCGCGAACAAGCAGCGCACCGCCGAACGACCGTTAAGGAATGGAAGGACGGCGGCTGATGTACCGCCGCGAGAGGGAAAAGAAATAACGGCGCGAGAGCAAAGAGACGGGAACAAATGAGCAACCGTTGGAAAGGGAGCAACCGGGGAAGAACAAAAGAAAAAGGCTTCCGACGGGGGAGTTGCGCCGATAACGAGGAAATGACTCCTCCCGGGGTCGCGAGGTGGGGACGACACGCGGGGGCGAGCGAGAGAAACGAAAGGGCGGAGGGGGTGCAGGTAATGCTGCCGGCGTCGCGTTTTCCTTTCCAGGCCTAGTGTCGATGAAGTCCCGGACGGCACTATATATATAGGAGCGAGGGAGATTTAGAGTCAAAAGAAAATTGCAGCCAGTGAATGCAGGTGCTTCGCCTTTCGGCCTCTCCAGTGCATGCCGATTCGCTTTTCCTACTGCGACCGCGCTACCGCGTTTGGTTTTTCCGTGTCGCCGGCGCCACGAGGCACTCCGCCTCGGCAGGAAAGGAATATAAAAAAATGTGCTCGTGATAAGGAGAAAGAGGTCTCTTTACGCACCGCACAGTTCGATTGGAGTCCCTCCCCTCCCCCTTTTAAAGCGAGCGCCGGCTTCCCCTCACCGTTTTCTTGAACTGCTCTTTATAAATTGACTGTATTTTTTCTTCTTTTTTTCGGTTGCGAGAACAGAGCGAGGCATGCGAGGAACGTGGTTTCACCTTTTGTCGCACATTTTGTTTCCTCTCCGTTTTACAAAGAACAGAAGGTGACTCTCTCTACTTCGAGCTTATTTCATTTCTATTTTCCTCTATTTCCTGTTTCTAGCGTTTCTTGTAAACCCGAAACGACGCTGCTCCCCTTCGCGTAGAGAGCCCCGATCGGGGAGTCCCCGCATTCCCCCAACGCGGCGTGCTGGAGGAGAGACGCCGTCGCGGCGAATCAACCCCGACTGCTGTTTCCCGCAGTGGCGCGAGCCCGCAGTTGTCCCGTATATCAAACAAACGTTTCCTGTCTCCCGTCAGAGGCGCGCACCGGAAAAGTGACAAGCCCGGCTCCCTCGCCGAGCCTTTATAGCACCTCGCTCTTTCACTCTCTTTCTTTTTTCTTTTTTTTTTACCTCCTTGAAATGCTCGTATCTCTTCCACCTGAATGCCCCTGTCTACTAAGGCGGCCGCTTTATATCCATTCTATGCGCCCTCCGACAGATTTATGAAGACACGTTGGCGCCGGGCGCAGAAATTAGCTCGCGCCTTAGAGGAATCGCACGGATGGCGCGAGATATATTTCAGAATGGTTCGGTTCTATTCATTTCAGAAAACTTTTTTTTTTGCTTTGTCGCATTTGTTTTTGATAACAAAAAAGGCGTCAACAGAAGAACACATTTTGCTTACTTCCACTTGAAGCATTCGTTATGCAGGGGAGCAAGAAACCCGATGTTTCTTGAAACAAACAAACAAAAAACAAACAAACACACACGCACACACACAAAAATTGTCACCTAACTCCCGCAGTCTCTCTCCCTGCCATCTTTGTGTTCCCCTTCCCCCCCCCCCCCCCCACTCGGTGTAGGGTAGCCAACCGGACGTTATTCTGGTTAACCTCCCTGCCTTCTGCCTTTCTCTTTTCTCCTCCTCCTACGAACAGCATGTTAATTTTATTCGCAATTATAAACTTGGCTTGAGGGCCACGTGGCATTTGCCGAAGCTTTCTGTATACGTAAAGGTTACATTGTTTTATTAATTCGTTACAAGTTTGTAATTGGACTATAATATGAATAGCATAAGCTAGGTGTGCGAAATACGCGTACTTACTGCGCAATATGGATACAGATTGATCGCGCAACTCTAAGGGAGAGTATTTTGCGTAACACCACTGTATCTCGTATTTCGTGACAAACCGCGATACACCGACGAAAACTTTTAAAGCAACCTCGTTCTCACTTGCATATCCTAAGCACCAATCGCCCGAAATCCAGCATTCGTCGTCGTAGCAATGGCTAGTTTTATTTCGTAATATGAGGTCATATTCTGTTGACCAAACCTCTTTTGTTTCAGGGCAAGTTCACTCATCATTTTAAACAAACAAGACAAGCCTAGAACTGCAGAAGCAAAAAGAACATGGCACTCATATAGAAGCATCAGCGGGAAAAAAATTGGCAGCAACAACTCGAGTTTAGCGCTTCGTAATGCCAGGCATTGTTGTTTGGCGTACTATAAGGCCACTCAGGAACCGTGGTAATTTTCTGAAACGAAACGTTCACCACAGCTTATGAGGATGAAATGTTTACATGAAATGGAATTGTTCATTTGTTAGCGATAATGATTATGTACCATTTTGCGTTGTCAGAGTATGTACAAATATACATATTTACATTGACATAGTTACTCATTATCCGTCGGTTTACTGATATGTGGTTTCGACTGTGTCTCGACCACTGACATCACTGGTGGATAGACCGGTCAGGGCGGAGTAAGCCCACTGTGCGGCATTACTGACCTTAATGTGCACTTGCGAAAGAACCCCGATGCGCTATGCCTAGAATCCGAGAGCGGGTGCGTCAAGCGATGAGTGCGCATTGTTTCGTCGGTGCTCTACCGGGTTTGAGGGGCACTTTGAGCGCAGTCTGTGCGTGTACTATTAGCTGTGCCCACCAACGCAGACACCTACGTAAATGATCGAGACGCTGTGTTAGACTGCACTGTCTTCGGGATCGGCCCACGAAAACGGTGAGATACCCCGCAGATAAAGCAGCTCTACATTCGAGAAGAATGCTTCGCATTAGCCACCGATTCTGTTCGCGCCATTCCATTTTCAAGAACCAACCAATCAGCGCATGACTTCGTTGTTGGTTACACGATAATTCGCGAAGGACACACACCACACTGAATTTTCAGTATGATGTGCATTATATAAAGAGTCCCTCACCAGGTTTGTGCCTTTCAAACAGGTAAGCGCAGCGTATACATGCCACGCTGACGATCACGTCTGCAAAGTATTAGAGCGCTGGGCGCCACCAAATACAACTGAAATTTCAAACGAAACGCCGCACGCCCTTCTCGAGGAAGCATCGATCCTAACGAGAAAGTCAAGGTCACACGCACAAATGCCGTGACCGGTTACGTCACTCACCATAACACGTGACTTCGGTTAATCATCCAATGCGGAAGGTACAACGCCGCCGCTGGAAATTCGCCGCGCAGCACAAAAGGAAGAAAAGAAAAAGGAGAAGACGGAGCACGACGCTCCAGTACGGGAGAAGGCGGGGAAGGAACGCCGCTTGAGGACGCTGCTCGAGGCAAAGGAAGAGTCTCCGTTGGTAGTGACGCTCGCTTGCTGGCAGCACGGTAACATGGCAGTGAATTTATTCGATTTCCTCTAACAATGAAACGATATAAAAAAATATTCACCATCCCTTCACCTGTCGAGAAAATGGGGGGTCTTCCTATATTTCTTTCTTTCTTTCTCTCTCTCTCCTTCCTTTCTTTCTCTCTTTTTCTATATTTCTATCTCTCACTTTCTCTCGTTCTTTCTCTCTCTCTCTTTTGTCCCTGGTATGTGCCATTGAGCTTGGACCCTTTCTGCACGATCATCAGGATCGGCCCACACGACAGGGGTATGTGCCATTGAGCTTGGATGCTTTCTCCACTATCGCCAGGATCGGCCCACTTTTAAGCATGACACCGCCACCGCCACCACCACCGCCGACGACACTTGTGAGCCTATAAAGCTTCGCTAAAAACTGCGCCGGTAGGGAAGAAGCAAATTTATGCGTAAGTGTCATATGACCCATTGAGCGAAACGTAGCTCCACTAACGTAATACCTGGGGAGGTGCGAAGCATGCAGTTATGCACCGCTAATGGGGTCATACTGCCTTAAACTGCCTTAATCAATGGCTCATAGCCCCGTAAACGCGGCCTCCCCATTACGACGGCAGAAGAGAAATTCTAGGCTGTAATGATGAGCGGCAACGCAGTCAGCTGTGGAAGACGACGACGATGACGACGAACGCGGGAGAAGTAGCACGAGCGCTTGCCGAGCGCGACCACGAACCGCTTGCTTCAACGCAGCCAGCTGTGGAACACAACGACGACAACGAGCGTGGGACCCGTGGCACGAGCAGGTGCCGAGCGCGAGCACGAGCCGCTTGCTTACGATAACTACGACGACGACGACAGGAGACGCCGACAGCTCGAGTGCATAAGGTGCTTCGCACCTGAAATGCTTTCGGTAAAACGCTCCTTGGGCGGTGTTGTACAACCTCCAGTGTATAACCGAAATTTTCAATGGGGCCTAGTGAGGGGCCCTTCGAAGTTGAGGAAACAAGTATCCTATGAGTGAATGAGTCATTGACTTAGTCTATGACAGACAGACCGACAGGCAGACAAACATACATTGATTCATTCATTCATTCATTCATTCATTCATTCATTCATTCATTCATTCATTCATTCATTCATTCATTCATTCATTCATTCATGCAAAAGGCTTGTTCTTTATTCAGTGAAAGCCCGCAGCACTAATAGGCATTTTTGCGGACGGGCATAACCCACAATAACAGACATCAGCAGAGTTGCGGCTCAAAATTTCCGTCCGTAACCAAATTCATTCCTTAATGGTCCTCGGGAAAGAAGCAAACGTAAAAAGATTTGCCCTGGTGAGGTACTCCTCAATTTTTAAACGGTCCTGTAACCTAAATCCAGGCGCACGTCCTGTTTGCTGCCCTAGCACTGCGAAAATGGGACAAGGGGGTCGAAAGAGGCTATTTGAGATCCGTCTTGACTGTGCAAATGTGGAAATTTTGTTTCTACGGCGAACTATTACAGCGCTGCCTCGGTAAATACAGGTATCGGTAATGACGTCAGCCCATTCAGCGCCGGCAGCTCTTCATGTGACATGCATGTCATTATTATCATGCATTCTCCTATGGGGAACTCTAGTGTTGATGGGAGCTTGGAAAATCGTGGCTGAGCCAGCCTGACAATAATGGGTAGCACAACAATTGGCCTAAACGTCGTATTTCCTGCTTTAAACGGCGCAGTCATTTTGTAAATTCATCACATCCGAGAAAATATTTCGTCCTAATGGTAATAATTCGCAATCACTACGCACGTACGCAGTGCTTCTAACGTTCGAGTGCCCGGAAATTTAGAAAGACAAAGCGCAATAAATAATACCGCTCAATCGTCTGAAGCCGTAAGCATATAAAAATTACAAAACGGTAGCAGAACGACCACATTGCAGAGTTCCGTCTGGTAATTTTTCTCGGAAACGGCGCTTATAAGTAGCGATTGCGCGGATTTTGGGACAAATTTGTTTCAAGCACTGAGCAACCGTAACGGCGGAACAATGGATCAGAAGCCCACTTGTGCACAATTTACAGGTGCGTTGCAGAGGCAGCTTTAGTCTGCCATCCACTTTTGCAGCGGTTCTTCTTTTACGCGGCCACGTGTGGCTGCAAATGGCGTGGCCAAGCTACCAACGCAACATCTGCAAAATGTGGGGAGCAAGTCGTAGCGTCACATGACTCCTTCAGCTATTGCTCACTCGCTTGTTGTTGCTCAAATGTCATACCGTGGCTGCATTTCGGGCAGGGTGCACATTAATTTCTGTGCCTATTTGCTGGCGCAGATCGATGGGAGAGGCCTTCCTCCTGCAGTGAACATATATAGATAGGCTGATAATATTATAGATGATGATGATGATGATGTTACATAAATAAAACCACGTTTTACCAGTGTAACAGCTGTCGTCTCTACGACGTCCTACGCATCTCTCTCCGGTAAACTTTAGAGCGGCTGGACTCCAGGCCAATTTCTGAGCCAAAAAATGCTGGGACGATGGCCACATTCACCGCTGGCGTAAAACGTAATTCCCGCACTGCTTTAGCTGTTGAAGTGCGTATAATTTATAATCCCCCTGGGCACCATTCTGTGTGCGCGCAGTGTTCACTGTCTCCCTGTTTTTCTATTTACGCGCCCCTTACCCGCAGCGTAGGGTAGCCAACCGGGCGATCGCCTTCTTGAAAGCCCCACATTTACTCTCGTTGCTGGATGCTGGACAAAAAGTGCTGGACACGTATGTGGCATCGGAGTAGTGGCGCCGTGTGTCATTATTAGGCGCAGCACAGCACAGCATGGATAGAGGCAATATACGATGCGTTTCTGTTTTTCTATTATCAAGGGCATGTGTAGGAGAGGTTGGCATCATGGGTGATGCCCAATACTCCTTGACGCTTAAGGTGAACCGTACATAGCACAGGTAGGCCGGCTCAAACAAGCAGCTTGTTTTGCCTGATACAGTGATGGAAGGCGGCCGTTTCCTTCACCTAATTAAGTTATTGTACTATCATTTCTAAAGATATCGACTTTGTTTTTTCTGAATAAATAAACCAACCTTAGTCAAACCTTGAACATAAATGTCATAAATGAAGAATGATGTCATAAGTTGTCTTTATTAGGAATACATAGCACGACATATATACACTGCATCCTCCTGGTGCGACTGTTAGAATTCCTGGCCATTTTAATTGTCAAGACATGACAAATTTTGTCTTTTTTGCAGTTGTCGGCAGTCTTCTTTGAGCGACAGTTTTTCCAAACGTGTCGCCATGATCGCGGCTTTTCCTGTGTCGGGATACCTCCAGTGCGTTTTTCAGGCTAACCACCTGCGTTGCCTTCTCTTCGCTCGCTCTCTCTCTCTCTCTCTCTTCACGTCGACAAATCATCCAGTTAGCTTAAAAAGCCTTCTGTTCTTATATAGAATCGCTCCAAGCAGCACAAAGACAAGTCAGTTCTAGAAACACTGATCTGGAATCTTTCCTTAAAACATAATAAAAAACGATACGCACAAAAATAAAAGAAAGGGAGAGAGAGAGCGTTTGCCTCACATTCAGTGGCGAGGGGGCTCATGATAGGATCGGGACCATAAAGGCACCGGTCTCGCTATGCGGACGATAATAAAATTATACGGCGCGATCCATCGTCATTTGTTCGGCTAATTCCACTTCCGTATCTAAGCTCATTTTTCTCTATTTTTCCCTTTCAGCGTGAAGAGAACCGAGGCTTTCTTCCTTCCTGGTCAGGTTAAGGCGCAAAACAACACCTAAACGTGAAATAACTTAAAAGGAACCGAGGAACCGAGGAACCAAGGCGATGTACAAATGCTGCGTCGGACCAAAAAGAAGCGGCACCTCGGGCGTAGTTCCCAAGAGAATCGCCCGCTGCAGCAGGACACAAAAATCGCGACGCGATCCTTGCGGGCATAATGGCGCAGTAAATTATAATGCTTCGACGCTGGCACAACGGACTCTTGCAGGACACGCATAATCCCCTCGCAAATGTTTGTCTTCGCAATGCTCCACACAACGCAGAAAAGCCAGACGGGGAAGTGCGTCGGGAGGGGGGGTGGAAGTCATCTCGGGTTTCGTAAGCGCCTGCGCGTCGGTCTTCTTCTCGGAGCATGTGCGTACAAAGGAGGAGCACGCTTTCCGAAACCAGACGCGCATCCTTCGTCCCGTGGAGAAAGAAAGACGTCTCTAGACATCTGGTGCCTTATCGCGCAATCGCTGCGTTCTTTGCGGTACGCTTGCTTTCCCGTACAATGACTACACACAACACCGACCGCAGTTCCTTGCATCCACTTCGTTTCCAGACGGGACGGGATCTGGCTACGGAAGGAACAGGCATCACGGCCGGCTAACGCGAACTAATAGGCGGTGGGTTCGTGTCAGCGTTTGTGTCGCATTTAGGGATTGCAAGGACTGTATATGCGCGGTAAACGAGGCAGCGACTGTGTGGCATTTACCTTTGACGTATGCGCACCACATATAACATCTTTTGGCGCATTGCGAATGAGGTGCTGACCGGTGCAGCTTGAGTGCCGTCCGCGCTTGGCTCTGTGTACAGTCTTTACAGCCCACACTGCGCTGTGAGTCTCTAGGTGGAACGCGTGAACGCGAATTCAGCTCCCGTTCTTTCTGAGTACGCGCGAAGGAGAGCAGCAGTCACCATGCCCATTTCGGCCACTCTTTCTTCCAACTGCTAGCATTTGAAAAAATCATTCGACGGTGCCCCGAAAGTGTACGCTTCATGTGAACTTTAAACGGAGCGAGGACACAGTTAGCTCCTAAACTTTCTCGGAAGAAACAACTGTCCGCTTATTTAGCACGCAACTATGCAGCACGAAACCATCAGAACGCCGACACTGAGTAATACCGTAGGAAAAAATTTTCTAATTGAAAAGACGTTAAACCACAAGTTAACCTTATGTGACGCCTTGTCGCAATTACGCCATACCATGCGCAACACGTTTTCCGTCGTCAGTGGCACCGTTATTTAACAATTTTTTGGTAAACATTAATTAAGTAACCAGTGCACGATCTGCGCACACTAGTGCTTTTGATTTTGTTGTACTGTACACACATGTTTCACATCGAAATCGCGAACTAAAACTCAGAACCGTGTCTAACCTCTAGTCACGTGATCCTCTTTCTGGAAACGTGCACGAGGCGGCGATCGCCAAATCGCTTGAATGATCTGTTCAAACCCCATGGAGATATTTCTAACATACTTATTGACGGCTTGGTGAACATTTCTCCCAAACTATCCAGACAACGATAGCAGATTATAACCGGGCAAAGTACGCTGCCAGGTAATCCATGTGCGCACCAACCAATCATAGCAACCCTTCCGCTAAGAGAGACGTCATAATAGAGAGATCTGGACTTTAGTAACCCCCTAGGATATTTTAACTTGCAGCCAAATCTCTGGCCACTTTCACTGCACTGAATTCATGACGGTGGAATAAAATGTCGCTACACGGCGTTCTTCCATTCCGCCCCAAAAATAATGCGATAGCTGCGGTCGGGAACCAAAAACCTCGACCTTGAGCTAAACTCCATAAAGCCTTGGCCATTGAGCCGCCGCAATGAGAGGTAGAGAGAGAAAAAAAAGAATGGCAGAAAGGTCAACCCGGCTGCGCCTGGGGCAGGGGGAAGCGGGTAGAGAAGAAAAAAAATGAGAAGGAAAGGAAGGAAAAGTGAGAACACTGCAGTGACGTATAGTGATAGGGGCGAGTGCGAACGCTTTTACGCACTTGCGCAAAATTGCGCCGAAAGCAAGAAACGTCATTTGTGCGAGAAAAATTTCCTGCACCGGCGAGCCAAATCACAGCACTCAGAGCAGCCGCGTTTCAACGCTCAGTGACTACGGACAAAAAGAGGTAATAATACCGACCACGAGACAAAGAAAACACGCTGCGCCTTCGCTGATGCACAAGGCGAAGAGCTGGGATCAGCTGTCTGCGTTTTAAACGGGAAAAATAAGGGAGCTGTCGCGCGCAAGACAAACGTACAGAGAAGGGAGTTTCTCCGTTCGTACCTCCACGCAGCCTGTAATCCCGGCTATTTTCCTTTTCGCCAAACCCAGCCGTTTCTCCTTTTTTATTCGTCCCAGGTTCATGTGCGAAATTCAGGAAGCGGCTCTTCTGCAAAGCCGATAAGAAGCCGGCTAGCATTTCCCGCGCACGCTCGCATCACGATGCTCAGCTTTCGCTTTCCTACTTCGTTCTGCTAGGTTTTGCCTCATTCTGTGCTGTTCGGGCCCGTCTTTCTTTTTCTCTGTTCTATTCATTTTTTTTCCTTCTTGAGCAAGAGCACATTCTAACTTCTTATTCTTGTTCTGAAATACAGCTTGGTTCCATATACGTCCTCAGGTATTCCCACATCATGAGACACGAAAATGCGAATGGCGTGGTTCCGCTTTTCCAGAAACGTTTCCTGATATGACGTACGTGTGTTACTTTTGTATGTACTTGGCTTACCCGTATCACGTTTTCGTTATTTATGTGTTAATAGAAAATATTCGAAATTCTCTGCTTGGGCACATGGATCCGCCAAGCTTTTTGTCCATGTTCCCTGCATTTCTCTTGCACGGAATGTAGAAATAAATCGAATGAATGAATGAAAGAATTACATTCGCTTCGTGAGGCAAGGACAATCCGTGTAGAATTATTCGACTACTTCCTTTGTTTCTTTTTTTGTATTGTCTGTCTGTGTGTCCGTCTCTCTCTAACCGTAACTTGGATCACTGGGTACTAATGAGCAGCATTGAGCGGCTCATTATACCATGGACATGGACCATGGACCAACGGTTTGGTACGAACCCTGTTTCCCCTATTGAGGAAAGAGTGTTCGAACCAAACCGTCGGTATGCTTCACCCTGACCACTGTGTAATCGAGCCGGTTACTCCTGGTGAGACGGGCCTCATGGCCCAACTGTAAGGTGCCAGGACTATTGCAGCCTCGTCAGCTACTGACGACGTTAGTCAAGAGAGGAGGAGAACGTGATTAGTAAATACGTGTCAACAACCAACCGTCGGAACAGCTTGGGTATGCGGCACTGGGTATGTACCGCTGTTCCGTGAACCTATTCGATGAGTGGCAACAATGGGCAACTGTGCTGAACTTGAATGAACCTCTTAGACGTCAACTTGAATCACTGGGCATGTGCCAATCTAAAACATGAAACAAAATTGAAAACTTTGAAAATTGAAATTGAAGATTGAAAGAAGAAAAATTTAAACATTTTTCCGGTGTTGGGCGGAACGAAAGCCACGCCGTACATATTAATACAATCTTCTCTGAATATAATATTCATACACAAGCCACACGCGGACTTCGTGGAGGTGCCACCAGGTGGCACAGCTTGCCCATAGAAGAAGCATGAAAGGTATCGACTAGATACACGTCTCATACATGACACGTCACTGCGGTGGCAGTACGGTATGTCTCGGCATTACTTCAATGCTAATTGCCTTAACGTCAATATCCATTGTGAGGTGGGTTCTGTCGGAATTTTGTTGTTTTTGTTCCAACAGAAAACTCCTAGTGTGTGGAAGCCTCTTCTCATCGCGGAGCTAGTCGACAGATCCGACCAGAAAAAGAAAGGACAAGCCAAGTTTCCAACAACAACACTTTAAACTTCAATCTGCACGTTCTGCTTGACGACAAAATTTCACTTGAATTCTAGAAACTACAGCCTTGTATGAGTAGACGCAACTTTTGTACCTACAGTATATATTTTTTAATCAATCGATCATTGTGGACTGTGCATTCAACACGACGTTTTTTTTTTCATTTCTTTTTTTGTACTCTACGAGGCTTGCGGCAGTTGTGCAAATAAAAAAAAGCAATATCACACAGCCATCGAGGCTGGGGAAACATAAAAGCGCGAATAGCTAATAAGAAGAAAGCACTGCAATGCCCGCATAGTCATTACCGCTAACGGGTCGCGAGTTTCCGGAGGGTTAATTACTGTATTTCAACGAAAAGAAACGACAGCTGGCGCGAAGTGCCCCGAGCACTGCGGCACCCGCGAACATTAGCGGAAAGAGGAGGACCGACAAAACAGGAACGACAGCGAATAAAACAACAGCGCAGAAGAGCTTCTGAGAACATACTCGATAGAAGGAACGGGCTATGTTCAACGGGCGCGCTATACTGATTTAGGCAATTCGAACAAGAAACGGTTTTGCCTTTAAATTCGGAAACAGCAGAACAGGTGAGCGCCGGTCCTAAGTTTGTTAGGAGTGCTTAGGGTGCGGCAGTCGTTCTCTCGGGCATGTTTTTTTTATATATTCGAATAAGTCCCCACCGAAAATGTAAGCGAAATGGTTTTTATATTCACAGTCTGTCAAAATAAATGCCTGTTTTTATTTCGAACCTGCTTTCACGCCTGTCCTCTCAGACGTGCCTTCAAAGAGAAACACGCCGCCAAGCGTAATGGCAACTCTCCAAGATTTGAGGCAACGTTTGTGCGTCGTGAAATCATGCGCAGAAACATGGTAGCACACTGAAAGCTTTTTTTTAATTGCTCGTAAAACAGGAAATGTACAAAAGCACCTGTTAATTTTTTTTCATACATTTTATATGGGCCATAAGGGTAACGCGCCATTGACTCCTCGTCAACGTGACTTGAAAGGAGTTGCTTTAAATTAAAAGGAAACACATACAAGCAAACAAGAAAGTCCCGCAGAACCCATCTCACTATGAATGTAGACGTTAATGCGATTAGCATTGAAGCAATGTAGAGATACACCGTATCACCAAATTCAGAGTAGCCGAGTCCTTCAATTTTCGGAGACCGAAGCCTTAGTCACTTCCCTATAGCTCAACGCCTCTAGGTCAATGCACGCTCTGGTCCCACACTGTTGACTTCACTTCCGTCTCCATACACGACTGTTCCTGATGCGAACTTTTACTCCGTCTATGTAGCTGGCTCCCTCAATTTTTTGTTGCCCACTTCATCACTTCTTGCCTCTTGTTCTGCTTGTCTATTCGGGCACATATCCAGTTGCACGTACCCATGGTGGAGAATTGGCCAAGAATGTTTATATACCCTGTGTCACAGGCCCAGTTGCACATATATAATGGCCAAAGTTGTCTGTTTAAGCCCACACTCAGTTCCCAAAGAATGCCAATCAGATCACAGAGAGACAGAGATACGTGATGAATGTTGAAGAACTTGACCAGAACGGTTGGTTATACTCTGCACTGGGAGAAGGGGAAAGGGCACTAAGGGTGAGGAGAAAAGAACTAGGTATCCGAAATTGTGGCAGAAACGACGGAAGGTAATCGTCAATGTCAGTGAGAGGTTTCTTGCGTAACCTTCTGCCCATCGCCATGCCATCCATGAAACACAAAACGTTATAGACGCATCAGCAGACACAAGAAATGACCATCCCACTGCCAGCCACAATGCTGAATGTTACCACGACGCAGTATATACCTTTGTAAGCACAGCACCCCAGTTAGAAATCTGTAGCAACCCCGAAAACCCCTGGTATTCTGGCCGCAACTTCGTTGCAGTGGCTATCCATCAAGCGGCCGCGGTCGACGCCGACGTATCTGTTGAGGATTGTCCGGGAACTATCGCGTCATTATATTTAAGGCAGCATACCCCTTGTGTAACTTTGGCCTACTCATTTTAGGGGATTAACCAAGGGTGTGCACTTACCAATATCACATACGCAGTGCCGAAGTTGTCTAAGTACTCTGTTGCCGGACTTCTTGTTTTATACTGAAATAAGTGCCGATATGGGCTTCTGGGTATGGGCCCCTTGAGTCACAGGTCGCCGTGATGTTCCATATATATATATATATATATATATATATATATATATATAATAATATATATATACGTAGGTATATAGTAGTTGGTGTTTTTTAGTGTAGACCACACGCTTGCTCAGATTTGTCCAGCCGTCCACAAAAAGATGAATGGAGTGACCTGTGACAAGCGTTTAGGCTGTGCTGTCAAACATAGGAACAAGTACTTACATTGTCCACATCAAGTTGTCTATAGAATACCGTGCTTTTGTGGAAAGGGCAAAAAAGTCGATGTCTAAATATCAGGATCCAATAGCATGCGCTCAACGTAAGGATTGGCACCGGTTCACATTTGGCGGTTAACTGCAGCACAAGCTGTTGTAAATCCGTTTTTGATAGGACTAAGATTTTGCACCGACACGGTGCTAAAAAAAACAAGAGAAATAATGGAAGCTTTTTACATGTCTTTGGAAGGTGACAGGTGCATCAATAAACCTTCGATAGCCTTATCACAGGCAAAGTATCATACCTACGAGAGTTTTTGTGAATCATTTCTTGATTAGCCAGCCACGGGGTTGTTAAGTGTATGCTACTTTCGTTGGACATCGATTTTGGATATCGATTAAAAATGGAGAGAACTGAAGTTAGTGCAGAAGAACAGAAGACGTATAGCGTTAATTGGGACGCAAGGAAAGCATTTTCCTTGCATTTGGAGTACCTGAGCGTTGACGCCTAAGTTTTGTGCATTTCACCGAATCGTCTACCAGTGCTCCCTGTACTGAGTGAACGGACACTTGCGCTATGGGTGCTGCGAAGCCTGGAGGAGTCGCGCCTAGAAGAGCCAGGGCTCTGCGTGGATTTGCAAAGGTAAGCCTCGCTGGCTCTCATTGCTGGCTTTGCGACTTTTGGTGCAGCGAACTCCTAGTCTCGATGGCTACTATAGGCGCGTTCCAGAATGTCCGCTCGTAGCGCATAAGCCACGAGTGATAATGCCTTGGCGTTCTCAACGTTGTGGCGCGCAGATCCTCGAATCTGCGGCCTTCTTTACTGCCGCTAACGTTGCTCACGAAATACCTGCCCTCTGGCTGCCAACTCTCTAATTCACTGTGAAGACAAATATGTTTCAACGTCTTATATGCCCTTCATATACGGCAATTCAGCACTAAATCAGACGGGAACCACTCAAGTTGCCCACAGGATTGATACTTGATCCTGCGTGCGTGGCGATGTTGGTGCACTCTTCAACCGCACAGCATGTCAGCGCATTATATAACGGCGCTGACATGCCGTGCCTTTTAACGTCTTATAGCGCCTTCATCATTATCATCACGAAACGCCTTATATAATGGCGAGAAGCGGTGATATCGGCGATAGTATGCGCGAAGCAATAGCCAGTGAGAGTGGCGTCTCGCTTCTGGAGAGCACACGCCAGAAGCCCTGCCTTTGTTATCTCCGAGGCCCCGTCGCGCTCCACCACAAAAATAGTTCTCCCACGCGAGAGCGCAGAAGTATCGAGCCGGACTCTAGCACGTAGTGAACAGACACAGTGTATACACTAATGAGATTCTCGAATATTGTCTCGTAACACTCTACATCCTGTAATGACTCGCATCGACGCCTTTGAGGTATAATATTCAAACAATAAATAAATTAACAGTGTTGCAGTTATCGCGGTTAATCGTAATGTAGCGCGGCCAGTCACGGCAAATCTGCCCAAGGCTTCTAAAAGTATTCATGTAAATTTCTACACAGCTGTCTGGTCTCACATAAGAATGGAGTGGGGCCCCAGCTAACCGTAGAACGCAAAAATCGTTGCTGACGCGTCAGGGTTTTTTTTTTCTTTTTTTTACTCTTACCTCGCGGTTTTCTTGATGAATGCCTACAAAAAGCTTGCGTAAATACAGCCTGTTTTTTCTAACTTCTCTTCTCTCAGGTAGCGCGCTGCGTTATGCAGTGAGAGCAACAATCACCAACTGACATGCCAGTATGAACAGCGTTGCATTCTTTCTGTATTTGTAACCGAGAATGCGATACATCATCGCGTAGCTGAAAATAATACAGATACACTCCAGCCGTTTTTCTACAAGTACTATATTAAAATTGCGGATGAAGTGCTCCAAGGAAGGCGAAGTAAGAGCGCACTTTATCACGCGCAACTATAAATACGGCTCACCGACCGAGCACAGCGTGGACGCGGACATGTGGAACGGCCGAGTGAAATATCCGCGCCGAAGCCGCGACGTTGGCTTCACCGCAGTGGAGCACTTACCGTGCCGTGAAAACCTTGCGCAGGCGTGCCGCGCATGGCCGCATTTGCTGGAAAGGCGGCGAATGCGTTCCGCTACACGTTAAACTTGCAGAGAGAACGGGCATGTAGAAACGAATGCGCCCGCCAGTACGTCTCTTTCCGGTCGTAAGCACTTCAACGCTGGCAAAACTGACATGGGCACATTCGGATGTTGTAGTGTTCAATGGACGAAAGGATACTCCTCCGTTGCCTCGGCAGGCAAAAGTGGTACCAAACTTGTTCAAATTTTGCGTAGGCACACGCACACATATCACATGCCAAAACATGACTTATCACGTTTCAATAACACATTCCCAAGAGACAGACTGTTGCAAGACATGAATTTATAACGCGTGTGTGGAGCTGACCGCAACGCTCAAGCATTATTGGCATGCTCACGCGAGCCGACACGATCACACGTCCACGTACACACACACACACACACACACACACACACACACACACACACACACACACACACACACACGTTTGTCAATGTCATGTCTGTATATATTTATCTGACAATCAAATGTCAATAAGCCGGCGACGAAAATTGTCAACATTCCAATATTATCAAACATCTAGTAAATCGATTGACACGGTTGCAAATCTTCCCTTGCTTCTTTTAAACGAAGAACACTTCGTAGGCGCCTGTGTTCTTCTCGTTGTGTGGCATGTCATTTTGCGAGCCAACTGCTTCTTCTGCGCTAGTTGGGTCATAATTACTGCAGTTTGCAGCCTAAATTTAAAGAGACTGTAGTGGAACACGACACATGGCTGTCGTATGTGTGTCGCGTTGTGTCTGTCCTCTGTACTGTAGGCAACAGGGATTTGTGTGCGCGCGTGCAACTGTGTTGCTCTCAGTGCTACACTTCGCGAAGACGGCAGGGGGTCCCTCATGGAGATGTGTTTTATTTCGTCCATACCCTATAATGCATTAATTTGTTGATTACCTAACCTCTGTAATCCTCACATGCAAAGTCTACTAACACGCACTTGCCTATGGAAATCGGACACGGGCCGTGCGAGCTGGCGCAACTTCAAGGTAGCAATGACACCGCAAGGACCTTCTCGACCGTAACAGCATGGGTCACTCGACGGAATGTCTACTAAGCTGCCTTTTACAAGAAGAGGCGACCCAACTCATATGCTCTCCATTATTCAGACATTTTAATCTGACGTATGAGTTCGTCGTTTTTCTGGGCCAAATTAATTGAAAAATTATAACCCTCACGAAACGCTCACATATTCTGTCTTGAGCAACACATAAAGTACGTCGACGCCCTGCGATGCATGTCAGGTATAGCAGCAATTCTGAATTGCTGATGAAGCTTCATGTCACGCTCCTTTGTCAGAAAAACACATACATTCTCCTGTTTATGCGGAATATATCTGCCTA
Organism: Dermacentor silvarum; assembly: GCF_013339745.2. NCBI lineage: Eukaryota > Metazoa > Arthropoda > Arachnida > Ixodida > Ixodidae > Dermacentor > Dermacentor silvarum. Next base: position 123,676,576 of record NC_051163.1, on the reverse strand, counting down.
CAATTAAATCCGACTTTCCAGGGGATCGCACAGTCTAACCACATGTACAGGGTTGAAACTGTACAAGGTTGAAAACAATGAAATTCTCGCCCAGGTTCTTCACACGCAAGAAGCGGCTCATTTCAGCCAAGGCAATCACCCACTGAGACGAGCTTTCTGAGAGATGTAGAAGTTTCTGCGATGGCAGTGCGGGCGGTCTAAACCAATTAGCCTGCTGTAGCACCCTTCGTAAGCTGTAATTTGAAAAGCTTACTTATGAATTTGAATTTATTCTTCGTAAGCAAAGATATATATATATACATATATATATATATATATATATATATAGGAAAATCAGAAGCACAACTTCGCGGTTATCTTGGGTTTCTTATTTTCCCAACAGTTTCGGTCGGTGGACCGACCGAAACTGTTGGGAAAATAATAAACCCAAGATAACCGCGAAGTTGTGCTTCTGATTTTCCTAAATACACTTGGCCCATTGAAAAATCCAGTTACTACTATATATATATATATATATATATATCCAGTTAAATATCCAGTTAAGTTAATCCAGTTAAATTCTTAACAAAATGTTGCTTTATGCATTGAAGCACAAAATTAACTGGAACGCCAATGCATTTCTCCGCAAAGTTCGGGAATTAATATATCGAAACTGGTGTCATCCTGAGAATTAATTCCAAGTGTACCCACCTTGTGAACTCCACGGCTACAATTTGTAAATTGCAATATGGGCCATCAGATAATTAGTTAAAAACTTAATTAGTGCATTTTTGTTAATTAGTCGATTATGCATGTCAATTTTTGTGCAAGTAATGTCCGCCTCTTCGAGTAGACCAGCTCATTAACTATAATTGGGCTATCTGCCACAGGCAACCTTAAATAAATTCTGAAAGTGTTCGCTGAAACACCCTGTATATATATATACAGAAAGGCAGAGAGGTCGGCCTGAGCTAAAACTTGCTCTGGCCTGCTACTCTACACTGGCGAAGAGGGACAGAGAGAAAAATGTCTGAAGAATGATGATGATAAAAGGAGGGGGTGCGTATATACAAGTTCACCTCGTTCTGCTTTCTCCAAACTCGTGCGTCCAGCCCAGTGGCTTGTAGAAAGACTAAAGCGGCACTGGTTATTAGGGCTGCGCTGTTTGCATTGGGCCAATGACCTAAAAGAAACTCGTCTGATAGCGGCCTCTTATCGACGTTTGCTATGGAAGAGGTCAGTTTTTGTCGTTCGTGTGCGTACGTGGGACAAACGAAAAGAGCTGGCAGTATTCAGAGTTGGGGCTAGTGTCACTGCAACCTATCAGATGTCTGTAACGCTTGGTGAAGGTGACATCAAGGCGAACCCGGTGCACCATGCTTGTTTGGCTTCTTTTCAGCTTGCGAGGCATGCGGGGAATCTCATTTCTGGGTCCCATTTATGCACTCGCTTGTGTCGTCGATCTGGTTGGGTCCACTGCTCCAACGTACGGTTGCGTATTATGCAACGAAGTAGGGCGTTTGTGTCGGTTTGTGAGAAGGCAATGCGAACTTCAAAAGCATTATTCAAAGCAGTCTTGGCTTCAGCGTCTGCCTGTTCGTTCCCTGTCACGCCACAGTGTGAAGGTATCCACTGAAAGGTGATATTACGGCAATTTCTATTTGCGTGGTCGAGATGCTCTGTAATTTCTACAGCCATTGCATAATACGGGCCCCGTCCGAGGGCAGAGTCAATGTTTTGAAGAGCCGGCTTGGAATCGTAGAGTATCGTCCATGAACGAGGAGGCTCCTCGGAGAGAAATCGAAGTGCCTCCCGGATAGCAACAAGTTCTGCGGCAGTTGATGTTGACCTATGGTCTAGTTTAAAACCGCCGTGCGATGATTATATGTGGGATGACGAAGGCTGCAGTGGAGGCAGGGGATGTGACAGAGCCAAAACAAAATATACAAAATAGGGGTAGCCACAATAAGCTACTGATTTCGGGGTGGCCGACCCTGCATACGACAACGGTTGAAGTAGGTTAAGAATGCTATTCGCGTAATAAATAACATATATATATATATATATATATATATATATATATATATATATAAGTACAACATAATTCGCAGAGAGTATTCTCGCATTGTTTTTTGTTTTTGTTTTTGTTTTTGCATCTGTGAGACACCTACAGATTTGTTCGCAAAATTATTGAGCAATGGTGGAAGGGTAAAAGTGATTCAATGTTTCGCATAGCTATCATGAGGAGTATATGTATGTGCCAAGCATTGGGGTGCCACGTAGTGTATACGGCAATACTTTCTCCTAATTCGTAAATCTCGCGGTCAAATGAATTGTTCTTTTTTCTGACCGAGCAGTATGACTGGAGTAAACGATGGTTATAATAATCATTTACATTTATAACATGCAATCCTTTAAAGAGTTGCTGCGCGTGAAAATCATATCGGGCATTTGCAATTATTCTCAGAAACTTATTTTGAATTAAGAACAGTGGTTTAGATTGGTTTTCGTCATTATGCCCCATACCAGCTATGCGTTGAATAACTGAGAATGAGTTAACGAGTTATATAGTAGTAGCGTTTTACCTTGAGGCATGATGCGTCTACATTTGTTTAGCACACCCGCGGTTCAGCACAATTTTTTATGAGTTTCCCAGATATGGTCATACCAATAAGATAAGCTTGAAAAATGTACGCCCAGCACATAAAAGTGCATTCTACTATTTCGATCACAATATGACCGAGTCTAATAACCGGCTGGTGACAACATTATTCTGGTCGTGACCACTTAGGGGTCGACGATCCCCCCACGACTCGCAGGACCTTTCAATAAAGTTGGTTTCATTCATTCATTCGTTGGACTTTTGTTTTTGTGGTATTAGTAAGTTAAGAATTGCCCTTCGTCCATTATAAGTACAGCGACATTGTTCCAGTGGAATCTGCATAGCAAATTCTTGTTACATGTGAATTTAAGGTAAAAGAGCGTAGGTCATTAACGTCAACACAAAACAAAAATGGCCCCGATATGCTGCCCAGAGGTGCTCCCACCTTCACAGATGTAATATCATAAGAAGATGCTCCAACTGATAAGTATTGCTTATGATGACACAAGCAAAAAACTATGAGCTTAAACGCAATGCCGTGTACACCGTAATAATGCAATTTATTAAGTAGTATTCCATGCTGTAAGAAATTAAACGCTTTCGATAAATCTACGTATACCAGCTGCCTATGTTAAATTGTGGTCTGAATTTTTAAATATTATTTCCTTTTGTTTTACCTGCGCGGTTTCTGTCGGACAATGCTGACAGAATCCATGTTGAAAATTATGCAGTAATGACTGCTTCATAAATAGACAATCTCTGGCACAAGAGCTGTTCTATCGCTTTTGAAAAGACAGGCAAAGCTGATATCAGTCTGTAGTTCAATACGTTTTTGTCACCACCCTTAAAAATTTATCACTTTTGCAACCTGCATGTTTTAGTTTGTGGGTTGCCGTTTTTTGCTTTTTTTTTTTGGGGGGGGGGGGGATACACCTGCGCAGAGGATAAGATGAAATGCATGTTAATGGATGCTCTATCTCATACACTACGTACTTTAGTGTTCCTAATTGCATGTTGTCTACGTCACAAACGCTACTGTTATTAAGGTTTATTATTGCGGATGCCACCTATTCATCGTCGCTATAGGGTACAAAAATGTAGTCTTTAGCCTCGTACAAGGTTTTTGTGTTGTTTTGTCTGTGTTCCGTTATTTATGAATTGGTTAATGAAAGGACAGTTAAGCAAATTAGCTAAAGCGGAACCAGAAGCACAATCGTTACTATAATATATTGATTAAATTTCATTGCATCCTTTATTACGCCCAAGCAATGCGTTTATTTATTGGTGAGGTCAGTATGCTATATGTCATGCGAAAAGAGATAAGAGTAATACGCCGACCTTGCTTAAATCCGCTTAAATTCGGCAAATACATTTTGGTCCTTGGTTTTTCGGGAAGGTAGCGTAAAATTGTTCTTTGAATTTAATTTTATCGCATATATCCTTGCTTACCAAAGGTTTCCGTATTTTGCGTGTCCGCTTAGCAGTTTTTGTCGGAAAATTTGAGTTATAAGCATTTTCACTACATTCATAAATTCATCGTATGCCTTACCCAAATATCTGACGTTATATATGTACTCCCATGTAGGGTATAATTAAATCGCGTCAAGCTTCTACCCAAGGTATTTTAATAAACGCTCTCACCTTTCTCTTTTTTTTTACGACAAACTGATTCTAAAACTAGAAAAACAGGTAAATGATCAGTCGCATTTTTTCATTATGAACGCTGTTTGCACTTCATCTCGCTTTGAGCATCACTTTAATATGGCATGCCATTGCGTATAGCTAGGTTGAAAGTGCCGGTATTGATCCTGCAGTACGTGACGTGTCAAGTCCATCTTTTTTGTCGACTTCCCCAATGCATGTAAAAATATCGCTCGCAGTTTGTGAGCATTTATGCAACCTGCAGTTGTGTGGCAAGAACCAGACGAAATTTTAGGTTAGTACATCGCCAAGATCTTGTGAACTCTGAACTTTAGAACTTCCCAGTGGGACTTGTCGATCACTTCCTCTTTTATCTACCAAACAAAGTTTAATGAAAGCGTAGTACCGGCCAGCACGTGTCAGACACTCAAAACACGAGTTTAATTAAACGAAAATATCAGCTTTAAACACATCGCACGACAATAAAAAAGGCATATCCAATTCCGAAGTTGGTATCTCCGAGAGCTCCGATAGGAAAATTGGGCAAGAAAAGACGGTGATGTCCTACCAGAGGGAAGGATAAAAAATAAAGTACCACATGTGGCGACCACTTACCAGAGTGGCATTCACTTGGTTGGAATCACTGTTGGGATAGGGAGTGTAAACAGCTAAAGCCACACAGTTGGCGAAAATTGTTAACAGAATTAGATATTCAAAAGGCCTGAAAAAGAAGGAAGGAAATGACAGTCAAGGATAACTTCGCGAAGGCGGAAGCTTCAGCACAACATTCTTTAGGACATGCAAAGCCTGGTCAAGTACATGACAGCATACATGGATACGTTAAGCTTAGCATTAAAACAGGTTCCCTCACCGGAAAGCATGCAACTTGCCTGAGCCCTTTTACTTCAAATATTGATAAAGAGTCCGTGAACACTCTGAACATAGAATGTGAATGGAGCAGTCTGTTTTTCTAATAATGTTTAATCTGATGGTCTGATACTTGAAATTTGCGGATTTCTATTTCTGGATGAATATTCGCAATGAAAACCGTAGTTGGTGCTTGAACGGTGAAAAGATTTTCAAACACCTCTTAAGAAATCCTTTGTCAAACCAATTTAACTTCAGATACTTAATAATTCCTTCGATGGCTTATCTGAAACACTGAGCTTCATGAGCCGTTTAATCTGTGTAGTCACCAGTTTCTGAGAGCTCGCGTGTAATGATAAGTGCCCGTTTGCTCTTGAGAGGCAAGATAAATTTTCGTCCTCCAATATTCGTTTGTTTTAAAGCGGCAGCAGTTCGAAGACTCCACGCAGACTTTGAAAGTAGAGGTATCTGCGCAGTACCTTTGGAGGCCACAATCGCCAATAATATAGCGAAAGAAGACGATGCTAATTGTTTTCAGCCCAAAGCAGCACTTAGAAGATGGCGCACACGCTGAGAGAGCCTGCTGCTCTCGCAGTACGAGTTCAGAGCAGGACGAAACGCTGAGTCATGCTGATTTCTTTTCATTTTTCTTACTCGCGATTAAGCACGTTCGTTGGCACTTCATCACTGTTTTCTTTTTGTTTTTTTCAGTATCCTTGATCATCCAGCACGCCTAATGCAATGATATGGAAGGGAACAAGCAATTCCAACCTCACTACGGGACCCTACCGTTAGTCTTAGTAAGCGATGACATTTACAGCGTCTGTATTTTGCTCTGTGCGGATGTTTTTCTCCATGCGTACTTTTAAAGCAAAAAGTACTGCATATTCGCTTCATTTCAGGTGTATGTTAGTTCTCTAGTTCGTAATAATTAATCGAAAGTGCCGGGGCAACCGTTGACTGCGGGAATATCGGGTGTAAATATATTCCTCATAGTACTGCATATATATATATATATATATATATATATATATATATTGTGCATCAGGACAACATGTTTACATGGTAGTACGAAACCTGCACGATCCCGTGATCCGAAATCACGGCACAACTACACATACACTACCGTGCACGCATCGCTTTTTAAATAATAATGGGTTCATGACCAATGAAGGACATTAACACATAAACCGAAAGCATCAGTGAAAATGAACGCACTCGTGCAACATAATACCCTGACTTGGCCACGTGATTACAGTGACGAGCTGCTTAAATTTTAAAAGTAGGTTTTCTGGTAACCGAAGCTACGTTCTCAAGTAAGTATTAGGTTGTTGTTTTTGGTCTGCATTATCGAATTAATAACTTGCTATTCCTGCCTACCTTCTTCACGCGGACGTTTATTTGTCGATTTATGTGGCGAAATCAGTTCACGTATTTCGTTTCTGTAATGGCTCGATGCGCACGTGACGGCGATTTATTGTCATGCTTTTTTTTTTTTCTCGACGATCTATGCGGGGAAATAAGTGCGCTGTTGAACGCTGCGGACCAGAAACTGCGATGCTGCAAAACACTTGAGCAAAGAAAATACAATCAGAACGTCTTCATTGAAAGTATACTTCGAACAAAACTGCGTTTCAGTGCATACATTGACTGTGTCTTTATTGTTTAAAAGAACTGCCACCAAAAGGATACTTCCACTCGACGACGCTAATGCAGAGCTTCCGCAGCGGGTTGCCGAGTCCGAGGCAGAAGAGCGCCCGCAGGGGCCTCTCGACCAGCTTGGGGCCCTTGCGCGGGGCCCTCCGGCGCTCACGTGACGAGGCTCCGCCAGAGGCGCCCCCTGCCGGGCCGGCCGAGGCAGCGGCGGCCGCCCCACCGCCGCCGCCGCTGTGCTGGCTGCTCAGCGTGTTCATGGCGTCGGCGGCGCCCAGCGCCGTGTGCCACGCGCTGGACAAGGGACGGCCCGCGCTGCCGCTGCTCGTGCGGCTCCCGCCGCCAGGGCCCGAGCCTGCGCATGGTAACGACACGACACCGTCAGACACACACTAAGGACAGAATTTCACATTCAGCGCAACCGGGTTCGCTGCAGGGCAAAAGATTCGCACAGTTTTTTTTTCCGAATAACACGTATTACATCAGCCGAAAACATCCTATGTCGACAGGTTTCCTAACCTCATCGAACAAACAAATCGTCTGCTGTTTTCAGCTCTTCAATGTAGGCTCAACTAAAGGAAACTCATTTCCTTGGCGTGCATTCTCTAATAGGCCACCGTTAATTGAAGGCTATGTCTTAGCTGACTTCAAACGCTGTTGGCGTATCTGGGAGATCGTTATCTTGTAACAACTTCCAGAAAAAAACGATCGGTTAGGTGACTTCTAGATGACGAACGAACATGAAAATTGCAGAAGTGATTCCTCTCCGTGTCCATAACACGTTATATGTCCATAGCGACGAAGTATATACTAAAACTGAGTATAATTAGACGTAAACATGGTGGCATATGAGTGCCTGCGTCACTGTCGCCCTCTGCAGCGCCGCCGTCGGGTGTCGTCTAACGTAACTGCCGCGCCCTACGCCGCACGGCGCGATGTGCCTCAGTTCAGGACAGAGAAGCAGGGAGAGCCGCTGGCCGCGCGAGTGCTTCGCCCCAGCCTTCGGCATATGTTCCAAAGAAACGGTAAGCACACAGAGCGTATAGGCCCTATGCCTCGTGGTAGTGTGACAGGTAGGTAGGAAGGAGGAATAGACGGAAAGACAGTGAGGTTAGCCAGTTCTCAGACCGGCTGGCTACCCTGTGTTGGGGAAAGGGTGTAAGGGGAATAAAATATAATAGAAAAGAGATGTTACAAAAAAGGAAAGAAGATAAAAAAATCGTGACTTTAGGAGTGACAGAGATATATAGAACAAAAAGTAGGCGCGACAGATATTCCACAGTATAAAACACTGAAACAAAAGAAAGATTCGACCAAGCCTCAACGCTAATCAAGACATGTCGTAGTAGATACGAAATGAGTGTATAGTAAACCTGAAAACATCATTTATTTATCTAATCATTTGAAACAGCTTGCACGTCGACCTAAACTTTTTTTTTTTAGTTTCGACACCTTGCTTGACCCTTTCTTGACCCACTTGAGCGGGGACAGATTGGGGGAGGAAGAGGGCTTGGAAGGCCGTATGGTAACACAGAAATTTCGGGTGGATGCAAGGGGGATGTCTGGAGTGCCACCCACTGGCTCCGCCACTGCCTATAGGGACGAGCGTATATCTGAAAGAGCTGGAGTTGTGAGAAGAAAGTCAACCTGCAATCGTGGAAAGTGTTTTCAGAGCCTAGTGTTAGCGGCTTGTATAGGTAGAGCCACTTGTGCAATATTTGACCACAGAGGAGCAGAATTATTCCGGAAGCCTATTCTATTTCTCTGTTTTTTTTTTGTTTTTTTTTTTTTTACCGGCAATGCCTAGCCCTAACGAAGCAACAACCCATATTTTGTACCCGACTCCCTTTTCACGGAGGAAAGAAAGATTGGTGGGGTAACCAATGAAAAAAATGCACGACTGTCACTCTTGGCTGTCGCGACCGTTAATGTTTTCTTTCCTTTTCAAATCAATAAACGGTAAGCAATAAGCCCCGAAGACGTCTGGTATCATTGCGACAATCTTTAAAAGATCCTAGTCCTTGTTTATTGTTACTTTTTTTAACCTCGCGATGTTTATATTTGTTTATTTATTATTATTATTTTGTTTAACGTCACCCATATGCATTGTGTCCCTACTCGCAACGTTTAATATTATTATGAATGAATCAATAATGCGAGTAAACTTTTTTCGTATAAAAGCTTGGGCATTTTACGATGAAGTCAACCTTCGTGATGACGATACGAAATCCGTTGGCAGGTTGAATTCCCTAGTATTTTATGAGCGGAACCTGGTGCTTGGGCGCGAACCTTGCACCTGCCAGTGAGGGTGCCATGTTGCATCTCCAAATTCCGGGTGATGTTTCCAGGCTGAGAGAGAAATTTTGCCTGTTGATGGCCGCCATATCCTGGAGATTTGTGTCCCTGATCGTGCAGTCACCTCCCATTATAAAAAGCGAAACATGGGCTTAGCAATTCGAGACGCAACCGCCTCCAAGGAACTTCCAACACGTTTCCAAAAGGTTTCCGGACTCCAAGTAGGCAAAGTATTTTCTTTTTTTGATCCATACGATGTCTGCTTAAATCATTTGTGCGTAAGAATAATGCGTTCTTGGTAATTCGTACGAAGAACCCTATCCGAGTTTCAAGCAGGTTCAAAAATTCGGAGCAGGCGTCCTTGCAATGCGTCGCCTAACGTATCGGATGCACCGTAAACATATCCGAAGGTTCTGGAAAGCATGATACATGTGTCCGCGTCCAATCCTGCGTACGCAGTACAGGTCAGTCAAAGGCATCAGGATAATCAGTTTTTATGAAAACATTTTTCGGCAGAGATAATCAAAATCCAATAGAAGTTATGTGGAATGCAAGCTATGTACACGGCCTGAAGGATACAAAAACTGTGCACTCAACAGTCACCGAACAGCAATCACCAAACTCGCCCGCGGCAGCCGCATTTCGATGGGGGCGAAATGCAAAAACGCCCGTGTGCTTGCATTGTAGTGCACGTTAAAGAACCCCAGGTGGTCGAAATTACACCGGAGCCTTTCACTACGGCGTGCCTCATAATCAGAACTGCTTTTGGCGCGTAAAACCACGATATGAGACGATAACAAGCTCTGAGACGATATATAAGAAGGTGCAGCTCGTCGAAAATTACCCGTGAATCATTCACGGTGCGCTGTAGGAGCAGTGAATTCTGCTCAATGGGTCATCACCTGTACTGATCCCGCCGCATCCTTTGGCAATACCCTACCTGCCTTCCGTTTACACTGTCAGCGTCGCACGGCATTGGCACTGTACGTCGCCGTTTGAATGGCACAGCGTATAGCCAACAACGGCTGCTTTCCACTGAATGCCTGCTCCCATATTTTCCATATTTGAGGACACATGGAGTACAAGTCTTTGTTCATGAATAACACGCCGATACTTACAAAAAGACCACGTCTTCGCGCTGCGTTTATTTAGTCAATTCCTAAGAGAGTTGACGGGAGTGGTAAGAATGTTTGTACGAAAACGGCAATAATGAGCTCACAAATTTGTTTTTGGAATCAACGTAATTACTGTGCTTTCAGGCACGTATTTATTCTCGAATGCTTAAAGTGATCGATCATCCGGCAAAGAAGTTCACTGACTTGAGCGCACGTGTTTACGAAGCTGAGATGGAGGCAATCAATCACCACAGCCAACCAAATTTGTAATGATAAGGGCATGTTCGCGCGTTTAAGTGCTTCTGTCCTTTTGTCGAACAAGTTATTTTACGATAAAATTGAACTTTTCTACTAACTCTGCTTGTAACAGAAACTAACTAAACCATTGTAATAACAAACCCTTACGTAAATGAATAATCATCCACATTAAACAAATGCCGAAACGCAGACTCCTTTTTCAGCTGAACCACTACTTGAAAACAAACACGAAATTAAGCAAGTAATTATGCAGTTCCAACACTCATCTTTGCAGTCTATGCGAAGCGAAGCTTTTGCGAAGTGTTAATCCAAGGCCATTTCATTGGATTCAGTTGAATTTCATTGATTCAAGTTGTCCATTTCATTCCTGCGTCTTTGACGCAAAGGACTCTGGCTCACGCGCATGCGTGGTGGTGGTGCTCTCACGCACCCATGCTATACGCAATGTGACACACGCGGTGGCGATCACCTCAAATAACTAGTTTGCGTTGGCACAATACATGCAATTGTGGTCTAATGAAATAAAGAAAAGCATTGTGTTCTAATGCTTGGGCATCGGGCTGCGGTGCTGGGGGACCGAGTTTTGATCTCATGGATCCCGATACCATCGCGCACGTAATTCAATGTTGCCGTTTTTACAGTACGAGCTATTGGGCAAGACAGCGGCAGCAGCCATGTCCAGAAAATTCAGGGAGGGCTCGCAAAGGAAGTATCGCGTTACATAAAAAAGGCATATACGCAATAGGGACCTATGCCATTTTGCCGAGAGACGATCGAGGCCGTCACAGTCTCTCGGAGAAAAAATAATAATTACAAAAAGAAAGCCGCACACACATTAGAAGAAACGGCAGTGATGGTGTGTCACTACTGAAACCGATGTCACGTAAGCACAGACAGAAAATCAATCAATCAATCAATCAATCAAATCTTTATTTCCAACATTTTGTTGCAATTTGTTGGGGGTCCTTCAGGCGAAAAGCTGTGTAAACAGCTTGAAAGTGCCTGAAGGCCCTTTATGACAGCACTACAGACAGCGTACAACAAAATAAAGCATATAAGCGTATATGAGTTGTATTAATCAAAACATATTAGATATCAGTTTGTGCACAACAGTGGCAATTTGACAGAGTTATTGAAAAGTAAAAAAGCAAAAAAAACACAACTTCATGTCATAATGAGAACTAAAGTAAATACCATAAGTATACAAAGAAAGATAGCGATACATTAACAACAGTTTATTAGATCTGCGCGCTTGTTTTCACGCACAGGCGTCATGGATCACTGGAAAACAAAAAATGATGTCTCATTTGTTTCCGGGTTAATGCATGAACGTCAATACCTTCGTTTTCATATTTATTGAAAAGAGAAGGGACATTGTAGACTAGTGACTGCATTAGGTAATTAGTGCGCCTTATCGGGACAAGCCATTTGTCCTGGCTACGGGTGCGTTGGTCACTTAACTGCCGTTGTAGTCCTGACAGCGATTTCAGAAGTGAGGAGAACTTTTTAGAGGAAAATAAGTATGAATACAGCAAACGAAAGTAATACACCTCAGTAACTCTAATTATGTTAAATTTGGTGAAAAGGTGTAATGTTGTGTGGAGATATGGAACGTTGGCTATAATTCGAAGTGCACGTTTCTGAAGAACAAGAAGTTTGTGTATGTTAGTATTTGTAGTGGTGCCCCACACTAGCGTGCAGTAGTTAATATGTGACGCAAATAGTGCCTGATAAATTTGCAATTTCACGTTTTCCGGAAAGAAATGGCGACATCGTGACAAGGCACCTGTTGCTGATACCAAGGATTTCGACAACATGTCAACATGGGGTGTCCAATTCAGTACAGTATTGAAAATGACACCAAGTACCTTATGTTCGCTAACAATCTCAATTGGTACATTATCAAGCAGCAGTTCGTCGCATAGAGATACCTGTCTACCCCTGGTCCTAAACAGGATTGCTTTGGATTTTTTGTTATTAATTTTGAGGCCGTTGCGGCTGGACCATTCTAATAAAGTGGAAAGGAACGCGTTCGCCTTACGAATGACCTCGTCAGCCACTGGACCAGAGACAAACAGGCTGGTATCATCCGCGTATAGAACGATTGTTGCATCGTTCAGCGTGTCTATCATGTCGTTAATGTAGATGTCGAACAGAAGTGGGCCTAAGACGCTGCCCTGTGGGACACCTGACCCTATTGCCCTGCTGGAGGAAATACTATTTCCTATGACAACGCTCTGCCTGCGATCAAGCAGATACGAACACATCAGAGAATGAGCCACTCCGCGTACACCGTAGGCCGTCAACTTTGTTAAAAGAGTTTTGTGCTGTAGACGGTCAAATGCCTTACTATAGTCAATAAATATTCCGAGAACTAAGTTTCCTTTTTCTAGGCTATTGATAATTAATTCCTTCTGGATAAGCAGTGCGGTTTCGGTAGAGCGTCCTTTGCGGAAACCATGTTGACAGTCGTTTAGGGCGTTATGTTTGATAAGGAAGCCATTTAGACGAGAGAAAATAATTTTTTCCAGACCCTTGGAAAATATTGGCAGTATTGAGATCGGTCTGTAATTGCCCAAGTCGTTTTTATCACCACCCTTGAATATGACTGACACTTTGGCTGTTTTCATTGCACTAGGGAAAGAACCAGATTCAAAAACCAAGTTAAATATGTATGTTAAGTAGGGTGCAATAATATCAATCACGTATTTTACAGGACAAACTTGGAACCCATCAATATCAGTTGCTTTACTGTTTTTCAGTCCGATGAATGTTCGACAAACTTCTGCATTATCTGTTGGCTCCAAAAAAATAGTTTGCGTGCACTTATCTGTGATCCCCGCGTCTATGGGGCCCTGTGTAGTTGGCGCCACGTTTGTGAAGTACTGGTTGAATTCTTCGGCCAATGGGGTGCCAGAGATTTTGTTATTATTTAAAGTTATTTCCAACTCAGGAGAATCGGAACTTTTTGGATTAAGTACATCGTTTATAATTCTCCAAGTTATGTCTGGTTTCTTTTGCGCATCATAAAACAGGTCATGATAATAAGAATCCTTAGCTTTTCTGAGATCTTTGTTTAATTTGTTTCTGTATTTTTTCAATGTTGCAAGGTCCGAAGAATCGCGCGAACGCAGAAATTTCCTGAATAACTTGTTTTTTTCATTGATCATTTTTACATATTCAGGACGGACCCACGGCTTTCTAATCTTCTTTTTCAATTTTACTGTTTTGTATGGAAACGAAATGTTGTATATGCGACGAAAGATCAACAGGAACTGATTGTAGGCTTCTGAAGCATCATTTTGGGAATATATGGAAGACCAGTCGCAGTTCAGCACGCATGTGCGAAATGAATTGAGGTTTTCACTTGACATAGGCCTGTATAGCATGGTTGATTTACGTTGTTGATTCTTGCGAGTAAAGTAAGAGCACACGATGAAATACTTCGGATAGCCAGAAAGCAAAGTAACAGATAGGTCGAACTTAACCTAAGCACACAATATCTTGCCACCATGTACTTACTGCACTGGAATAAATAGCAGGGAGGAAATCTTCAAACTCAAATTTAAGCTGATTTGGAAAAGTTCCAGGGGAGAGGAAAGAACACAGGATGAAAGCTCTCACACAAATCGACATACAACTCGACAAAAAGATTAATGCTCAAATTATAGTTTTTACTCCGGCAATATTGTCATGATGAAGCTAAAAGGAATAATTATAGCCACAATATCTCGAGGAATATCATATCATAGTATCATAGCTTAGCATAGTAATAAGGTATGTAATTTTTTAATCCGTATTGGCAAAGTATCAGACAGTAGCGCACCCAGGATCTCTGCCAGGGGGGGTGTCAGTTTGCCTTAAGTTGCCAGTACCAACTAAACAGCACTAATTTCAATTTCGTCACGGGAAATTGTCAAAAAATGTGCCTTTTGCGCAAGTTTGCGGGTGAGCAGACGATTGCGTGTCTTACATCGTAGTTGGAGTACTCAAAGGCGCAAGGAAAGAAAAGGGGTTAAACAAAAGGCGGGGTTAACTCGGCCTCAGGGGGGGGGGGGGGGGTTACAACCCCCGAACCCCCCCGTCGGTGCGCCACTGGTTTCAGAGTATCATGTATTTTTTTCGTTATATAAAAATACTCCTTGAACAGCCCCTCCTCCTCCAGGAAGAGATGTGATAAGTGATGCATCAACTCTGTGAGATGCTGATGAGAAAATTCACTCTTGTCATTATTTTCCCATCTAGCCGTGGCCTTCAAAACACCATCAGCCTGATAACAGGAGCTGCGCTGTTGAGGGCTGTGAACGAAATACTGAGTTTTCGTAGCGCCATCACACTTTTGACGTGAAGTGAAAATGGCAGCAACCGTATTTCGTGCAAATAAATGAGCACCGGATGAAAACTTTGCACTAACTATGAATTAATGAGTTCCGAGTCACCAGCTAACGACCCGAGCAGAATTATTCCAAAAGGGCCTAAGTTCTTTCAGTATACATCAAGCTAGCGTCAAGGCTACGTTGTTTATTATTGGGCGTGAAGTTGCGAAGTGCGCACAGTTGAACGAGCCACCAATCCGGCATTTCGTTTTTCGCTCCTCTATACTCATAGGAATTGGTAAGTACTGCATTCTGATAAATGGCCCTCAAAACGTACCTTGCTTCATGTAGATGAAACAGACACTCATCTCTTGTGTGATGATCTTGTTTTCACGTGTCGTGGTCTGCCATGGTTCGATGGTCATGTGCGATCTGGTTGTATACCAATTATAGTCTTTCTAGGCGAGCATTTCGTGAGTCAATGAAGTGTGCGTCTCTTTGTCTAGTCCTTTTATTGCGATAGCAATTATATGGACACTCCAAAGCAGATTTCTGCCGTCGGCGTCGCCGTCGCCGTCGCCATCAGGTTCCGTATGACGTCAATGGAGATGAAATCGTCGCCGCGCGCCGCCGAACGCTGTATGTGCGAGTGAAAGGGCGCGAGGGACGCGCGCTTTCACGGGGAGTGAGCGCACGGCGGAGAACAAACGCGCGTTCTGTGACGTGCTTCCTTAAGGGCTGCAGAAGTAGGCGTCTCTTTCCGCCTTTACAATCACCACTTTACATCATGTAGAGCAAACGCGCCTTCTTCTGACGCACGAACGGCCTTGGGGGGGGGGGCAGGGAAGGGAGGCGACGTTTTGCTGCGGCACCAAGTGCCTATTTATATCAGAGGCTCCGGCAACAGTCACCAACGCCGCACGCATTTTGAGCGAACGCGGGCAAAACGCCGACGGCGTCGACAACAGTGCTGTGTGTTGCCGGTGCTGCTGCATGTCCAAGTTTGTACAGCGGATAAAACTACTATCCTTACTCCGTATAGCTCTCTACTAAGTTGCTATTGCAATTGATGCTTCGCCTTTCGGGTGAAACTGCGACAACTTTTTTTTATGCTTTCCGCAGTTTTCTGTAACATGATAAAATATGCAGTCCAGCTTCACTTCTACGACGCTTTTGGCTCCGCCAACAGGATCCCACCAAGGCGTCAATTTCCAACTGCGCCTTTAGCGACCAGGCGCAGTTGGAAATTGACGCCTTGGTGGGCCCGGCACGCGGCGGCGGCCACTGGAGTCCTGGACTAAGGACCCCCCCCCCCCCCTCTGGCCCCCTTAACCCTATTTTACCTCAATAACGTTATTTCTCTCTCTCTCTCTCTTTCTCTCAAACTGCGTACAGTGTGACACCCCGTGGAGCACTTCCTCGTACTGTCCAAAGTATGACCAACAGTGATCCCATTTGCGAAGCCATTTGAACAGCGACTAAATTTAAGATTACCAAAATACTTGGTTCACGATCATGCCCGCTAAACAGAGCTGTGCCTCGACAGCCCCGCGAGAATTTATTGTAAACAGCAATCTCATTATTATGGTACTAAAGGGCAGATTTTGATTAAGTCCTTGTGAATCGATTCCTTATACAAGGACTTCTTGAAAAATGACATTAGTCAGTTATGCGCATAATAGTGTTTTTATTCTAAAGTGTACACGAACTTTTACTTAACGCGGTTGCATATGGATCGCTTTTCCAGACTTGGGATATTTTTCGGTTGTTAACAATTATTTGTTTTTGCAAACTTAGTACGCATGTGTGTGTGCAACACGCGTGTGCGTATTTCTCAACTGCGCATTCGAATAGCCGACTCTAATGTAGCGTACCGTCCCACAAGCTGAGCCTTTTTTTCTCAGGAAGTTTTTCTCCTTAGCCAGCCAGTAAAATTTTCGGAATTTCTCGCACACGGTGGAGCCCTTCTCGGCCATCCGTGCTGACTGTTCGTTTTCATGAAGACGCGCAACTTTCTCCACTGGAACGCTTTGCTCGAAGATAAAAGTTTGAATGGAAAACGTGCCTTACATATTATAATTTGGGCGCTTATTCCCAAAGGCGTCCTTACTCGAGAACCTTTCGCAAGAGCAGATGCCTGCCAAAGGCGTGGCAAATGCGCTGATGGGCATCTTAACCAAACCTGCCGGCTTTGACAAAAAGCATTTACGAACATGACGCTTTGTGAAGTTTGTTCCTGCTCTCTGTTATTTTTTTACCTATTTTATTCTACGGATTCTCTATAGAAGCGAAAAAGAAGTTACAGGCCTGCGCGGCACACGCAGCCACAGTAACAGCGTAAGCTGAAGAGTAGGTTCAATTTCTGCACCACGCCCAACTGCTTCGCGGCAAAGTCTCTTCGCCTCGCTTCGACGAGAACGATCTCAACTGTCCGCCCGGCGTCGACGGTGAGCTGCGGCTTGCAATGCCCTCTGCACAACAGTCTGCTGAGCTCGATGATGCCTGGTTGTAGCCGCGCACGTGGCTCTACGATTAGCTTCTTCAGCAGCGGTTCGCACCTTGCTAGGAGGCGCCATAACGTGTTCCGAAGAGGTATCCAGAATACGTGGCGCACACACATCTCACATCCCTTGACCCGTGGCACGGTACGCTGTTGATGTTGACGATTATTGTTTATTGGAATTTTCTAAACGGGCTGGTGACAAATAGTCGCGTAGCCTGCTTGAGTTAACCAGGTCTAGTTACATGCGGCATGCAACTGCTATATGCAACTTACATGTCAGGCACGCTGCGTTTGCAGGCGCCTTAACTAGATGGCACCACCATACTGGCGAAGGCTCGAGATCACGTTTATTGCGCGTCTTGTCTGAATCGCATCTCGTCGTCTGCGCCTGCGCGCTTGCATAGGGCATTTTTCCGCTGCCTGTTAGCAAGCCCTTGCGTGGCTCAGTGGTAAAGTATCCGACTCCCACGAAACAGGCCTGGATTCGATCCCGGCGGGGACCGGATGCTTTTTTTTTCGCATTTCCGGCGATAGCGGTTACGGTCGCCAGCGGCGGCAGCGGAGATGGTGGCGGCGGACACCATCGCGAACTGAAACGGCTATGGGAATGAGCCCATAACAGCTTACTCTGTAATATCCCCACAAAGCCCAATGTATCATTTTTGACACGCTGATTTTGGCACCTAAAATTCTGATTTAAGGACTGGAAACCCTATGCAGGGCCCATACACGTATTTTTGATATACTTGAGGGAGTTCTCAGTTCTGGATAGTTTTGAAGATCAATTACTAAGTAATTATTTACCGTAATAATTATTGTGTACACAATTATTGTTTCATTGTTTTCTTTGTACCAATATACCCCCCTATAAGCGTAAATAAATGTGAATAAGCTGTTTTAATTTTTATTGATGTGGAATGGCATTCGGGTTTTGTGGGTATAGGCTATACCAAGAAACTCGCACGAAAATAATTTCGCCAGAGACAAGGCTTATCCGTGGTCCCGTTACCAGCACACAGGGGCCTTCACACTCTGGCAAGCCGAGCGAAACTACAGCGTTTAACGTTTTTGTATATGCTACTCCACAACTCATTTAAACTAAACTACTCAGACTTTATAAACCTTAAATCCACTCGTCAGACTCGACAGATGCACCCACATAGACTCGAAGAGTTTTCCTGCAATAATAACGAGTTCTTGTTTTCATACTTCCCACAAGCTGTGCGAGAATGTAATGAACTGAACCCGTGTGTCACCGCGCAAACAACGTTTTCCAAATTTGTTGAGCTTGCCGAGAAGGCAGTCCTCTCTTTTACTTATTAATATTATTTGCGTCTCTGTATGTGTTCCCACCTATCCTGTATTTTCTTAAGCCAGGATTGCAAATGTACATATAAGTGTCAAATTGTCCACCCACACCTGTAATAACCCCCATGGGCTTGACAGTATGTTGAAATAAATAAAATAAATAAATAAGATAAGCTTCATAAGAAACGGTGACAATATAATGATGCACTAGCACGAAGTTGTGTTCAAGTCCAGCATTCACCTTCTATATTTCTGTACTTTTCTTTTAGCAGTGCGTAAATCCTCGCTTCCCATCAATTCAGAAGAGGCAGGCACGTCCTTCTGGAGAAAGAAGCAATAAGGTACACTGGCGCAATAGAAACGCAGATATTCATATCAGGCTATATATCTTTCTGATATCCCCTTATTGTTTTCGTTTGCCGTTCGAGGTGTCCACCTTTTCTTTAAAAAATTTCGTTTCCCTCTCAAAGCGGCGCCGATCTGGTTCCGATCTGCATAAATTGCCGACAGTATAGCTGATTTCGGGAACGCCCTATCGCACGCGTTTCCGAAAATAATAGAGTGCCCGGACAGACAGGAGAAAAAAGAGAGAGAGAGACGCAGCGCTAAACTGTCGGTGAAAGTTACACACAAAACGAACCCGCCGAACAAAAGCAGGCGTTCGGGGGAGTTATAAGGAAGGAAAAGAAAAATACCGCTTCGTAAAGCAGCGACTGAATGGGCTCAGTGTTCGGAAAAGGGCGAGACAGTCGAGAACCGAAGCACGCCTGTCAAATTGGAGCTCGAGACACGAAATCAAGCACAAGCTAAACACGTTTCTAAGGGGACGCGCCAAGCCGTCGCAAGAACACGTCTCGCAGTGAGGATCAGCGAGGCTCCGGGTAAGAGATTCGCAGGGAAAAAGTACATGTGATGTCTGTGCATTGCATTGGACTTGGATGCACATGGGCAATACTGCTGTATGTATACCCGTCACTGCTTGAGAAAAGACATCGCGACGAGTGAACTTTCCTGACTTACTAGAAACACTGCCTCGAAAAATGGGCTCTATATGGAAAGTCTGCAGGTGTTTGCTGTGAAGTAAATGCAATGCCTACACTCATCCTGTGCCGTTGTGGCGTTACGCTCTTTGTCCGCTCCAATATGAGCACACTTTCCGAGAGCAACCTGTCAGCCTGTGAAGCGAAGCAAATAGAGTCGTTAACCACTTCTGGCTATGTCTGTGGGTTTTCTGCTGTCAAAACATGTAATCTATAAAGAAATCTATAGGTAAGTCTAAATTTAACTCTTTGACCGTGAACTTGCCACTACACAGAGCCCAGGCGAAAAAGTACCCAAGAAATGGAAGCATTCATTAATCCAACTTCGTTGAAATACCTCATCTTTCCATTTTTTTTTCGTGGCAACATGTAGATATTTATTAACGTTGCGCCCAAAACTGCGCAAATTATTCTTACCAGTATGGACATACGAACTGTGTACTAACATCATCAGCATATATATCGCTCTAAGTTTTACAATTTCGTGCCACTAGAAAAAATTCAGCGGCGATGTAGTGGTGAACGCGAGAGAAATGCGTTAGCATTACGTCGCGCCTCTGTGAGGTCACTGACCACAGATTTGAACCCCGTTCACCGCATTGCAAAGTGCTCATTTGACACGTCCTGCTTATTCGACGAGCGAAGTGAAACTGACGATGGTCCGGCGTAGACCACAGTAAGTTGTGCTATCCCTTCTCTACCACGTGACTGGCTTCCCACACTTCACACCCCCATACACTTTTTCTTTTTTTCACTTTAACACGCCTAATGCTAACGCATCACAAAAAAAGAAAAAAATCAAAAGAACCAGCATATTTGTGGCTCACCGCTTGTGGGCGTACAGAAGACACCGTCTTCTCCGTGTGAAAGACGCCAAGTTCTCAAACCAAGCGACTGCGCCACCTGGACTCTTCGATCCACCTTCGTATCCCAACTTTTACATTACAGTCTTTTGCGTTTACGCATTGCAATGGCCGAAAACACAACGTGGGCTGATTGCGGTCGCGAGGCGACGCTACAGCACGTTCTGTGCGACTGTCCTCTTTAAAGCGTACAGAGACAATC
This sequence comes from Dermacentor silvarum, assembly GCF_013339745.2. Classification (NCBI taxonomy): domain Eukaryota; kingdom Metazoa; phylum Arthropoda; class Arachnida; order Ixodida; family Ixodidae; genus Dermacentor; species Dermacentor silvarum. The sequence goes on along the minus strand of NC_051163.1, from coordinate 123,655,934 downwards.
GCTCGCAACTGCGCTAGCTCGCTTCGACCAGAGAGCATTGTCAGAGCAAACCATATTGGGATGCCGACTTCCAAAGCCGTCGCACCAGAGGGCGACGAAAGCACTGCTACAGTTGTTAAGGACTACCGGCCTGCAAAAACGGCTTTAGCTTGAATAGGTGTTCATTGTACAACAGAGGAACCTGTGCTGTGATATATAGTCTGCGCTGATCGTGACCGGCTGCGATCGTTTGTGCGCTCTGTCTGTGTCTTCTCTCTCTCTATCTCTCTCATTTCTTATCTCGTTACCTCCGCCATACCCCGTTCCTCAGTGTAAGAAAGTAAACCGGAGTTTCAGTTCTGGTTACCGGCCCTGCCTTTCTCCTTTCTGGCGTGGTGCCATTCAAGCTGTCTGAGCTAAGCTTTCTAATCTTCCTCCCGGAAACTCGTGCATGCTATGGGAAAGAATCTCAAACTTTTAATAAGCTTAACTGAAATCGACCAACCGTAAATGGTTAAACTGCCACCCATGCTTTTACACATTATCCCTCGTGCATTTCTCCTTTTACAGTTTATCCCAAATGACGGCCATAATTTACGAAGAAAGCAGCGCTTCTTAGAAGAAACGAGAAAATCGGTTATGGCGATGAACAAAGGCAAATAAATCAGGCTTGCTAGTCACTAAAATGAAGGCGCTCAAATCGTTCAGCGATTCTGACACAGCGAGTAACGTGACAATGTTGACAGTGAGTCCTCCATGTGTAACCAGGGAAGTCGGGTGTGAAAGCCTGACTTGATACTATGCCGCAGTTTTCAAGATAACGAGGCTGTCACGGCTGAGGTACGAAAGATTTTAATGCGCTGCATTTTATTTGCGTGGTTGACAATGCACATTTGTCACACCCGTATCGCATCCGATGCACAAGGAGACGGAGCAGAAAGAACACGTTCGGACGAATGTGCATGACAGAGCTACAAACTGTGCGCCTGTGAGCCCGTCATGCCATGTTTTAATGCCAACTACGAGATTTCTTTTTTTTTTCCTTATCTGTCTTTTTCTCCGAGTCCTCTTTGTTCTTTTATATATATATATATATATATATATATATATATATATATATATATATATATATATTGCAGTATAAAAGGATTGGACATCCAACGCACAGAATTCGGAAACTCTCAATTGGAACCTGGACAAGTATGCCGGGAACACTGAGTGCTCCGACAGTAAAATTGGGCACATTTATCGAATTGCGTTTTTAACGGGTAATGAAATTGAACACAAAATTATACGCAATGCGATCTACCATGGGCAACACATACTAAACGCAGTCTTTTAATGCACAACTACAGCGCCGCAGACTTTGTACTGTGTTGGTGCACTTCAACAATAGTGTATTAACACTATCCCTGGATTACTTGCATAATAACGACTTGCAACACCTTTGGTTAATAACAGCGCAACGCAAACTAAAAATGTTCGTCTCACTCAGATGTCTGTATGTAGAAGGGCAGTCGGATTTTTGATTCGTGCAGTGGCGACCGGGTAGTAATGTCGCGGAGTGCAAGTGGTATCCGCCCAACGGAACGACCGACCTTCTGGCGTGGCTCGACTTAACTGCTACTACTACTTCTACTACCCGCCGCTGTGCTGTTTGAGCTGCTCTATAGTGTCCTGTTCCTATAATGCAGTAATTCTTTCTTACATTTCTAGTCACTACTGCATTATTGAAGTGAAAATCTGTGAATACCTGACTGTCAACGGCGCACATTTGACAGGGCAGTACAAGTTTTATAGCTGCAGGTACGTGTGGACGACTGCGGAAATCCGTGAATTTGTTCATTGAAACATGTTCGCTCTTACCTGTGCTTCTTGTGTGTTGGAACTCAATTGATAGTAAACGTGAGATACGAGCTCACGAAAAAGGTATGAGAAGTGTTCTACGCCACATGAAACGTTCACACATGCAAAATTCAAACTGCTGAAATCACACAATCCCTGAAGACTAGTAACCGCGCACGGCGCTTATATGCCAAGCCTGTAATTTTAAGGTATTTTTTAATTTTTCATTCCTTTCTTGGTTTTTTTTATATTATTTGATGCTTATTAAAGGCAAATCATGCTTTAAGCGGCACCAAGCAGAAATACTAAATCAATTCAGACGCGTACAGTATTCTTTTCAAACCGCCTTTGGCATATTTCATCTGAGTAGTACCGCTCGCCGTCATCGGTGGCGCCACTTGTTCCGTTCAAAGCTAGAGCGCACGAGGCCCATGCTGGACTGAGCGACCATCTGCGAGAAAGTTCAAAACGTCGGCGACATCGACATTGGACTTTCTCGCCTTGTCTGAATTTTTCCTCCCCTTCTCGCTTCCTCCAGTGCATGGTAGCCAACCGGGCTCAGTCATGGTTAACCTCCATGTCTTCCATTTAGCCTTCTTTCTCCCTTTGAAACCGAATAATTTACTGAATCATGCACGGTTCCTTACTCGCTAGTACAGCTCAGAAAACAAGTGTTCCTGAGCACCACTTATATAATTATGCTTTCCGCGGCCATTGTGCGAAACAAAAAATGTCGCAATTTCGCCCGAAAGGCGAAGCATCAATTGCGATAGCAAATTGGTAGAGAGCTATTCGGAGTAGGGATAGTAGTTTTATCGGCCGCATAAACTTATATAGATAAAGATAAAGATAAAAGACGGTGCGGGCGACGGCCACCACAGCCAGTGCAAGCGTATTTGTTGGCAGAGTAGAAGCTGCTCCTCCCCCCCCCCCCTCCTCCCTCCCGCGCTGCCTCGCCGCTTTTTTTTTTTCTTTTTTTTTTTTTTTTTGCTTTCGCGTGGAAGATTGCGTTGCCAGTTCCCCTTGCGCTGGGTTGCAAGATAAGCATTTGGTGCCGTAGCACAGCGTCGCCCGCCTCCCTCTCCCCCATACCCCAGCGGCCTTTCGCGCGACAATCGCGTTTGCTTTCCGCCGTGCGTTGGTCCTTCGTGATAGCGCGCGTCCCCCGCGCGGTTTTACTCGCGCATACGGCGCGCCACGACGATTTTATCGCCCTTGGAATCTATACGGAACCTCACGGCGACGGCAGAAATCCCGTTGAAGTGTCCATATAATTGCTATCGCAATAAAACGCAACTCTTGCAGTTCGCATAAAACAACTGCAACTTAGCTGATGCATGTGCTAAAACAGGCAATGACATTATTCAGGGCTTATTATTTTCGTTACTAACTGCATTTGCCGTGACGAAAACGCACGGCAGCAAACGAGCCGTGAAAGTTGTCTCGCCGAGCACAACAACCCCTACTTGGCAGTTAACTATGTGGTGAACTATGCCCTTGAGTTTTGAATGTGAAATTCTTCAGTGGTCGCCCCTTGAAGCACAGGCTTGCGGCATCCTCCGAATCACCTGTTCATTGATTTTGTTGCTCTTTCGCGTCTTCGCTTCCTTCTCTCTTTGTATTGCACGTTTCTCTTCCTCCAGCGTAGGGTAGCCAACCAGGCACTTTTCTGGCCAACCATCTCTGACTTCTTTTTTTCCCTCCCCCCTCTCCGTCTCTCTCCACTGTCTGACACGAACAGCTCGAATGTGGAGATAACCGCGATGATGGCTGGTGAAAATGGCAGAAGGCACGCAGCGGGAACGATCACGGACCGCCACTGACCGCAGCACACTTCTAGAATACGGCGTGAAATTTCTCCTTTTATTTTTTCTACCCTCTCATAACAGGCATTCTTTCCTTCATTTATTCATTATTTCCCTTTTTTTTTATGAACCCAAGCGCCTTCTTTGTAAGTTTTTAACCTCCGAGATCGCAATGCCTGATCTTTGCGCCTTTTCTCTCTCTCTCTGCTCCAAGTCTGCGATGGGAGGAACTTCCAATTTCGACAAATTGAAAGGGAAAGGGGACGAACCGAGGGGAAAAAGGGGGAAAAAAAAGAGAGACAAACAGTCCGTACAATTTCTCGGCGTAGAGAACGAAACGCGGTGCGCTAACACCACTATCCCGGCAGCAGCAGCAAGCGAGATCCGGGCAGCGACGGTTTTGCTCCCCCAGGGTGAACAAGCGACGCGCAGCCAGGGAATAACGGCAAAATTTGAAATGCGCATCGAGCTCGCCGTCGCGTTCGCATCTCTGGATTATGCGCGCGAGGCTCTGGAAGACGGTCTCGTTTGTTTTTATGCCTGGTACTCGCTTTTCTTTCAGCTTTTGAAAGAAAGAGGTGATGGCGCCTTGCTAGACGGTACTTATGATTGGGTACCGCCCGGCCCCGTCATTCGCTTTACTCCTGGTTTTCCTCTTGCGTTGCGACGCAATAGGACGTTGTGCCCCGCTATACGTCTCGGCGCTGAACGCCGCTTTTGTGTCTATCGTTGTTTTGATTCTGTTTACGCTGGAGAATGGGCGGACAGACGACGCGAGAGATACGTACGCGATTTGGATCGGAGAAAAATAGAGACAAAAAAAAAAGTGAAGCGAACGTCAGAGCAAATAACGACCACGGATTCCTCGTGCGCAAACCGTATTATGTTCAGCGGCGAGCACTGAGTGCGGGCGAATTTGTATAGACCCGTTTTGTCGGTTCGTGAAAGAGAATAACCTTGTTTCCGTCGTCTCCTTTCTGCAAGAATACCTTTCCCTCTCTTTTCACCCCCTTGCGATTTCTATTCTAAACGTCATTTCTTGCCTTTTGAGGCACGGTGCGTGGGTGGCTTCCACCACTGTTGGCCTTCCCGAGTTTGCTTTGATTTTCAATAGCACCTTGGGTACGCGACTGCGTGTTAGCGCAGTGCTGGTGAATTCATTTGCGGCGAAGAGGGGGTAGTGAGGACGTCACACTGTCTACAGCGGCAGTGCATGCTAACGTATATATATATATATATATATATATATATATATATATATATATATACCGACTCACTCTGCGTTTCGCTTACACGAGAACGCAATCAGGAAAATTGAACCCCTCCGGTGGCTCGGGCCACTTCGGGTAAACAGCATAACAGAATACTTTTTGTTTTGTGGCCAGGAAGAGCGCAATGAAAACACTGCGCACTAGCACGCCGTAGAGTGGCTTGTTGGGCACTGCGCACAAATAATGGTGTTCACTTTCACTTTCTCTCGTTCTCTCTCTCTCTCTCTCTCTGTTGAAGTGGGAGATTGAAAGCCGGCAGGCTTTCGGTAGGCTGTCCGTGCTTTGGAGTTGGTAATTAATAGCTTAGAGAAAAGCGGTTGGTTTACAAATACGCACCTTATTCTAAAAGAAAAAGAAAGTTAATGCCATCAGTCGCGCTCCCACGCGTTGCCGTGTGTCCTCGCACACGACAACACATAGGCACCGACGAAGCCTCCAATGAAGAGCCGAGCCTCCAATGAAGAGCCGTTTTTAAAGCAACCAGGGCAGTGACGGTGCTAACACTAGCTGAGAGTTTAGCATGAATTTTCGTCAAACAGAGTTCAATGTAATTGCTTCATGTGCTGTGCCATGGGGAAAGCTTGTTGAAACTTGTATTCAATGTTCAAATTTGCTTCATGACTGCATTTGCGAGGTTCACCTGCAAAAATTCCGAACGAGGAAATTACGGTATTGGAAATTCTGCGGTTTAACATGTCAAAACCTCGATCTGGTTATGGCGTACACTGTATGAGAGGCTCAGAATTAATTTTTACCACCCGGGGTTCCGTAGTGTGCACCCAATGCAAGGTACACAAGCATTCTTGCTGTCCAACCCCATAGAAATGCGGCCGCCTGGGCAGGGATTTAACCCGCGACCTCGAGCTTAGCAGCGCAACACCATAGCAACTGGGCTGTCCAATAAGACGAGACACGTCTCATCAGCAGCACTTGATTGTGCACTTGCATATATGATTATACTCTACCTCGTGCGGGAAACATGGCCAGTATGGCACCTTTGGCGCGTAATGTTTATTAATGAATGATTAACATAGAGACCGGCACCGCACACTTAGCCACTGGGAGCATTGGAATACTAATGATCCGTTTCCCTTAATGAGGACGGCCATAACGTGAGAGCTCGGCTTCTCTGCGCCGTGAGTACGATGTGGCGATGTCGCCAACGTGTGTCCAACATCCATCGGCGAAACACAAGCGCCGGTGATAATAGCAAACTACACGAGACATGTTTCAAAACTTTTGGTAATATTTGTCTTATTTAATGAAGAGTCGGACAGAAACCTGTCTGGTGAGAATAAATGGTACAATAAAACAAACACTCGGCAAAATGTAAAAATAGAAAGACTAAGACGTTTTCGGGACCCTTTGTTTACAATCGACAACGTAAGTCAGTGACTCTTAGGTAAAGAATGGTGCAATGGTGCAGTGCGCATGCAGAAATGTGCGGTAGATTACCACGTGTCCACGTTCACAATATAGAGTTTAAGGTATTACATACCCAAAGTTAGCAGGACTCAAACTGGCGGGCGTACAAAAAAAAAACGCAAGAAGGTATACAAAAGAACGCAAGCAAGGCCGTGGGGCTTTGGGTACACGAACAGGCTTGAGTTCGTCTTGGACGCTTGAGTGCGTGCCCAGTCTCTTTATATTTATATTTTGACAGGTGTTTGTTCTAATTTACACTCAACCACCAAAGGCGACATAAGCTTCTCAGGAATCGTTCATTTTTGAGCTATATCAGGGTTTTCTTTTTTAAGAAATAGAGTAGCAACCAGCGTCTGCCGAGCGTTGTCATAATGGCCTTAACATGAGTTGAGCTTGTGCAGGAATCGGAAATTAGCGCCGGTAATATTTGATACAAACGCGTTCAAAATGACCTAGCTATTGAACGAAAAACCGACAGTCGCCCATTGAGCGAATGTCGTGGGACGGCGAAACTGCACTTAAATTCTCACTGGCTGCGACGCCACACGAGCGCGCCTCGACAGAGCAGAGCGGGCGAGAGGGAACACCTGCTGAGAGAGTGATTGTGAAGGGGAACAGGCGCCATTTTCTGCAACCCTTTAGGTAGCTCGACCCGAAATAAAGGAACTGCCCGATCAAAAGGCATTAGAAGCGCTTTCTACGTCGAGAAGCACACGGAGTGCCACTTCACCAGAGCTTCTGGTGTCCTCCAGGGACGATGCGACGTCCGTGATTAAGTCAGCAGCGCATCGGTGACGGCGGAACCAAGTGTGCTTTTCCGGGAAGAAGTGGAGAGCTCGTGAGATCCAATCGAGGCGCGTCAATGCTACAGACTCCAACACCTGGAAGGCCGCTGAAGTGAGGGACACAATCCTGTAGAAAGTGAACACCTGCTGTGGCGACAGCACGCCAGGTGTTGCGTGAGGGGAGAGGGCATCGCTACAACGCCATGCCACCCTCGCTGTCGGAAGCCTCTGTTATCCGGGCGTTCCTTGTCCGCGCAAGCTATCGCCTGCGTTCTAAATGCGCCTGGGAAAGGCCAAATCAAAAAGCGCCAAGTTGCTCAGCGCGCTCGCTTGCCCGCGAGGAGTTCATAACACGAACAACCGCTCAGCGGCGTTCATTTGGACATTAGTGATTTCGCATTTACAACTCATAAATGCTTAGGTGTCCCCAGATTTTTGTTTCATCCGTTAGGGCGAAAATTCATTTAGAAAACCACTAAGTAGAGCCACCGCAATGAAATTTGATATTGATGTTAGGCACGAAAAGACTGATTCAGATAGTGATTCAGCATCTGTGCATTCGTGGACAAAGGTTAGAAGGGTAGCAATTAGATGCGTTGCTGCAAATCACCCACCTCACGCTTTGGAGATTTCAGCAGTGTGTTCAGAAGTATCAATGTTTTCACAATCAAACTTGGCACGGATAAATTATCTTGAGATGAACATGCTGGCGGTGCTACGAACGTCTTTATTTCAAAGTTTGGAAGGTCTCCAGGCGCGGAAAATTTTTAAACCTAAAGGCGCTCTGAAGGCCACCATAGGAAATCATCAAACTTGTGCTAACTTGGTTTCTTCTCAATAGTTGCAGGGACGACCTTAATATTTTCCTCTTGCGAGCTAATTGGCGCGTTAAAGTCCAACTTGAAAGAAAACAAATGCTTGTGGGAAGGAACGATTTGTAGGGACACTGGGGGTGCAGCTCAAGATTCTCAAGGTGGTGACGGTATATTTTAAATGCTTTTCAAAGCATCGAATTAAATTTTGTAATTGTTGGTCGAAGGAAACAGCAAACATCTGTGCATTAAACTTTGCACACGCACACGGGAGAACTTCCAGAGATTTACTAGATTCAACGGTTGAAACTATTGTTAATGATCGTCCAGCAGTGGACATAAATAGGCTGGTGATGATGCTGATGATCATTATTATTATACGTTGAACGGCGCCCTTGGAACAAGGGCGACTCGGCGCGACGTGCGGAGCCGGTGATAAAGATGAACGCAAGTGAGAGAGAGAAACAGATCAAAGGCAGACAGGTTAACCAAGAACAGTGTGGTTGGCTACCCTGCATGCGGGTAAATGGATTCAAAGAGATAGAAACAGATAAACAGGAGACGAGAGTACAAAGTACCACGGGGAACTAAAACCGCTTCGTTGTAGTGAGGTTAAAGGCTCTAACAAAAAGCATGCATGACACCCTGGGCATGTTTGATTGATTGATTGATTGATTGATTCATAATGGAAATTTTTGCAACTTTCGTCGCCGGCATTTTCTTGACATTTCGTTTGCAATTAATATAAAGAAATGATAAAATATGAGCAAATAAGAAGACATGATAAATATGAGCGAATAAGAAGACAGACAACACAAAAATGTCACAGTTTCGCCCTAAGGGCGAAGCATTGAATGCGATAGCAACACAGCAATCTCATACGAAGTAAGGTGAGCGGCTTTGGTAGCAATATGAATTGTAGTAAACATGAGCTCATTAAGTAAGCAGGTGTGCTGCGGCGTAAGTTGACCGACATGAAGAGAGACTCGATGACCACGAGAAGGCGCGTGTGAAACGGTGGTGTTGATGAGAAAGGCTTCCCGTGGGCAGCGCGTGCGAAGGGACACACCTGGAGCGCCGCACTGCCGATCCGGGCAGCATTGCATGTGTAGCGTGCGTTGGAAAATGCGGCCCGACTATTACTAACTGAATGAACAAGCGTGGTGTGAGCGCGCACAAACAAACATGAATAGATCACACTGAATGACTGCAGACAACGACTGTCAAAATGCTGGCAGCAAGCAGATACGCCGCAGCGGGCGAAGGTACGCGCGGTCTATCGCTTCAACGGAAACTGAGCGGCGAATGCACAGCGCATAAAGGTCAGAGCCGTGTGGAGATAAGAGACGGTGCGGGCGAGCGACGAGCGCGGTTGTTGGCAGAGTAGAAGTGCGCCCCCCCCCCCCCCCCGCTTCCACCGGCGCTGGCTTCCCGCTTCCTTGCTTGCGCGTGGGAGATTGAGTGCGTTCACTCTCCGTGATAGCGCGCGTCCCCGCACGCTTCCGCTCGGGCATACGACGCGCGGCGAAGATTTTATCTATACGTAACCTCACGGCGACGGCGACAACGACGGCGACGCCGACGGCAGAAATCCGGTTGAAGTGTCCATATAATTGCTATCGCAATAAAACACACAACGGCCAGCACTTATAGTCTACATGCTTACACCGAAGAGGAAATGCAGCGGGCGCCACACGACACTTGGTATAACGTGCAGAAGTTCGGTCAAAGAAAACAAGCAAATGAAGAAAACAAACAAATATACAAAGTAAGAATCAATCACAAATGTAGGGAAGTGTCGCCGTTGCCTCTTTGTTTCCGCCTCTGCGGCTCTAAAATTTGGCCCGTGATATTGCAAGTCACGCAAGACTTTTCTTTTTTACTTCTTCACTGTTAAGCAGGTTTTCTATCACAGGTTGCCTGTGGCTTTTGTGAAAGTCACCAATATTTGGTCGCATTCCGATCACGGCGGAATGCAAAGACGTTCGACTACCATGTGCTATTTGTGGTCGCAAAGGTCCCCAGGTGGCCAAATTAATCTGGAGCCCCCGCTTCGGCATCCTTTATAACCAACTCTGCATTTACGGGTCGTTAATTCATAGTTCATATTTTCCCAGCTGCAAACAGAACAGGAGGTCATCCGCGCCCATAAGAAGTGTATCCTTCCATTACGGTCTAACCCAACTTTCCTTTGAGGCGAATGAAATACAAGCTTTGCGCAGACACAGACGAGATGTAGTCCTTGCAACGAAATCTTTTGGGATGAAGGAATTTGCGCTCTAATGATTATGAACGTAGAAGCAGCGTAACGAAAATATAATTGGCAGTATTCTGAAAAGAATAATGGGACGAAGGTTCCGCTCCTAAATGAGTGGATATTTCGTTATTATCTCTATTCAATCTGAAAAAAAAATATGTAAATTGGAAAGGCCAAGAAGATCGCGCGATACGCAGTATGTCTGAAGACTTACTTCTAATTAGAACAAGGAACGACATATTCTTGAAGTACACCGTGAGGAGATAAAAAAATGAAAACAAAGACGCGAGCATTAAGCGGGTGCAGAGAGATTAGGTGCAGGGATTGGCGTTTACAACTTTTACAACCACACTTAAACGGAATATCGAAATACTTAACATACCTTACTGCACCTTACCGCTAGCCTTACTGCTAGCCTCCTACTTAGCTTGGTTGGCACCGTGGTTGCTGCGGTCCGGTAATGGCCCTGCGCTCGACTTTCGAACGAGGACGATTCTTGTTTTGTTTTTGTTTTTTTGTTTTTTCAACTACGCAGTTTTCCTTGAACAAGTATCGGCTTACTTTGCGGCTGGGGGGCACCCTCCCCCTACCGTCTGATGGAACGCACTCTTCACGGACTCACCCTCGTTTATCTTATCTTAGCAAAATAAATCATTACCACATTTATGTCTTCGTCATCCTCATCACAAGACTTCCGTTCAATTTTTCTTTGATATTCACTCCCAGCTCTTATAAGGGCACATTCGAATTGCCTATAGTGAGAGAAACAAGATATCAAAGACAAAATGGACAGAATAAACAGAAATACAGAATAAATGTCCGATTGACTGCCCACCACTATGGTAAGGAAAATAGTAGAAAAGATTAAAAAGGAAACGATGATATGAAAAATAGGATGTAGTCCGGCTCATTGAAGCACTGTGTTGTGCAGTTCGAATGCTGCCAAAAATGTGTAGCAGTGCCTTTAGAGCAACAGCAGCCGGCTTCGGTTGGGTCCGGGTCCATGAATGGTGTTCAATTAAGGACAGGTTGTAAATTTTATATTGGCCTCAATTATTTATTGCTTTATTTGATAAGGAATACCACTAAAGGCCCTCGTATGAGGGTATTACAGAGGGAGGCAGTAAGTAGACAGCTTTGACTCTTATAGAGCTGACCTTTACAGCTGTATAGGCGACGTCCGTGTTTGCTTCTCTTAGTCTCTTGTGTTTTTAAGTTCAGCTCTTTAAACTCGACTTAGCAATCCGCCAGGTAGCTCAGTTAAATACTGCTCTGACTTTTTCACTGTGTATCATATATATCACCGACATCTCTAGCATATCTCCAGCATATCATTAAAGCTTGTATCTCTCTCTATCTATCCTCCTTAGAGACAAAAATTGTTAACTAGTATATTTCGTTTGAGCTCCGAGAGTGAAATTTCCAAATGTCATACACCAAGGTGTATAAGGTCTACGACCAAGGGCATTCTATAAATGCCTGATAGGCGTTATAGCCAACACGTGTAGAAAGAGGAGAGACCAACATCGTGGGACAATGCCTCGCACATAGCAGCCACAGAAACCCGCAAGAGCGCCGTAGCTGTTGTTTTAATTGAACCAGGCTGAGTGACGAAAGATGCGCTGCACATCTCAACGTCTGCGTCTCCAGCGCTCCTGAACTACGTCCCTTCTGCTCCTGTTTACGTATATCCACCCTTTCTACTTTCTTCAGTGTAGGGTAGCCAACGGGGCTGCCTCGTGCCTAGCCTCCCTGCCTTTAATTTACCCTTTTTCTTTCTGTTTGTCCGTTGAACGGCGCCAGTCAGTTTTCTTAAGCGTCAGGTGATCTGGCTGCTGCTGCTTCTCCTCCCATAGAAGGCACGTACAAAAACACAGGCATGGTCTCAATTCACGCCCGTTCGGTGCCGGTCTCGCCTGGTTTGCAGTCCGTGGCGCGAACCGGACGACGGCTCCCTTACCCTAAACGTACCTAAGCGTACCTAACCCATATTTACGGTAGTGGCGTATATGAGGCTGCCTTTTCGTTCACTCGTGGAAATAAAGCTGGAAGTTAATTTTGAAAGTTATACGTCAGGTATAATATATATATATATATATATATATATATATATATATAGGTATGATAACGGAAAACCTAAAAATATTCATGCACGAACTGATGACGTTAGTCAATCAAAAACTAATGGAATTTCAGCAGCTATGCACGAACAACATATTCAATCAATGTACTCCAATAACGCTAGGTACAATACGTACTACACGGACGCAGCTGCGTATGCAGAGGCTACCGGGCAGCGCTACCAAAGGAGGTACGCCCTGGCAGTCGTGAACGCGATCAGCCAGCAGCAAATTACCGCGTCGACCACGGCGGGCTCCCTCACCTCGGCCGAAATGTTAGCAGTGGCGATCGCGCTCGCTCACGCGGAGCGTTCGGAAAGGGACTCAGTCGTGGTCACTGATTCCCGGGAGACATGTTGCATGTTTCTTAAGGGGCACGTGACTGCGGCTAGCCTCGCGATAATCCCCAAATCTTTCAACCACCGCCATCGCCTACTCTGGTGCCCGGGACATTCGGGGGTACAGGGGAACGAACAGGCTAACGCTTTAGCTCGAGCGTCTACTAACCGAGCGATGGCGTCCTCTTCGAACCCCAACCCCTCACACTATCCCTCACAAAATCCCATCAATTTAAATGTAAAAGACATCCTTGCTCATCAGCGCGGAGTCCGCAGAAAATACCCGCCGCCTCACCCGCAACTTAGCGGGGAAGAGGCCGCCGATTGGCGCAAAATACAGACCGGGGTATTCCCCCATCTAAATCTGCTAAATGCCATGTATCCCACCCGCTATAGGGCCACATGCCCTTGGTGCGGTGGCATACCTACACTAATACATGTGACCTGGGAGTGTAGTAAGCACCCTCATAGGCCCACTAATAATATCTCAATGGAGCAGTGGGAGGCACAGCTCGCCCGTTCCGACTTGGCAGGACAAAAGTCCTTAATTAGCCAGGTCAGGCAGGCGGCAGAGGCCAGTGGGGCCCTGGACTGAGAGGCTGCGACCACCGCTATACTTAATATATTTTCCAGCGAAATAAAGTTTATATATATATATATATATATATGTATATATATATATATATATATATACGTCAGGTAAAACTGCGAGACAACACTGTGTTACGAGGATATTTACCGTCACTTGACGATACTCCTTTTTACATTTTTTTCTCGCCTGACAAGAAATAGCCAATGCTGCAACATGTTCTTACATATTGATGTCAATGAAAAAAAAAAGAAAAGCAGGAAGGCATCGATCGTCAACGTGAACCGTGCAAATGGCGCGCACTCGTGAAAGTGACGCCGTACGGCGTTGTGTAAACACGAAAACGGTCAAAGTGCTACCGTTAAACTAGGGCGGACAAGGCCAACAAAGTGAAGCGTAGAACGCTGTTTGATTCGCGCAATGGCGGGACACAGTCCTGAAACCGGCCACGCCGAGCAAATATTATCCGCCGCACAAAGAGTGGCTGTCGCGCACGTGTGATGCGTGAAGAAAGTAGAGTGTGAGCACTGAAGAAACAAAGAAAACATTCGGATGCGTCAAAAATGACGCGGTGACCCACCCTCACTTCTTTCTTTGCCTTTTCTCAATAAAGCTTTACTCTCTCTCTCTCTCACCCGACGTTGTGGAACACAAAGGCTGAACAGTTTCTAGCCGTAGGCTTTCCATTGGTGGTGAGCAACACCGCGTTAGGGCAACCTGCTGCCGTATAGGCTACGTATGAAAGCGAAGCTTTGTCTGCACCTCCACCACACTTTGCGGGCGCTGCTGTTTGGCCCATTATACAATCAACTTGGGCCACTGTGCATATGCAACTGTTTATGTGCCACACTGGTTATGCGTCCGAACAGACAACTTGGGGCACGGGCTATGTGCACAACACGGTTGTAAGAGAACTGAAAGTAGGGCGCGTTGGTAGCTATTCATTATCATACTGCAGCGCGCACGCAACAAACGAGGACACAGGACAAAGGTAACACACAAGAGCTGACTCGCAACTCAGTTTATTTTTGGAAAGGAAGTTACGTACATGTATACGGTATGTATGCATATATGTAAGTACATTGTTATATGTGTGAGATATGTGTGGGAACCACCGATTTATTTTTTCATTTATTCATTCATTCATTCATTCTTTCTTTCATTATTTAGTTAAATAATCAATTTTTTAATTAATTTATTTATTTATTTATTTATTTATTTGATTTATTTCTTTATTTTCTTACGCTATACTAATGTAGGATCTAATGGCCATGAATAAAAATGTTTATGTTGAGCTGAATGAACAAGGTTTATTATTTCAATACCGCTAAATATTTTCTCCGTTCATTCTAGTGAGTAATCCATTTAAATCGAAGGTGGATATGATGATGATGATGATGATGATGATGATGATGATGATGATGATGATGATGATGATGATGATGATGATGATGATGATCATTTTGTATGGGGTTTTAGGGCGCAAGGGCCAGATATGGCCAAAGAGCGCCAGGCACGTGGTGATGAGTTTTCAATGAGACGTTCATGACATGCAGAAATTAACTGTGAACGGTGGTTTAAAACGAACTGTTGGCGCCTCTTGCCTAATCGCATTTCTTGCAAATGTATTGTGTCAATGTTGTTTCAGTAATGACAATAAACAGTCGTAGCATTCATTGAAGAAGGTTCAAAGCAAGTATTCCTGACGAGCTATTTAGTGCGCTGTCTTGTTGACAACTTTCCCCGACGAAACGAAATAAACGCTTCGCAACGCTTCCGTGTACTAAATTCAGTCTACTTCATATTTAAAGAAAAACAAAATGAGGCGCACAAACAGAACTACATGGCATCGAAAGACACACCAGTAGACCCTTCTTGGCGCTCCTCCTTTTATTGCACGAGGTGTACGAACATGAAAGCGCTGTCCAGCTGCAGTGTTCTAAACAGAGAACAACGCACTTCTTATCACATTAGCGCGCCAATTATAACCATAACTATTTTCTGGACGCTTGTTTATTGTTTGCCACAGGCATATTCATTCAATACACCCTCACAGCCCCCCCCCCCCTCCCCACCCATGAGGCCTTATATAAAGACGTGTGTTTGTCTGTGTGTGGGGGGAGGGGGGTAGTAAGCTAGGAGAAAGCCGCCAAAACAGTCACTAATATTACGATGAACACGGTAGCCAAGAAGTAAAAACAAATTAATTATGAGGTGTAGGCCCGGAAACTACCCAGTGCGTGATGCGGAAGCCGTAGTGGAAGGCCCCGGAATAATTCTGAGCACCTGAGATCCTTTAACGCGTACCCAAATCACAGTAGACTAGCGTTTTCTTGCATTCTGTTCCCATCAAAATGCGGCTGCCGCTGCCGGCGATCGAACCGGGGACGTCGTGCGCGGTAGCGCAACGCAGTGGTGCTGTGAACTATGGTCACTGTAGTGACCGCGGTGGTTAGCCAAAAAAGTAGAGCACACCGTGAAAACCGTATTAAATACGAAGCTACCAAGTCGACACAAATAAAAAACTCAATACAGGCACTATAGAAGCACATCGGTGTAGTAGACAAACCCCTATCGACATCATTATCGCGAACGATATCAACCAACGGTACGCTTTGAACACAGGGACCCCAAACCTGCTGGCAAACTCGTCCCGTCACCCGGTCGCACGAAGCAAACCCGTACGTGCGCGCAGTCTTCTTCGTCCGAGTGACCGACCCAGATTCGGGCCAGCTGCCTGGCAACTCTCCAAGAAGCCAAGCCGCTGCCTACGACGCCGCGAGCACAATCGTCGAAAGGCCCCCAGCGTTTCTATTTTGCTCTCGCTTTAACTCCCCGCTCGCTCGCCGGAGAAGCTTGAATGCGTTTCTCGCTTCGTCCTACCCTGTCGTCACTGACTCCGCCTTTTCCTCTTTTTTTTCTTTTTTCTTTCTTCCTTCTCGCAACAATGGCCTTTGTGTGTCTCACACAACGGTACCAAGCGTGATTGCCAGAGGAGCGAGAGAAAACGGAAGTGAAGGAATACCAAAAATTAAAAAAAAAAAACGAAAGAGTGTCGAGTGTAAATTTTACCAGAGCGCGGTGCACTGGAGAGAAGCGATGCCTCGCGGGTAGTTTGGTGGGAAGTAAACATAGGCAGGCGGGACACCACAGAGACAAGAAGGACACGTATGCCGCATTGCCTTTCCCTACATCTCGTCTTTGTTTTTGCGCCTCCTTTTTTTTATTCTATTCGGGTTTATTTCGCACTACGATAAACTGCCACCAAAATAATACGAATCACCATTACATAGTATATTCCATAGCAAGTTGAATTAAATTCTTTCGTTTTACAAGCCAAAAGCACGGTATCACTACGAGGCACGCCGCATGTGAGGGGGAGGCTCCGGAATAGTTTTTACCCTCTGGGGTTCTTTAACGTGCACTCCATGCACGGTACAGGGGCATGTTTGCATTTCGCCCCCACCGAAATGAGGCCGGCGCAGCCAGAATGCAAACCGAGCCATACAGTGTTTGCACACAATTTGTAATAAATTTGCAGAAATGAACTTTAAACTTGAAACTTAACCCGCGACGTCTGGCTTAGTTCGCACGCACAACGACAAAGCCACTACGCCACCACGGCGGGCCATATTCCATATCAAATGATTATACAAACAATCAAAAGAATATGTACAAAAAATGTCACAGTTTCGCCCTAAGGGCGAAGCAATGAATGCGATAGCAGCACAGCAATGTCATACGAAGTAAGGTGAGCGGCTTTGGTAGCAATAGGAATTGTAGTAAACATGAGCTGATTAAGTAAGCAGGTGTGCTGCGGCGTAAGTAGACCGACATGAAGAGAGACTCGATGACCACGAGAAGACGCGTGTGAAACGGTGGTGTTGATGAGAAGCGCTTCCCGTGGGCAGCGCGTGCGAAGGGACACACCTGTAGCGCTGCACTGCCGATCCGGGCAGCATTGCATGTGTAGCGTGCGTTGGAAAATGTCGCCCGACTAGTACTAACTGAATGAACAAGCGTGGTGTGAGCGCGCACAAACAAACACGAATAGATCACACTGGATGACTGCAGACAACGACTGTCAAAACGCTGGCAGCAAGCATACGCCGCAGCGGGCGAAGGTACGTGCGGTCTATCACTTCAACGGAAACTGAGCGGCGAATGCACGGCGCATAAAGGTCAGAGCCGTGTGGAGATAAGAGACGGCGCGGATGAGCGACGAGCGCGGTTGTTGGCAGAGTAGAAGTGCGCCTCCCCCCCCCCACCCCCTGTTCCCTCCGGCGCTGGCTTCCTGCTTCCTTGCTTGCGAGTGGGAGATGAGTGCGTTCGCTCTCCGTGATAGCGCGCGTCCCCGCACGCTTCCGCTCGGGCATACGGCGCGCGTCGAATATTTTATCTATACGAAACCTCACGGCGACGGCGACGGCAACGGCAGAAATCCGGTTGAAGTGTCCATATAATTGCTATCGCAATAAAACCTGTCAAATTTTGTCCCCCCCCCCATTTTGTTTTCGATCACCAATATCAATTGTACTTGTGCCTACTGGATGCCACTGAAGTGTGCTTTTCGGTAGATCTTTTTTTTAATATTCACGCCTTTCGCCTTTTCTTTTTCTACATTGAATACACGTTCCTAATTTTTTTTCTCTTTTTTTGGAAATACAAGAATGAAATTAAGGTAGTTCCACGCTTGTGAAATCTGATGAAACAGCCGCGCTCTGCAAGCGTGGGTGTATAGCGTAGTGGGTATGACGCTCGCCTTCGGACCGTGAGTACTCAGGTTCAAATCTCGCCTCGCCAAGAAAGTTTATATTGTTCTTTTTCTCTCTCTCTTTCTATCTCTCTCCTTCCCTCTCCCGGTCTCTCCTTTCTTTCTCTCGCTCTCTTCCTCTCGCCCAGAGCAAGTTCTTTTACAATCGTCAGTCCAACGCAATCATATGGTTTCCATAAATGCATGTTCTGCAAGCGCGTGTGTGCAGCCTAGTCCCGCAGAGAAACGAGCCCGGTAAAATGGAATTGGGGGAACAATATCGCATAAATCTGAAACGTCTAAAAATCCTGCCTGTGCGTCCTGGGTGAAATTACATGCAGGCGTTTTGCCAGTTAAGGAATGGTTTTCTGAAAAGGGATTCTTCATTCCGTGGAGTGACCACTGTTTTTTGTGCCGCAAACAGAAACGATTGAGCACGTGTTCTTGAAATGCTGAGGTGGCGTGTTCTTCTGGGATGTCCTGCAAAGGACCTTAAAGAAGGATTTCCCTTTGGATGCACAGGGAGTAGGGTACCTAATGGATGATAACGAGGATGGTTTCCCCTATGATATTACTATATGTTACTGCCTCTGCATAGTATTTGGACGTCACGCATAGCTGTTCGCCATGCAGACGTTTATGCTTGCCCCGCTTTACAGTACTTTTGCGAGTCGCTTATTTCATTTCTCGAAATGGAAAAAGTGCAAAAATGTGTACCCGATTGGGTGCCCCGTATGGAATGTTTGTTACATATGAAACAATTGTAAAATATGAATTTGTCATTACGTGGTTGACTAGTATACCAATGCAATAATAGAAAAAAAGAAAGTGTGTGTAGCCTAGTGGTTATGACGCTCGCCTTCTGACCGTGGGTACCCGGGTTCGAATCCCTCCTCGCCCCCCCCCCCCCCAAGAGGGTTCATTTTGTTTTATTTATTTCTCTCGCTGTCTGACTCTTTTCTTTCTCTAGCTCTCTGCACCTCCCCTCCTCTGATGCTCTGCTTTTACTCTCTCCCAGCTCAGCAATGCTGCACACGACAACGAGACCAATCTAGCGAGGCTTTAACATCTCCGCTGTAAAATATTTCAGAAATAAGCATAATCGATACCGGGAGTTGTCCTTTATTTATCATTTAAAAAATTTTCATTCGACCGGATTCTTTTTTGTCATATGTAACCCCCCATATAGCGCAGTTTGGCTTCTTAAGGTGGATTACTTGAAGCGACAAACACGCAAACTGCAATGTTCAAGCAGGTAAATCAAATATAAATTGTTTACCTTAATTTATCCCCTCTATGGCACACGTTTAAATGGAAAAATTTAACCACAGCAGTAGTGAAGTCGTGTGCGATTCAAAGAAACCGGACGAACACAACTTTTGAGATATATGACCGAGAAGTCTCTTTAAAAATACATTGGCGTTCTAGTTAATATAGTCCCGAAATTATAGAGACACCCTTTTGGTAAACCGAACTAGAATTAGCCATGTATTTCTCAAAGCACTACAGAAACGGATACCCCGAAAGTGGTGTTAGTCTTAGGATTTTTGAGAATAACAATATCTGCTATAATGTCTACACGGCGAACAAACTACCTTTTCGATGCCCATTCAATTGTCATATCAGCAAGAGGGTACAAAGAACTATGCCGAGTTTTAAACGATCTCGCGAACCATAATTACTAGGCTGGTAATAACGATGAGAAATATTCTGCTTCCCTAAACAAAGTATTACGTACTTTACTAAATTACTCAATTTTACTTAATGACTCTACAGCCGGGGTCTATCACTATGAACAGAGAACATATTTGAGTGTTACGGTGAAATTCAAAGGCAGGCTGAAGCACGCAGTAGCTTAGTATGAACTACAGGTGGTGCCCGTTGAGACCAACTCGGATAAGCCGAATTTTCGGATATGAAAAACAATGTGCGGCCACCATGTGCCTGGTTTTTCACAGATCAGAAGCAAAAAAATTGCCGCTTGATACGAACCACAAATACGATTAAGCCAAACTTCTACGTTACCATTCAGGGCAATTACTTTGGCTCAGCGAAAGTGCCAAATCAGTAGGCGCTGCTAGCCACACGAGAAGCAAATGGTGATTCCGAGGACATGATTCAACTACATCAGCGAAGTACATGACATGGAAAACTGCGGGGCCGACGTACACCGTAGAAACAACAAGGAGGTCCTCGACGTGTCTGTGCTAGCTGATAGCCACTGTCCAGGAGCCAGAAAAAACCAGCAGTGTTCCTACATGAGACATCTGATAACGCCCTTTATGGAACATTAAGGCACTAAAACATTTTCAAGCAAGTTACGTGACATGCCAAAGTTGCTGACAGCGCATATTTGTACCAGGACCACCAAAGCAATGTTATACTCAGTATGTTAAGCATGAACACGTTAAAAATATTTCATCATGCAAATTTAATATGTCTCTTTTTGCATCTACATTTTGGTTAATTGCGGCTTCATTTATTGTTTTGTGTCGTGAATATTTTGATGCACTAGGAATGGCAAACTGCTTTCTTGGTCGATTCTGAAAAAACAGACTTCTTATGAGGCAAATATTTGCACGGTGCGTTCAAGTTCGTCCCAACTGGACTCTACTGCATAACCCAAGCCAATTGGATGAAGAAACCTGGATAAGGTATGCTTAATGAACAGTACAATGTTGCCACAAGAAACAGCAAGTACCGGCAAAAATTACGATTAAAGTATTTGCTGGGCGTGACATAGTATGCTATATGGCGTAAGCAATCTCCTTCGGGTTAGGAAATCAGTCGATAAGAAAAAGCTGAAGCTCCTTCACGCGAGATGGTATATGGAAGGAGGACTCGCGCATTGATCTCCACCCACAGCAAAGGTCGCTACCGTGGAGTGACACAATCCGGCCACACGAAGCTCGAATTTCGCCAAGCCGTGCTTCAAGCCAACCATGTCTTATAAGTTGGCGCGGTTGGCCAGCGGAGCGTTCAAGACACGGCAGTGCACTGAGTGGACTACCATTAATGCAACCTACATCTTCCTGACGTTCCACTATCGAGCGAAGGCATTTGCATGTTGTGTGCCCGAGCCATTACTGGGTCCAGACGAAGCTTTACCAATTAGTTGCTGGCGGCGCAAAATTTGTGGCCGGTACTCAGCCCGAACGCACATGACCACTAACCGGGTCAATAACTTTCGCTGAGGTATTGCGCGCAGCCGTCATCAAAAGTGCACGCATCGCGGAATCGGCGAATTGAAGTGAATTACCGCAGCCATCTCAGGCCGACATTGACACTGGCAAAGATGGTCGTAAAGAATCTTTATGACTATAGGACTGAGAGCCCTCAGCGATGAAAGTTTGCTTTTGTGTGTGTGTGTTGTTTCGTAGCCTGAAAATGTGGCCGCTAACTCTGTACCGTGCCTGTGCAGTATGGTAAGCAAGCGGTAGGTTTCAGACAGTACAGGCCTCTTAAAAACAAGCGCAAAATACCAGCTAGTCGGTTCGACGGTTTCTTCCCGCCGAAGGCTACTTGCGTCAGCGTCGTTTCGGCTGTTTTCTCCTTTCTGGTTCATTGCTTGGATCAGTGCTTACAGCCTTTGGCTGAGCCGCTATGGTCACGTGATGGTTGGCGCGCCTTCAGCAATGAAGGAGCTTGAGAACGACAGCACAATGACTCGATTACAAGAGCTATTTTACTGCCTATGTCGTCGCATATCGTAACGTAGCTTTAGTGAAGTTACGTTTGCCCACTCGCCTGCGAAACTGCACGCGTTAAAATTAAATTAGGGGATTAACGTTCTGAAACCTTGCAGTCGGCTACTGGGACTGCGTGAAGGAGGTCTGACGAACAATTTAGACCAGCTGGGTTTTTCTTAACAAGCAGCTAACATTAATAAGTATGTACACGAGTGTTTTTTTCATTTCGCCCCCGTAGAAATGCGGTCGCCTCGATCATGAATCGAACACCCGACCTTGTGTTCAGCAGCGGAACGCCACTGAGCCAACGCGTCGGTAATCGTGCTTGTCTGTGCGTGTTCTTGTGCTCTATCACGCGCGCTCCTTTCACTCTGGTAATCCAAGTTCGTTCTCACATGAACACGCACTTTATTATCAGCGCTCCCGTGTGTGAATTTGCGTGCCTCGCTAATATTCCTCGTCTTCTAGTGCATTTACAAACAGATGTTGTTGCTGTTGTTGAACTGAGTAATTATGGCGCATACCCACAGTGGGGGATTGGCCATGAATCTGGTGTTTAAATTAGGTGGAAAACCGCCCGGAAAACCGCCGGGAACCCACCGGTTTTTTTCTAATGAGTAGAGTAGAGCTCGGATATCGTAGGGGTTTACATCTCGAAAGAGAGCGTAATAAAGATTTCAGGAGTTGTCTCTGGTCGCCTCTTGTCCAACCACACACGGCCTTGTTGAAGAGCATCCGCCGCGGCTGTGGGAGGCAAGTGCTGCCGCCGGGTACCGGTAAAATAGGTACAAGCACGCTCCCAGCCTGGTGTTCGGCCATTATGGGACCCCAACGCTTGGGAAGAGGTGTTTGTCCTCAACCCGTAGGCGTCCCCATCTCAATAGGTGCTTTCGGCGCCACATGGGAAATGGCCGCCATGGGGGCGGCCCAAACATCACTTTTTTGTGCTCACGAAGGTTTCGACGGGCATTCAGGCCGCAGACTCCTTTCCCAAGCGTATCACCCCTGAAGGAAGCCGAACGCCAGGCCGAAGTACGCTTGTGCCCATTTGAACCAGTGGGTGCCCGGCGGCGGTGGGAATCGTACCCACAACCTCCGGCAGCCGAGGTATCAGTGATATCGTGTGTTTTCTGATTTTCGTTTTCCTTCTTTTTGTTCTTTTTATTTCTTTTTTGCTTAGTGAACGGGAGTATAGCAAATGGCCAACTCTCCTTCATTTTCATATCCCCAAGAAAGATGTATAAAGTTAATTCATTGCTTTTCTTTTTTTCATCCCCCCTATGTAATGCCTGTAAAAGAGTCTTTAGGGTATGTGAATAAAAAAAGAAGGAAAGAAAGAGCAAACGAAAGGATAAAGTAAGTAAGAAAAAAATAAAAACGAAATGAAAGAAACCTAACTTCCTTAATTAGCTAATTATTGCTCAACTACCACTTTTTTATACGGTTCTGATAAATATAAACTTACAAGCAACGTTGTTAAATGTATTTGTCACGTTTCGCCTTTTATTCATATCTTTACTGAGCATTATCATTTATTCCACTAAATTTTGCTCCATAACACAGAGATGGAGTACCCCGAGGTATTCTTTCAACTCAATTATTTTTAACTCAATTTCCCCATGCAACCGCTGTATGACAGAATAAAACAGAAACAAAATTAATCGTATTGGCACTCCGCATTATGTTGATGCTGCTAGGAGAAATTAATACCATAAAGCGAGCGGAGAGTGTTCAAATTTCAGTACGCACATTATGCCTTTTTTTTTCAGGCTTACTAATCCCGTATAAATGCTCTTCACCTTTATTGACCAGATTTATTAGCCTCGTCTTGCAAACTTTGCATTCAAATAAGCCTACGAAACTACGATATAGCTACGCTATCCTAGCACAAAACTAAAATTTATAAAATGATTCATTTTTCTTTTCTCTGAAATATCGCACACTCAATCATTTTCCCTCCTACTGTTTACCCCCTTTTTCAATATCCGAATATTCGAAAGTCTTTTAGTTTCATACTTGTTAAAGCAGTGAAAACACTATCATCACTAGTCGAGGTTTCAATTAACGAGGCACTGAGAAGGAAGGCTTGCGCGAATTGTCCATGCCGTTACAATTTCACGTAACTACTGGAGATTAAACAGAGTCCAGTGAAGGAGATTGTTCAAAAAGCAGAGAGAAACGCTCTCCACCTGCAAAAAAAAAAAATCCTACAGCCCGTAAATTAACATTCGCATTATTCAGCGCGTTTTCCCGTGCTCCCTTGACCTCTTGAATGACAAGCTACTTGTGACGAAATTATCTCATCACTCCTCTGATCAGGATAATTGAGCGCGCCCTACGCGACAGCTGCCTCTTCCGCTGTCAGGCAACCGGCCGTGAACGACGCGCTTAGAGCGCTTGCTATACGCTATTACAGACAGCGGATGTACCACGTGTTACGCCTGCACGACTGTCGTAATGAGCGAAGCAGCAAGCGCGGCCAGCGGCACAAAGGCCTTCCGGCGTTATCGGATAGACAAGATGTCGCGCGGAGACTGCGACTATTGCGCGCACTCATCCACAACCTCCTACGACTCGTTCAAAACGGCGGCCCATCCAGCGAGCCCGAGCCAAAATCGCTTACACGCTGCCAGAATATTGGGCTACCGAAAGCCCCCGATGAAACGTCGCCTCGGGCCATAGCTCGTAAAAAAGGGACTCCGGGTCACTGCACCCGTCAATAGGTTTCGCCGGTAATCGCGCGCGCCCGCGTAAAAACGAAGCGCAGCAAAAGCGCGCGCCGAGCCTCGACGGCGTCGCGCTAACGAACTCGCCAACCGCTCGTCGCGAGCCGCCGCCGGAAGCCGCATCACGAGCGAGGCATAGCGCCGCGAGCGACAACACTGGAGCCAGAACGATAGCAGCGCCGCCGCCGCCGCGGCGAGCCGATTCGGAAACCGGCGGGCCAGCGTGAAATTGGATCAGACGTCCCGGTGGGCTCTGCACGGTTCCAGCTTAGTTTCGCCGAGATAACTCAATGAACAACGCGGCCGGCTTACCGCAGTTCATTCGCTTGCCCGCGCCAATGAGAATCCCGCACGGCGGCATTGCTCTCTCTCTCTCTCACTCTAGCTCGCACCATCATTCCGCCGTGCCATTTCGACTATCTAATTTCGTAAACCTCAACGCTCGGTAGTTTGGAATGAACTTTCGTTTGCATCAATGTACGTAACTCGCAGTTGAGGTAGTCCTCGGCGCGTTCGCTACGCGCGTTCAACCAGAGCAGAGAACGAAGGGGTGTTACCAGAAGATGCGTTTCGTCGGCTAACCTACGCCGAGTGAAGGAAATAGGTGTACAGAGAGATGCGAAGCAGAATGGAACTGAGGGTGCGCTGAATGCGTGTAAGCGCGCTGACTGTGCAATGCGATCAATGGCGTTGACATAGGGCGATCGCTCTCATCAAAGTGAATTTAGTGAGATGCGATGAACAAGTCACTCGGTGTCGCAAATAATTGAGCGCCGCATGCAAACAGTCTTGGATAGAGTCCGGAAGGAATTTCCTAACTATAAGAAAACTCAATTATTTGTATTGAAATTATTTCCGTGTAACTATAGGAAAGCCAGCTTGGTTTGTTTTTGGCCCTGTCATTTTCAATAAATCACTCGTCAAATTTTCCATTGGCTCGTCGCAGGTTTTTTTTTTCGGAAACGTGACCATAACATCATTGTTTCGTAATCAAAATAATTACGAATTTCGGGTACATTCTTGCCTTCATAGGCCTTTTAATGTTATCGACTTTTCCAGTGGCCCTGGTATATGGTATACTACACGAAAATTTTGAATTCACGAAAACCGATACCATAGAACCTTCTTACAGCGAAGCTGTTATAGGCTAGGTTCCAGGAGGTCGCGTCCGCGTACACCGAAACTAGGCAACAATATTGTGGCGTCTCGTTCACTCGGTGTCTCGTTCACTGTTTGCATGCTGCGCCTAATTATTTGCAACATCGAGTGACTTCTGCATCGCATCTCACTAAATTCACTTTGGTGAGAACGACTGCCCTATGTCAGCGCCAGGGACAAGAAAGAAGGAAAGAAAGAAAGAAAGAAAAAAGAAGAAAGAAAGAAGAGAGAAAGAAAGAAAGCAGCAACGAAATAAAGAAAGAGAAAAAAGAAGGAAGGTAACAAAAAAAATGTCGCAGTTTCACCCGAACGGCGAAGCATGGATTGCGATAGCAAATTAGTAGAGAGCTATTCGGAGTATAGGGATAGTGGTTTTATCGGCTCCATAAACTTGGACACATTCGCTTACTAACTGAATTAACAATCGTGGTGTCAGCGCGCACAAGCAAACATGAATAGATCACACTGAATGACCGCAGACAACGACTGTCAAAATGCCGCAGCGGGCGAAGGCTCGCGCGGTCTATCGCTTCAGCGGAAACTGAGCGGCGAATGCACAGCGCATACAAAGGTCAGAGCTGTGTGGAGATAAGAGACGGTGCGGGCGACCGCCAACGCAGGGCAAGTTGTACAGAGGAGAAGTTGTTGGCAGAGGAGAAGCTGCCACCCCCCTCCTTTCCTCCTTCCCGCGCTGCCTTCCCGCTTTGTTGCTTTCGCGTGGGAGATTGAGTGGCAAGATACGCCTTTGGTGCCGGAGCACAGCGCCGCCCCGCCTCCCTCCCTCCCATACCCCCACGATCTTTCGCGCGACGGTAGCGTTTGCTTTCCGCCGTGCGTGCGTTCGCTCTCCGTGATAGCGCGCGGGGAGTTCGCCTTCTGTGATAGCACGCGTCCCCCGCGCGCTTTCGCTCGCGCATACGGCGCGCGGCGACGATTTTTTCGCCCTTGGAATCTATACGGAACCTCACGGCGACGGCAACGCCGACGGCAGAAATCCGGTTGAAGTGTCCATATAATTGCTATCGCAATAAAAATCACGTGCGGCTCATACCCGCGTTGGATATGTGGCTATGATCCGCCGAGAGCAGGAGCGGGAGAGATCTCGTCGGCGTAGCGGTGGACTTGGTGCAGCAAACGCATTACTTGGCCATCGCGCCGGGTGAAAACAAGACGCCGGTGTCCTTGCTCTTTCACGAACACACCGAAGTCGCCCAATATAGTCAATATAGTCAAATTGGGTTTACTGCCCTTTTTACGCCAATAAATACTGGAACAAACTACATATTAAAGCCTGCCGCACAACATTAACATTCAAGAGAGATACGAAGAAATATTTACTAACGACACTACTGGCTACAGACTCACTGCTATGATTATACATTGTGTACAAAATTATTTTCCAGTTTTCAATGTTTCTGTATTTATCTAATGTATCGATTGCTTTTATATATTTTTTATTCTATATCTCCCTTTGCCTCCTTCTTTTTAGACGTTTTAAATAATTTGTCGCATAGTCTATATAACACTTGTACTTTGCGTATTGTAAGCATATATTTGTTTCTACTTATCTGTTACATTAACCTCCTGTTATTTGATATGTATCATTCCTATGTTTCCATACCATGTCAATTACTACACATTTATTTATTCATACGCTGTACGTATTTCATTTGCTTGTATGTTGAACTTCGATTATTGTAAGCCCCTTTCTTGTATTGGATTATTTGCTTCATTAACTTCGTGTATTCTGATGTCTGTTGCTGCTATGTTGCCATAATGTATTAATTGCTACATTGTTAAATTACTAATAGGGGGTCCCTCTGACAGTTCTTGTAACTCCGGGACCTCCTTCTGGACTAATAATGAATGATGACATTAAAAAATAATAATGATAATATATAACTTCACTATAGCAATATTCACTGCAGCAGACCCACCATAGTCACAGCTTCACTGGCTTTCATCGTCATAGTAGTGGAAGGGCTCTACTTTTTTTTTTATTTAACGAAACGCTTTCGATTCGCCGACGCATTCATAGAGCCTAGAGAGAGAGAGAGAGAGAGAGAAATGTATTTTGCGGTAACAATGGGCAACGTATGGCAAGAAATAGGTATACACCGGGTTTCAGTTGCTGTGGTGGACTATAAAGACCTATTAAGGTGTGCCTCTCCCATGAAAAACAGAGATTAACCAAGGTCGCGGCCGGGGAGGAGGAAAGGGGAAAGGCAGAGAATGAAGAGTCATTATGCACGCGCGCACGCACAGATGACTATATGGAATGGTATTTGGATAGCGCAGAAAAAGCACGGACACGAGAAGAAACGAAGGCGAAGGCAAGCGCTGTTTGTCCGTGTTTTTTCTGCGCTATCCAAATACCATTCCATGATGACCGACCAACAAGCCCACATCGCCACGCTCGTTAGATGGCAAGATTCGCTCAACGGGCTTGTTGCCGACAATAAGTGCGTATTATCATCAGCCGCAGCGTATGTTAATGTCCACTGCAGGACTAAGGCCCTGTGATTACTCCTGTCTTGCGCTCTAGCTGATTCTAATAAGTGCGTGTATACGCGTATATACTAGCGAAAATCTCATTTTTTTTATTTTGCTCTTGAATAAATATAATGCTATTTGCACGACTCTTGCAAGTATTTTCAATTTTGCGAAGTTCTCGATTCAAAGAAACGAGTGTCTGGTCCCACCGACTTCGTTAAATGGAGGTTCTACTTATATGGTGCCTCTCACCGGCTGCTGGGAGAACGACTCGGCCGAGGCGCGCGCGGCACGGTCCGAGCTTTCGCGCGTGCTCTTGGAACACACAGCGGCCGGAGCTAGCCTGGTTTCGCCGGAAGAGGATTAAAGCTTGGATTTTGTGGTCTCAGCGTCTTTACTGACGGCCGAGTCCGAGAACCCACATTCCCACAAACTGTACATTTAATTAGATGCGCACGCCTCGTGGCCATTTCTTAAATGCAGCAGTCACCGAGAGGGTGTAGCGAGTGTAGCTCTTGGCCGTTTTTCATGGAAGCTTTACACCGAAAAGCCAACTCTAACCAATAACAAGTAATGGCCGCCATGTTCTTCTTATTTGTTTTAAGATGTTTCCTGCGGCAGTATGCATCTTCAACCTCTATTCGGGGAGTTGCGGTGACGAGCGCCGTTGCGTTTTATTTGCAATAAAAGTAGGCACGCATCAGAATTAAAATAACGAGAGAGAGAGAGAGAGAGAGAGAGAGACAGATAAATGAGATGCTAAAGGTGGGGAGATTAACAGGAAGTAAATATACGGTTTGCTACCCTGTTATGGTGTAAAGGTAGACAGAAAGAAAGAAAAGCACAGAGAGAGCGATATAAGAATATAAAAAGACACACGCATGCGCATAAACGAACGCCATAGTGTCCGAGTCGTTAAGCTAGGTTTTTTGACCGGAGGAACTTCAGAAGCGCCTTCCTCGCCTCCTGTTGCGAAGACCATATCAGCCAGCACTCCAAGATCGCCTGCTCAGATAGGCACGCCAATGCTGTCCCGAGGGACTATCTCTAGGAACTGTAGCGAGGGCAATGACAGGTTACACGTTTAGCGGTTTGCTAGCTGCCGCAATCGTCACAGGCAACACTTTTTTAGCCATTGCGATGCGGCAGGCAAATGTACAGACACTCCAAGCCGCCGTCGGCAGAGAAAAGTTGCCTCGGCTCGGGATAACCCGGATGGAATTCGGGAGTCGGAGGGACGGCCCCAGACGGCGTGCACGGGTATGCCGGAAACATGGCGTGCTCCACATCGAACGTGCGACATCACGCGCGAACATGCACAGCTTTGCTACTACGTCAGTTCTTGATAGCGAGACGTGTTCCTCCGCGCTATCTTCGTGAGCACTCCTAGCAGCTTCATCGCCATGTTCGTTTCCCATAATGCCACAATGGGCTGGTAGCCACGGAAGAGTGAAGATATCTCCTTCCTGTGCTAGTTGGTGATATAGCTGTTTTATTTACAGAACTATTTGGTCTAGTAAATAAAACGCACTCGAAGTCGTTTAGATGATCGAAAATTAAGCAAGAACAGATGTAGCAGCCAATTATTTGGGCCGCCGCTACGTTGAAGTGCGCAAGGGCGTAATCATATAGGTAGCGTCCGCGTAGCAACAACGCTCAGTCCCGAATTCGTATTTTCACGTGCGTGCGTGCGAAGTACACTAAAGGCACGGCGATATAAAACTGAGGGGACAGTATCCAGCTCATAAAAAATCGACGAAGTCTACACGAGAACGTCTTCCCAAATAAAAACATTGGCGAGTAGTCAGGAAATGAGCGAAGTCACTCATATGTCGCACAGACAATCCTAGAAGGAACAAACTAAAATGCAAATAGACAACACGTAGCTGAGCTTAAGCATTTCACGGAGGAGAAAACAGAGACGAGAGAAAAAAAAAGATAAGATCAAAAGCGAATTACCGCTACGGCGAATTAAGCTCGTTTACACAAGCCACCGAAAGGTAATGAGGAGGCGGGAAACGAAGCGAAGAAACAAGGGTGGGCAGGGAATTTGCAAACCAAACTCTGGCCACATCGGTTTTTTTTTTTTTTTTGCGAATCTCGTTTTCCTGCGAGGCCCGATCCGATTTTCGCATTGGGAGGGGGAAAGTACGCGGGACTCAAACCTCCTCTGTAGCGACGCATCCAAAGAAAATAAAGAAACCAGGAAGATGGCACGGGCCTTAACGAGCAGGAAGACGTTACCGAAGTGGCACGCAATGCCACTTACCATCTGAAGCAGCAGTTGAAAGCGGACACTCATACACACACGGCCTCCGTCTGCAAGGGCCCGTACATCATCGCCCTTCCTCATCAGTATGCACGGCCTGAAACCTCCGCAATATGCGTTTGTACGCTCCTTCGGAGCTTTAGTGCCGAGACCTGAATTCGCTTTAATTTTTCATATCCACCTCGCGGTGCAGAAAATCCTTGGTCTTCTTTTGAAGGTTCCTCGCTTGAGCGCTGAATTTTCAAAGCCAGTGTGCATTGAAACCGCAGAGCGCGTTTGATTTGTTCTATCTCGCTTCGCGTTTACCACTTCTGCGGATAGTTTTGCAAACTGTTCCTCACTGGTTTCTGAGGCCTGTTTGAGGGCGCCTTCCGCTTTTTTTTTTTTGCTTTGAATCTCACCCCCGTGACTGAGTAGTGGCGCTAGAAAGCAGGACTGTGAGCATGGAACGCGAAGCCATCTCGTGGAATGTTAATCATGATGGGGCCAATTCGTTTTACGGCTCCTACGAGTAATCTTGAATAATCAATGTCTTACGCCCATGCTGTGCTTGTAAATTCGCTAAGCCATTCCCATGCAATACACAGCCGTGTAAGATACCCTCAGGCTGGGCAAATACTGCACCTAAGCTATGGTATTGTTATATTTTCTTGTTTACGGATAACAACAGTGAGCCCTTCTACAATAAGCTGCGTTAAACGTCGCTCCTTAACACCCCAGTTCCTTATCACAACATAAATCAAGGAACGAGAATACGCCAGTCGTTTAAGCAAAAGGCAGAGCGGTGATTATTGTATAGCCTTCGCACTAATGTTAGCACTGTCACTGGTTGCTGCGAGGCACGCTCGCCTTTCGTAAGTACGATGCATATTCTTAATTCCTCATTAATTTGCGCCGTCAATAACCCACAATCTATTTACCAGTACACGACAGTCTAACGAGAGTATGCACACCTCCTCTATCAATTCAAGCTGACCAACAAACAGCCTTATACAAGCCGGAACTTCAAGTCTATATTTCTTGCTTCTTCAAGCACCTCATTTCTCGCATCTCTAGAATCATGAAAAGCGTACAAAAGCAAAAAGAATGATTAATTTTCAATGCTTAAGTGAGCTTTGTCAGGTTGACAGAATGTGGACTCCATGGGAGAACTCTGTCGCATGGAGTAGTATAACTTAAACCAGTATTGAATGTACAGCAAACTTGAAAAGCACCTATCCAGTCAATTTCAAAACACGCATGACGTAAAACATTTTAAAAAACAGCGAAGAAAGTGAACGTGCTCCATGACGCCATACTGACATCGAAATCAAACACCCATACCTTCCAAGCGTTCTTCCTAAAACACTAGACGCATATATTTTAAACTTGCAGCACAGGTCTAATCAAAAGTGCGTCTAAAGGTATACGAAACATGCTTTAAATAATATTTCCATCATTTGAAGTAATTGTGAGGCAAAATAGTATCGTGCACAATTGTACACCCGGCGCCTATATAGGTCATGTACGTTCAGCATACAGGGTGTGAGAAGAACGGATTCGAAAGAAGATGTGATTTCAGCAATTAATAAAAATGGCGATTAATCGAGTTTATTGGCGCAAGGGCAGGATGTGGCCAATGAGTACCAAGGACATAGGTTCTCAATCCTTTTCCGGCAAAAGTAAACGACGGTTCAAAAAAAAACCGCCAAGCAGAACTCGAAGCGTGTGCTTAAACCTTTGACGGTAGACGATTTCTCACGATTGCTTGACAATAAATTCCAAATACATGCAGTAGGAGAAATGAGCAATGAAGCTGACGTTAGGCCAATGAAATAAAGAATCAACATATCGGAGGCGAGTGTAACTGGAATTAGCAAAGTAGGCGCTATTTCTTAGCTGAAGATGAATTTTTGCACAGAAGGAACCGTGGATCAGAGCAATGGACGTTCATCTTTGAGCAAACGCAAGCTAGCGGTCTGAAAACTGGTTGCATATAAAACTTCTGAACATGCTAATGCATTCAAACCTGGCGCGAGTTTATGAGGTCCAAGAACAAGAACACGGCGAACAAAGCTCGGTATGTGACACAGACGCCTATATAGTTATCTCTACCTCGGAAAGCGAAACGGATGGTCTGCCTTCGAAACAAAGCTTAACCTAACCAGTTTAACGGCACAAGCCTGGACAACGCAAACAGTGTTACGGCATTGGCGAAAATCCAAGCCGGCGATAAAGCGTAAGGGTTGAATCTCGCTAAACAAAACTCAATGCTGAAACATACGAAAAGAAAACAGTATAGCTAATCAGCAGACGACGAGCAAGCGTGATCAGAATCACGGTTGACTGAAGAAAAAAAAAAGTAAGAAACCGGTGGAGTAAGTTTCCATGCTGTTCCGGTGCAACCGTGCAAAGAAGGAAAGAAAGATAAAAAGAGCAAGATAGGTCTGCTGCCCCAATCATTCGCTTCAAGAGAGTGTTAATGAATGAAAAATATTTTCCAGATGATCGCGTTTTTATTCGCAATCTGCGCACTTGGAAAAATTTCGTTCCTGACGGGACGCGATTATTTCAGCTCCAGTAAACATGCGGCGAGCGAGAAATTCTAATTAAACCGAGAAGCAGTGTAAGAGGAAACACTTGCGATTTTGACAGCCGCCTCGGCAAAAAGAAGCTGAATAGTCCTGCCTTCCGGAGAAACATAATGTCCGGTACACAAGACCAGCCGAGCAGCAGCCTAGAATAAATTCTACGTTGAAAGTTAGAAATGAGCACGCAGCTTGGGACTATAAGCTTCGGCGCACACAAAATGCAAACACGTACACGTTCAAAGGGAAGAGACACCCCGAAAACAGCACATCGGAAAGGCCTGTCTTACGCTTCAGCCGATAGAAAAGACAAGAGCAAAAGGTGAATGATTATGAGAAAAACAATGTGCAGAAAAAATAAGCCAGTACTAACAAATAGAAAAGGGAGGGGGGGAGGGGACAAAACGAGGGAGCCCGCCAGAGACAAGGTCTACGCAAAGCGCTCTGCTCTGACATATCCCGGCTCACCACGCGGAAAGGGAAAAAAAGGAGGAATTCTAACAAGAGAAATGAAGTTTGGACACGGAGACAAAGCTCCGCGAACTGCGAGGCATCAACACCAGCGAAGGACCGCAGCCCAACTGGCAAATTGCGCGCAGTGCAGTCGAAGCTGCAACAGCAGCTGCGAATGCGTCGCGGTAATTCTGCCACTTCATTTGGCGACCGCCTCGCCTCAAGCGATATTATCAGGTGCAGGCACAAATGCGAAGACCCTTTTCGATTGCAACCAACACGAGAGGTGTATATTTGATCAACAAAAGGGAGAAACCTGAGAGGAAAAACGGTGCTCTACAAAGTTTTATTCCCTTTTCTCCATCCACAGATGACAGGCTTAACACGTCTATCTACAAAGTGAGGGATCATCTCGCCGACGTCATGTTCATTGGCTCGTCACTACGGAAACTCTTGTGATATTCTTTTTCTTGCTGTTTATTAACTGCTGCAGTGTGGAAACTTTGGCTGCTGAAACGTCTGCTCTCGCTAAATCTTAGCGAAGGAGAAACAAAAAAATATTATCGCTAAACGAAAGCACTACAAAATAGAAAAATGTAGAAATATTGCGGGGGATGGTTAAGCAAGGAGAGGAGGCAGTTTATTTTCATTTTATTTATTTTATTTAGTTCTACAGGGAGGGGGGGGGGGGTGGAGACGTTTCTTTGAAGAGGTTGGGAAACCGAGCGCCAAAGAACAGCTGTAAGACAGCGCCACCAACTAGAGCTAGAGTAATTGCGCTGGCAACGCCCTTTCGCTGAGAAAAGCGAGACAAAAAGAAGCACTTTGTCGTCGTCAGTTCAAAAATCAACAACGTCTCGAACTTCGAGGCCAGAAGAGGCGTCGCATGAACACGTGTCAGAGCACACGCCTTCAAAGAACTTGCGAAAAAAATAATGCTGAAAACTTCTCATTCAGCCCGTAAAGAAGCGTTAAGACCCATCTCGGCATTCGTTCGCCCCCATGCGGCGTTGCACCCAACTTGCGATTCGAATAGTCTGGTAAGAGCGTTTGATTAACGGCGTCTCGGTGCAGCACACATCGTGTGCTTGTTTATACTTGGCCGCTGTTTGTTTCTTGTCGCCCCTCTTCCGCTTCGCGTGTGCGTATATACGAATGCGTGTATAGAGCGCTGGTAGGAGGTCTGCCTCGACGGGAATTCTGTTCTCGAAAACATTTGCGCAAGTTGGTGAGCAGCGACGGAAAAAGAAATGAATCAGCGGGGAAGGAAAGCCGGTCGTCCCGTTCCGCGCGTTGTCGAAACAGCCGGTAAGAAAGTATGGAGGAAGTATAGGGGGGCCGGAGGAATGAAAAAAATGAGCGAGTGCGTTTTATCAAACGCATTTTAAAGAAAAAGATAACGTAACGGCACACGAACGATTGCGCTTCTTTCGTACATTGTCCATCTTGCGTACAACCCCCCCCCCCCCCCCCTCGCTTCCGATACCCCTTCTCGCATTATGTATCTTTTGTAGAACAGTAAAAAAGAAGAAAAAACAAATGCGCCAAGCGAAATGAGAGTCGAGAGGGGGGAAAAATGGTGGAAAGGTGAAACAGGAACGGATCGTAGATTGGCTTTTGATTTCCCGCTTGACGAGGCGCGAAGAGCCGAAATTGAACCGAGCGCATGGCTCTTTTTTATTTCATTTTTTTCCACAAACCTGGCGTGATTTGTGGGTTGACGCATCGCCCGCAGAATGAGCGGTTTCTATCCCTCCCCCCGCGCCCCTCTTTCCCTTTCTTGCGTGGCCTATCCCTCACCCACCAGCCTCCTTTCCTTCCCTTTCGTGCGCCGCATTCTGGTCCCCAGTGGGGATGACGAAAAAATTATACGGAATATCGTCTGCGCCCGAATTCATGAGCTCGGACGGGTGCGAAGTGAAGGCGTTATTTCGTACAGCCGAGCCGAAATCGGTCACGTCGTCGACATCCGCATTCAGTTATTCAGTACCCGAATCGTCCAGGGCGTCGACGCCGTTCAACAAGCGCGCGACGGTTCTGCGGCATAGACGGCAGCTGCGTCCGGCAAGCTGGTTTCTGCATGACTGCGACCACGCGGAAAATACGAATAGATCAGAGAGCCACCAAAGTTGAGCGATGCGGGCAGAGCCCGTTTTCAACCCGTCGAAGAATACTTGCTACTGGAGCTCAGCCGTAAACTCAAATATATCCTCATATATATATATATTTCCCCTGTGAAATTTTCATTTCCCTTTTTTGTATTCTGAAGTCCTAGCTTGTGCGTATTTTGTATGTGCCATGTCAACTACGCGTGGTGAATGTTTTATGCTATGTGAAGAAACACCCGTGTACTTAGATTTAGGTGCACGTTAAAGAACCCCAGGTGGTCCAAATTTCCGGAGTCCCCCACTACGGCGTGCCTCATAATCAGATCGTGGTTTTGGCACGTAAAACCCCATAATTACATTTTAATTAAAATTGCTGTATTTTTGCCTTCTGCTGCCTTTGTTTTGTTTTGCTTCGTTTTATGGGGTAGCGAGGCTTGTCAAGCTGCTCCAACGCAGCTTTTATTCTACTATACTATGCAATTTGTGTGCATCTTGGTGTGTAGCACCGTGGTGAAAATAAATCAACTAAGATCAGTTCAACTGCCGGGACGAATACAGCTCAGGCTTGAGGAGTACAGATAGCGAACCTCTGCCAGAGCCGCTTAAGGTCTTTGATCTCATCGCGCTGCTGGTTTACGTATGAAACAAAGAAGAATCAATAGACTTTCTTACCATTCCGCCCGTTTTGAAACCGGATAAATATGCTACTGGAAGTTGCACTTCGTAAGCTTGGTCCAGGCGTCCCATCCCTTGGGTCATCGGCCATAAGGGGCAGACAGGGGGATGTTTCTAGTGCAGTGTAATTTTCGTGTGTATTAATATAGTTACTTTCCTGTGCAGGGTAAAACGGTTACCGCGTTAATTTCATTCTATTATCTCTTTCACTCTTGTCTTCATTTCGCTGAAGTATCTTATAGCTCGCAGTTCTGTAAAGCAACGCGCTTTTATCTGTCATTCTTTAATAGTTTAGATTTACTTTTAACTTAATTAAATTATGCGTGTTAACGTAACGAAGCTGCACAGAGGCTTATGAGTGGCAATAAAGTTGCAGGGCTCCAGATCTTTTTCTTTCTTTTTTTTTCCGGCTGCAGTTCTTTAACGTGCACCTAAATCTAGTTACAGGAACGTTTTTGGATTTTGCCCTCATCGGAAGGCGGGGGGTAATGGCAGGGAACCGCACAACTGATACCCCGCCATTGATGAGATTGGCTTCGATCTCGCCTTCTACTTTGTCATCGGCACCCTTGCGGAGCATATTTTTTTTTCTTATGATACTTGATGGCTACTTAGGTATGTTCTGTACATCACCATCATTATTATCACCACAGCGTCGTGCACACTGATACTGCGTAGCAAGGGTTGTACCTAAGCTGCCCCTTACCTCCACTAAGGGAAGTGATACGCGTAGAGCAAACAGTATGAACATTTCCGCTAGTCAGTCTGATGCTGATACTGGGACCATATCGCTTAAGCGACGCAGACGCAGCTCATTTTTCTTGTCGGTCTTTTGCGTCCGCTTCGTTTAGGCACTTCGGTTTCAGTATCAGTTGTGTCAGAGTTACAATACGATACATATATACCCTTATACATATATAGTTACAGGATAATTACATTGTGTTTACCTCATCACTTAAAGGTTACTTCATACCAGTGACTCATTCTATATTTCTCTTTATGTATCATACAAGAAATATATTTGAGGAATAAAACAAACAATTATTTGCAAAGACCTGTGACTGCCGCTAGGAAGTTCAGGTCTCGTTTCCTCACGGCATCAATGATTTCGTGCTCTTGCTCGCCAATCAACAAACTTGTTCAGGCAAGGCGCAAATACAACTTGTCACAACAGAGCTTCTGTGTTTGCTGCGCCCATGTAGTATGCGTTCAGAGAATGGGAGCTCTTGCCTCCGATATTTTGGAACACTTTGGGGCCTTTTAACGCGATAGAAGGGCTCCCGAACCACCCCGACCGTGCAGGCCCTCCACGTGTTGCAAGGTTCTGGTAGAAAAAAAAATTGAACTTCTCACAGTGAGATTTGTTAGAAAAATGTTAAAGTACGACTTAACCACAACCTACAGACATGGTGGCGTCGGATTGCAATTTCAATGTACGAGAAAACCTAATTCTGTTACGAAGAAACTTAAACAGAAACCCCTTTTCCAGCATTTCCACCATACCAACACCGGTGCGCTCGGGTAGTTTACTTGCGAAAATGCTATCCAGATGGCGCTCGCATCCTCGGCAAGTCAAATTTGGATTTCGCCTGCCTAATGCGTTCTGAATACGCGCGCGCGTCGAAGCAATAGCAAACAATTAATAAAATAATAAAACAGCTGCTAGGTCTTTCACATTTTAATATAAGACGACTTATATTGCCCCTGAAAAAACGTCTTCCCAGCAATGCATTTCTTTTCAAAAGTGAAGCCGACTTTACGGGGATCGGTGTAAGCTTGGTCATTGTAAGCTGGCTTTCCCACGTTCTGTGTTGCAGTGAAGCCCACTGAAAGAAAAGTGCGATGCGAAGGGGGCCCGATAACGCTATCGCTTTCCACTCTTAAAGGTGAAGCTGAAGCGTCCTCCAATTTTTTATGCATGCTTGACTAAACATATGACAGACTGAAGGATTCAGACAATATGACGCAAACAGTGCAAACACTTGTTATTGGTTATTTCAAATTAGATTGCGCATTTAGACATTTTGGATACACAAAACTAATTATGAAGGAAAATTAGCGCCCTTGAAGAGCATTGCTCTCGAACTGTTCTCTAAAATTGAAATTTACGCAACGTTCATGATTACTTGCCGTGGTGACGTAGTGGTTTTAGTGTTGCGCTGCGAAGAGTGAGAGCGCAGGATTAAATCTCGGCCGCGGCGGCCGCACTTCGGTGGGGGCAAAATGCAGAAGCATCCGTGTACTGTGCATTGGGTGCACCGTTAAAGAATCCTAAATTATTCCAGAGTCTCCCACTATGACCTGCCTCATAATCTTAACGTGGTTTGGCCCGTAAAACCCCAGAATTTATTCTAACCGTATCGAGTCAGTTATTAGATAAAATAGCGTGACAAAATAAATTGTATACGCCGTGCTTGAAATATTCAGTTAAACATACGTTTCGAGATAAGTACGCCAATAATCAAACATCTAGGCATACCAACAACACGAAACTAATACCAGAAACAAAGCATGTTCGGATGAAAATATCGTACTACACCAGCTCCCTTCCGCTAGCGTCACAAGGACCATAAAAAATGCCGAAAGGCGCTTGTCACCAAATCTGTAATGATTTATGTACCACCATTTTTCAAATTAACTGAAGGACTGAAGCGTCACTTTTTAACTCTAGGAATCTGTTAGCATCACGCGAGACTATATGCCTCGGAAGGCCCACTCGAAGGTCACAGCCTCTTCTGAACACGCACTCACTCCTTGCTCCGAAAGCGTGTCGACGACCCCGACGAAACAACGCCGCAGTGGGTAACCAGCCACTCGTTCTGCTCGGTGCCGCCAAGCATTTAACGATGGCACAGCACGCTATGCGCGCACATGCTTAATGAGATCAAGGCTGTTGCTCTCTTTGCGTTTTCACTACGGCGCGCATGTTGCACTGCAAGGTTGAATGAGAAACGCGTGCGCTCGTCCTAGCGCAGACTTAACGGGATGTTTTCATTTGGCACATGAGCAAAGCATTCTCGCTTACACATATCCTCGTGGAAGCGTCTGAGTCGTCCTCAATGCCAATATAAAACGTTAATGGTTGCAGCATACGCTTGTCTTAAGTATGCGTAGACGAAGGGAGTATTGCACAGTGTTAAGGAGGTAGGGTGTTAGAGAGAGAGAGAGAGAGAGTAAAAGGTAAAGGAAAGACAGGGAGGTTAACCAGAGGTTATCTCCGGTTGGCTACCCTGTACCGGGGGAGGGGTAAAGGGATGCGAAAGGAGAGGGAGAGAAAAATAAGTAAAAGTAAAGAATAAAAAACAAAG
Source organism: Dermacentor silvarum (assembly GCF_013339745.2). NCBI lineage: Eukaryota > Metazoa > Arthropoda > Arachnida > Ixodida > Ixodidae > Dermacentor > Dermacentor silvarum. Next base: position 123,616,509 of record NC_051163.1, on the reverse strand, counting down.
GAAGGAAAGAAAGAAAAGAAAATCACACACGTGTTACAGTGTTAAGCACAGTGTTAAGGAGATGGTGGTGTTAAGGAGGTAAGGTTGAACGGGGTCCAACAGCAAAGGCCGACACGAAAATTGCAATTAAATTCGGAGTTTTACGCACCAAAAGCACGATCTGATTATGAGACGAGGTGGGGGGATTCGGAGTCCATTTGGCCACTCTAGGTGCTATAACGTGCACCGCAACTTAAAGTAAGCTAATGTTTTTTTTTTTTTCTCATCCCGGTACCTCGTGATTGGCAGCGCATGACTGGCAGCGCAACGCCATAGCCACTAAGCCACCGCGGCGGGTCCGTTCAAGGGTTACTAACTTCTCCCGGCCAAGCTTTGTCCCGAGTAACAGTGCATGTGTTGATGCTCCTGTTAGAGATATTTCGCCATGTATTAGAAAAAAGAAAAAACTAAATCCACTTAAACATCAAAAGGTACAATGTGCTAGATCGTTAAACTTGAATGGCAGCCCGGTACATTTTCTATATATTAATGATTCTGCAGCATATAGAGCTCGTGACACATCAAGTATCTCAACGTCTAGCATTTAACATTTTTTCCCAAAAGCTTTAGCAAAAATGATGGCAAATGGTTTAAAGAACAGTCTATAGATAACTAAAAGTAAAGGGAAATAAAGTATTTTGCTAAATTTTTCCTTTTCTTTTGTATATTTTTTTGCTTAGCCTAAAGGACGCGCCCTACTCGCATAAAAGAGTCTGTACTAATCGATAACTGCAGCACGTTTGGCTAACGGTATTAATTACCGTGTGACTTGTTCGAGTCTATTTGATGCAGCAGACGCGACAGCACGGTACCAAATGGAAAAGTGAACACATAAAGGCGCCGTTCAGAGGTACTATGTCTTCAATCGCATGAGCGAAGTTCATACTAAAAATAAGAAACGAACATAAAAATGCCTCAGCATTCCCGTCAAGCAAGAGCCTCCTGTTTCAGTATGGTGATGTACAGTCAACCACAAAAGTTTGCGGACCACGCGAGCGCGTGCCAGACTGCCTATCCGCGCCACCTAGCGGTACGCCACCTAGCGGCGACAGGGGCGCTCTCCCGGATATGAGCCCTCTTGGTACTCGCCTGCCTGTTAATTTTTTATTCCCGTGCATGACATTGTTAGTTCGTTGTGTTGACGCAGAGCGCTGTCTGCGATAAGACCGCCACATATCTGGCTTGATAGCAGTATCGGAGCAATCACTGCAACCTTTGTCGACTGGTGTGCCAGTGGGTAGATAAGTTTTACGAAGCGCTGCGACGATTTTTTTACGCGACGTTTACTGGCGCACTTTGGTTGGCAGCATCTTGGTCCAATGAGTGTTGCTGCTTCTGCGTCTTGAGAGAAAGGGTAGGGAGGTGTTTCACTGTCATCAAAAATAAAGAAAAAGCGGATGCATAGAAAATTTTCTTTCACACATAGGCGCATCTTCGCATCAGTCGCTGAAAACGTAGTAGACTTGCTTCAGGCCACGTGGTCATTGCCTATTTGGAAAGATGCCGCTGCGTGTTCCACTTGACGAAAGAAGGCACATTGTGCGTTTATTTATAGAGGGAATACCTCAGCGCGAAATCTGCCGCCGAACCAACAGGAGCCGGACTGCCGTGAATAGGATTATTCAAGCTTTCCGCGACGATGACAGATTCACAGATATGGAGCGCAGTGGGCGTCCAAGGGCCACGACTGAGGAAGAGGACCGCCTGATTACGGCCGCCATCGTGGCTGATCCTTTTCAAAGTGCAGAGGATATCCGAGAAGCGCTCTCGCTCACGGTATCGTCTGAGACTGTAAGAAGAAGGCTGAGTGAGCTTGGCCTGCAGTCTTTCGTAGCAGCACAGAAGCCCTGCCTCTCAGACAGCCAGCTACAAGAACGACTCATGTTCGCTACAGCAATGAAAGATTGGACAACAGAGAAATGGGGCGATGTCATCTTTAGCGACGAGTCAACTTTTTCCACGCGCTGGGACCAACGGAAGCGGGTTTGGCGTCCACTAAACTGCAGGTGTGTTTACAGTGTATTGGCAGTTAATTCACGAAGCGAATTCTGCATCACAACATGTTTCACGTAAAATGAGCTTTTGGACATTACGAGATTTTTCTGTAGTGGTATTATGTTGAAAACATTAACGATTGTTTCATAGTACTACTTACTCTGAAGCTAATTAAAAGCTGCCAGTGGGTCTTTCAGTACTATCTAATGATGTTTGCACGTTTTCTATTGCAACTCTATAACAGCATTATAAAGTTCATACGCAAGAGGAATCACAACATTTTTAGACGCGCCGCTGGAACCCAATTGTATGCTATTTCTTGCAGATATCTGCCTAATTACACACAGAGTGTTCTATCCAGCGGACGGTGTTCCGTGAGCGTGTGGGGAGCAATCAGCAAAGATGGCCTTGGTCCCCTTGTGCGTCTGGAAGGGCCCTTCACTGCGTCACGGTACTGCGACGTCATCACTAGACACCTCGTTCCGTATGCGCTGGACGGTCCCTTCAGCGACGGCTGCTATTTTTTTCAACACGACCGCAGCCCGATCCATAAAGCACGTATCGTCCAGTCATTGCTAGAAGAACATGCTGTTTGCCAGCTTGAGTGGCCTCCATGTGGCGCCGACTTGAATCCCATAGAAAATGTCTGGGGCATGTTGAAGAAACGGCTGTCCACACGAGCCAACCGCGGCCGCACGGCCGATACGCTGTGGCAAGCGATCGCACAAGAATGGGAAAGCCTGCGCGGTCGACCGGAGATTACTGAATCTTTGTACGAGTCGATGCCCACACGCATCAATAAGGTGCTAGAAAACGGCGGACATTTCACTTCCTACTAGATCATTGAGAGACCTATGTTTCATGACACTTCTGTAAATGTCTTGTGAATAAATTCATCCCCTTCAGACACGAATTATGATGCACTGTCTGCAAATGCGTCAAATGCGCATGGCATCATTTCAAGACGCTCACTATTACATTCCAAGAAAGAAGACGAAGCAATGTGCTGTTTTGTGCGAGTTTCAGTAAAAAAATTAATTAGCTAATAACTCATTATCTAATTATTCTGAAATCCGTCAGCTTCAATGCTTGCATAAAAAGAATCAACTATTAGGCCCGAAACGCATGCACACTTGCTTTTTCGGTTGTATTCGTGTCGACCGGAGAAAAAAAATACTCTTGACGTTGGTCTTGGAACGCGGCACGTCGAACGATTGTCTAACATGGTAGTGTCTCCAGCAAAGTGATCATCTGCAGCAATACGCAGGACAATGAAGTTAACTGACCGCTAGTTGTCCCATCAGGAAGCGGACACGAATGTGCACACTGAGTTTTAGGTCATTTGAAGAAACACGTGGCGTGGGACGCGCCTCCGAAGTTCGAGTCCCCAAACGAGGACGCCGTGTCGCAAAGGGTTATAAAAAGAGTCATCGCACCCGATTATTTCTTATTTTTCTAAATGTAACCACTATAGCAGCGCGGTGGTTCGGACTTTGCGCAGCAAAACCTGGGCGCAGGCGATCAAATCCCGGCCGCTACTGTCACTTAGCGATGGGGGAGGAACGGAAAAATTCTGCCTACTGACTAAGCATCTGTGTCCCATGGCTGCCTCACCGCTCACTCACGCACTCACGAAAAAAAAAAAAAACAGCGTGGCTACGCGAAAATAGAACTGATAACAGCCGAAGAATACGCTGTCTGATTACTTGTACTGATATTCTGCTCTCAAAATATAAGCAAGTAGCCCTGGCTAACAAAGAGCGCGTCACGTTCAAAGAGATAGGTAGAAAATATTTGCGCACAGTGCGAAAATAGACAGGCCATAGATTTAAGGAGGGATGCGTCTTCAACGTAGCGCTGCTGTCGATCGCTGGTGACGTAGCGGAAGTGTCGCGAAGAGGCTCTTGGCCACGCGCTCGCGTGGTCCGCAAACTTTTGTGGTTGACTGTACATACATGTTCTGTCTTCTTTTTTATTTCAATAATATGGACAATCCAGGCGCATTTCTGCCATCGGTGTCACCGTCACCGTGATGTTCCGCATAAAGTCGAAGGGCGATAACATCGCCACGCGCCGTATGCTGTATCTGCGAGTGAAAGCCTGTGAGGGTGAGCCGATGATGGCGGCTCAATCTAGCGCGCGCAAGAAAGGAAAGAGGGGAGCTAGGAAGCGCACGCGCCGTCTTCCGTCGCACGCAAGGCACCGGCGGGAGAGGAGGGAGGGAGGGGGCGTTTTACTCCAGCGGCTGCTGCGTATGGCGTGGCCACACGGGCCCGATCTAAGCGATCTGCGACGGGGACAGAGTGTGCGGTGCGCTGTGTTTTCGCCGCTTCGTCCGTGTTGAAGCGAGAGGCAGCACGAAGGTAAATTCGGTCGCTGCTGATGGCGCGCTTCCTCAATCCAGCGTTTTGACAGCGAGTTTCCGCGGTCAACGAGTGATATGTGCTCAGGTTTGCTTGTGTTCGAGTGATACCATGCTTGTTAATTTAGTTAGTAAGCGAATGTTTACGAGTTTATACGGCCGATGAGACTGCTATCCTTATCTAGTATAGCTGTCTACTAATTTGCAATAGCAATCTATGCTACGCCTTTCGCGACTTTTTTTTCTACTTTTGTTTCAAGTTTCTATTTTCAGGCATAAATTTTACGATACTAGTCGGCAGCAATGATAATTGTTTCCATTAATAAAGTGAGCATTCGTCCTGCTTCTGTTGCGAGTTTGATCGCCCAAGAGGTCGCTTGTTTCCTGAATGTAAGGGCGCATACAGGTATCTCGTTAAACTTTAAACTAAATGCGGCCTACATTTGTCGAAATTAAACAGGCGACATCTCATTTCTTACTGTTGTCAAAACCAGCGCGAGAGCATCTTGATTTGCACGCAGTATGATGGCCCCGGTCTTTTGAGATATTTTCTTATGCTGCTGTGCAATTACGTGATTCTATAGAGTAAAGCTTTTTGTCGAAAGTGAAAAAGAAAAATTGTACAGAAACCATCGACGACGTTTCTCCCTATAAGCGAAAAGCTGAACAACCAATTCGTTTTAATAAAGGAATGATGCGCTTGAAGGTGCATGGTTCTTGCAGTGAGGACACCTAGCATGGCTAACTCGGAGCGCAAACTACTGGAGCACAAGCTAAGGCTCGAGGAAAATACAGGACACAGCGCTACTTGCAACTGAAAGTTTATTAGAAAGAATAGGGACTATATAAACCCGACATGTCCTACGTCGTCAAAACGTCATCAAAAAGAGTAGGTGGGAATACATGTGGGCATACATATGTGGGCCAAACCGGCAGATGGATCAACACCAGGTTGAATGAGGATTTGAATTCCACAAAAGGGAATGCACACACACATCTCGCTATGCATGTAAGAGACTGCAAGTCGCAAGATAAATGCACACCCCTGTTTAAAACACACAACAGTCCTTTATGAGCACAAAGATCAAACGACAAGACAAGTTGTAGAAGCCCACGAGATCAAGAAAAGGAGGACAGGGTGTGTCAGCCATCCATCTATTGCGCTTGACGATACTGAAGTCCCTTTTTTTTAGATGTGACCTAACACGTGGCAGTTTCTTGGCATGCTAGCACCGATTAATATTCTCGATTTTTACGCACTCTATTTGATGACGTTTTGACGACGTAGGACATGTCGAGTTTATATAGTCCCCTATCCTTTCGAATAAACTTTCAGTTCCAGGTAGCTCTGTGCCCTGTCTTTTCCTCGTGCCTTAGCTCGTGCCCCAGTAGTTTGCGCTGCGAATTAGCCATGCTTCCATACCAACTCACCCGTTGTTCGCTTTTGAGGACACTTAGGTAGCGTTTCTTGTTTCATTCCGTAAGTCCGTAAGTCCGTAGAGGACCGAGTCGTTAACCGGCATGACTGTTGCGGCTGTATAGGTGGCCATACATATAGGCCGCTTCGTCAAAAATATGTTGTCTCCAGTGGCACTAGCGTGGAAGACGACTGCCATCCTCCTCTCCCACAAGCGGAGCCCTCTCCCGAAGCCACCACAGAGGGACATTTGTTATTTTGGGGTTTAGAAAAAGAAAATAAAATATGGTAGAGGGAAGCTGGAGAAGAGGAGGGCTGTCCTTCCCCGAGCTACTAGCATAACAGCATCTACACCTTTAGACCCATCAAAGCTCACGCGCGACAACACGTGCGTCTCCAAGAGCTATAATAGCGGGCGTTCCAAAACGAGAGCACCCCGCAACTTGGTTGCGCGGAAGCACCTGGCTTTTTGCATCGCTGCCTTTGCATGGGCGACGAAAGCACGACCACTGCGAAAACGCGCGATAGAGCAAAAGAAGTTTCCTTTATACAGAGTGTAGACGACAAAAAAAATAGAAAGAAAAAACTAGAAGAACAAGCCCTCGCCTACGCATGGTATAGCATGCGAGGTGTGAACTAGCATAGAGGCGAGAAACGTGTGCGCTACAACAATGCGCTCGCTCGCACCATCCTTCTCGAGCGAATCGCTCGGGCGTAGCTATTGCGCCACGCTCTGTCGCTTCAGACTAGGTGTGTCGATTTGCTGATCTCGTCGGCTTGCCGCTATTTACAACTCACCTCGCCGGCCGAGCGAGCACCCGTCGCGGCATTTCCCGCTGTTCGTGTTCACATCGACACGCAGCGTCTTAATTTGCAAGGTCGCGAGCTAAACAACTGACGGCGCATGCCGCATCGAAGTGCACGCTTCAATATGCGGCTGCGGGTAAAAATATTAAAGCCATCGCCGCTGGACCAATTCAGTGAATCATCGGCTTGCTCAGGTCGATCCGTTCAGTATAGCGAACAGCAGTGACGTCGTCGCGGTTGGTTGATGGGCGCACTTGAGACAACCAGAGATAAGATGATTCGTATTGAACAGAGCAGCAGTCCGATATATACGATTTGAAATCAAAACGAAATAAGAAGCCGGAGGGCGGCGTACTTGTTCGGCAACACATAAAAGAAAATGTAAGTAGAGGGCTAACTACGCGGAAGAAACAACTGCCGTATTCTACTGCCACATATACCGGCGTCACAAAAGGGAACCTCGATATCTTGATTCATTGACAGGCTTCAATTATCGAAACCTGCGCCTGTGCAAGCTAAGCTGTGCATAAATTTTCATCACGCGTAGTCTTCTGCGCGCACCGTAACATATACACAGTGACGTTACTGTTTTTCGCCTCCGCCGTGGTGTGAGCTGTGTGGCAGTGAATCGAACCTGGGACCTTGTCTTGCTGACCTGCAGGACGCAATATCCGCGAAGGAACTGCGCGTGACATCTCGACAGGCCTCCGAGCTTTCCGTAATGGGCGTGCCGCGATCAAAAACTACATCTCGCAGAAAACGGAAACTCTTCATGCGCGAGCGGCATGGTCGGCATCCTCATTATAATAGCGTCACTCAATCTGGCGCTGTCAGTGTCGCCTCGTAGTTGAGAGATTGTAGCCCGCTACGACGCGGGCAAAAAATAGACAGCGCCTGGTTTGCTCCCCCTTCCACAACATCTTAGCGCTGCAAAGCATCTGCATATGGAAGCCATGTTGCGCTGCATAGTTGACATGAAACGCACGAGAAGAAAAAAACAGGATACACACAGGGTGATGCACAATGTCTTCGTGTTTGTCTTCGTGTTCGCGTCACAACTATGCAGCCCACGCGTGGCTGCCACGTTCAAGAACCAAACAGCCTAGACACAAGCGTTCATCAGCATATGTCTCACAGTCTAGCCTTCGTAACACTAGTGTATTGCGAGGCGTGTACGAGCGAACACGTCCGGCGCCTCCTCGCCCAGCTGGGCCACTCACCGGGACGGTACGAGTGTCGTCGGACGTTCCATCTTCTCGCGTGCATCAGGCGCGGCCGGATCGTCCCAAGGAGCGACGCGGCGACGCTGCCGGTACGTTGCTTCGGGCCTCACTGACGCTGCGGCCGCACAGCGTGGCCAACCGAGCGGCAACATCGGCCGAGACATCGGCTCGCTGCTCTTACGACAATCGCGAAATCGAATGAAACTCGCGACAGAACGCGCTGCCTTCACCACTTCCTGTCTAACGCTCACGGTTAAGTAAGTATATCCTACACGCCCATTGGATTGACGGCGGCGTTCAACCGGAAAAGTGATACATGCGTACTCAATTTCATAAGCTTCCAGAAGAGCAGCATATTTGTAGCGTGTACGATTTCCTCAGAATTTAGGTAAATCGCGAAGGGAAGGCTGAAGCGCTGTTCCCCGCAGCGTATACCTGAAGTGTAAGCCCGAAAGCTGGGCTATTTGATCGCGACTACGCAAACACACGACTAAACATTTCTCGGCGAAATTAACGTTGGTTGCCCAAAAAAAGCGCTGAAAAACTTTCATGATATCGCCATACTGGGTGCTTTTTTTTTCGTCGTCGCTATCATAATCGCAATCTTAAGTCCACTGCAGCGCAAATGCAACTCCCAGAGAACACGTGTTCGACTTATCTTTCGCATGCCCGCTCCCGCCGAAATTTTATTCGCGCGTGAGCGCTCGCTCAATATTTTCTCCGAGGTTTTATTTTCTCGCTCAGGCTGATAATGTTCTTCGTGCTCGTCGGTGCTCTCGAGTGCTTCCTCAGAAGGAGGTCGCTGGTTCGTTACCCTGCCACAGTGGCCTATGGCGGTAGAATACAAATACCCTCGTATATACCAAAACTTCCGTTGCACCTCAAATATCCCGACGAAAACAGCCCCATGCTCTCAGCTACCGCGACTCCAAATCCCAGGCGTTTCTTTAGAGCGTGAAGTCCAATAAATGAATTGATGAACCAATCAATCGACCAACTAAATTAATCAATGTTTATGTTCCTCCGCAGTTTCCTTGTGGCAAAATGCAAAAAACACTGTATTGAGGTGAGCTTTAGAGAACCGTAAAATTGACCCGGAGTCCTCTACTATGGCGCGCCTCATAATCAGGTCTCCGTTCTGGCACGATGGATCCCAGAATTGGTTTTTGGAATAACAGGGCGGAATACTACTTGTTGTGCGCACTTTAAGACGCGCAGCAAGCGTATACCTGGTGTGACAACAGGCTTATAACGGTACCCTCTGGCCATCTCTCACAGTTAGCGAAGTTAAACTACTGCAAATTTCGCTTCGCTTAATGTGAACTTTAAAAGGACAGACTGATGGGTTAGTTAGTATTACATTCTTTGAAGCATAGCGCTAATGCATTGCGTGCCATAATGCACGTGCAATAAACCTTCAGTTGTTAAGAGCCGTGTCTTCGTCTTTCGGTCGTCTTGCGTGCCTCCTTTATTCAAGACGACGGAGTAGTCTGCCACATCAGGTTGCATAAAAAAAAATCAGACGGTCAAATTTGTCGCAGGCTTTGTCGCCTGTCCTGCAACTTTAGCGGTCTGCCAATAGTTTTCACGTTTCGTATAAATGTACATACAAGCACAAGTCCTCACGATTGAATAAAGCACGTTCTGTGTAACATTAAAGAAAAAAATACAATGTTCGTTACCCACTGTTCTAGAATCAACTCTTACGACAGACGGAACGGTGCTAGCCAGGCGCACCTTCAAGATCTCGTGGCTTTCTGGAAACGATGCCAATCAGAAGCTACCATATCCCGACATTCGTACGCATACAACTAGGGACGAAGTGCCTGTTTGATAGAACGCTTCTATCTCTGTTCCTTGCATTTTGATCAAGTTTTCCACGTTTTTCGGGGACGCTGCTCCCTGCCTCGTGGCAACGGACGCGGAGCCTTCCACAGGCCCGCCCTGCCTGAGGTCTGCTATGGCAAGCTCCCCGGGGAATCAACGCGCCTGGTCCAGCACCAGCGAGGTCATCAGCGAGGCTCGCTGCCTTGTGGCTATGGACGCGGAGTCAACTGCGGTGACACCCGGCCAAAGGTCAACCATGGCGAGCTCGTCGAGGAAACGAGGTTCCTGGTCTACCACCAGTGAGGACACCGAACTGTACTCGGTCGCCGGCGACGACTCGTCGGATGACAGCTTTGAGTCTGTGATGAGCAGGAAAGCCAAAAGAAGGTTTCTCAAGGTGTCTTCACCAGCGAGGACATTAACAATGAAGACAAAAATTGAACGCTGGCCGCACTCAGTCCTCTTCGTACCCGAGGACTCCTCCGTCAGCCTCCGAACGCTTAACAGGCAAGCTCTCTCCATGTTCCTCGAGGGGGTGGCGCCGAATGACATAAGGGAAGTTCGAATAAACACGCGAAAGAATATCCTCGCTGTGGACGCGACAAATTGTAGCGCGTTGGACAAGCTTCGGAAAATAACCGATTTGGGAGGCATCAAAGTCCGACCGCAGTGTACCATTGGACGAATCCAGCATGGCGGGCGTCATTTACGACATTGATTTGGCCATAGCGAACTCGGATCTGCCAATCCTCATCAAACCAGTGACCGAAGGAGTTATCATCACACATGTGCTCCGCCTTGGCAACTCCCGCTGCGTGAAGTTGATATTCAAGGGCGATTCCATTCCTTCGCATGTCAAGGTTGGCCACTTCCGACATGCTGTTCGCCCATTCGTGCCCAAGCCACTTCAGTGCCATAACTGTATGAAGATCGGTCATGTCAAGGGCGTCTGTACAAAGAGTACGGTTTGTCCACGCTGCGCTGAGTCGCACACTGTGGACGCTTGCCGCGCAACACATTTAAAGTGCAATAACTGCGATGGATCCCATGATGCCTCATCCAAAGAGTGCCCGAAAATCCGGAGAGAAATTGCCGTGCTTAAACAAATGGTCCGAGACAGCTCATCCCATAGGGAAGCTGCTGAGACTGTACGACGCCGGCGTAATCGTCGACGCAAGCGTACAAGACGTGGTGTTAATCATACGCAAGACGCACCCAACCCACTACCTTCGAGTGCAAGTAAACATACCAGCACGAAGAGGATTGAGACTGACAAATCTAAAGCCGCGGAAGACTGGCCTGCGCTTCCGCGCACACAGCCTGCCAAGGAGCCTCCCCGCCTGATGTCTACTTCCACGCACACTTCGGTGGATGAAGTACCAAGGGTTGACCGACAGATCATACCGATGCTGCGGTCCCTCATGAATGTCATTAAAGAGCTACTGACAAGTATTGCAACCCCAGCCGCTCGAAGTGGCCTGCAAGTGCTGGACGCGCTGAGCCCAGTCCTAGCAGCCCTCGAGTAGAACCATGGATGGCAATCACCAATCGTTCCGCCAAGAGGTCAGAGAGGCATCTATTATCCAGTGGAACGCCAGAGGACTTAGATGTCGGATGCCTGATTTTCGTCAGTTTGTACATTCTAACCGTTTCCCAATCATCGTAATCTGTGAACCGAAATTATCAAACCCAATCCGTCTATCCGGCTACGAATCAATCATGTCCTCAACTTGCAGCGAAAGCAGCAAGGTCGTTGTGTTTATTCGTCGGGAGCTTACCTACGTCGTTCAGCAAGTGCCACCTCATGATGAGAATCAGTATGTTTGCCTGACTGTTAAGAAGAAAAAGGTAGCCTTTACACTGGTGGGTACCTACTTATCCCCTTCAACCCAGGTTTGATAGCAAGAGACTTGAAGACATCTTGACAGCAACCCCTGGTCCATGGATTATCACAGGAGACTTTAACGCCCACCATCCTATCTGGGGAAGCTCTAAAATTAACGCAACCGGCCGACGATTGGCTTCATTCGCATCTGACCATGGACTGTCCCTTCTTAATGATGGGAGCCCTACCTTTTTACGAGGCTCATCATACAGCAGTTGCTTAGACTTGGCTTTTGTGTCACGTCGCTTGGCTACTCGTGTAAAGTGGTTTTTAGACATTGAGACACATGGGAGTGATCATATCCCCAGTTACCTTAAGATCAAGGGTTTGGCCAGCTGCCTTTCGCCAAACACAATCCGGCGAATTGACTGGTCTGCATTCGAAACCAGCATGGAAGAAGCTTGTCGCAACGGTCTCCCTTCTGGCCTTCAGCATGCTATCAAGGAGGCAACACAGAATGCGATGTGCACGCTGAAATGCAATCCAAGGTTCTCCGAATCCGACGTGGAGTTAGAGCGACTCCGTGCGATTCGTCGGCGGGCCGAGCGAAGATACCGACGCACTAAGTCCATCCATGATCTCAGAATAGCCAGACGCACGCAAAAGAAAATCCAGCGCCGAATGGCCAAACTGGAATCTCAACGGTGGGCAAAATTTTGTGAATCCCTAGACCCCCGAAAATCTCTTTCTCACATATGGAGAACCGTGCGAGGCCTACGTACGTCTCCCGAACAACGCGTGCCATTCAAAGCCTTGGCACTTTTCCAACGTCGAGAGGACATCGAGGTAGCGGAAGATTTCTGCAGAAAGATTGCAGGTCAATCAACCTACACAGGCCCCCTTGGTACGGATAGCATTGAGCCGCATACACGGGACTCACGCATGGACTTGCCTTTCACCACCGAGGAGCTTGATGCGGCTCTTCCTTTGTGTAATCGGCCGTCGTCTCCTGGACCAGATGGCATATCGTACCGCATCTTGTGCCACCTGGGTGAGCGAGCGCGAAATGCCTTGCTGGATATATTCAATGAATCCTGGCAGGATGGAAACGTTCCTCAAGAATGGAAGACAAGCCGCCTGGTGCCACTCCTCAAACCTGGCAAGTCACCACTCGAGCTCGCGTCATACCGCCCAATCGCGCTGGCAAGTTGCGTAGGGAAGGTGATGGAACGCATGATCCTTGCCAGATTAGAGTGGTACCTGGAACGCTACCAAGTTTATCCAAATGCTATGGCCGGCTTTCGACGTCTCCGCTCCTCCATCGATAACGTCATCGATCTGGTCACTTACGTCCAACATCAAAAGAGATGTAAACGATTATCGGTCGCTATGTTTCTGGACGTAAAAGGAGCTTATGACAATGTTGCTCATGATGCCATACTTGATGCTCTGGAATCGGTTGGCCTTGGTGGCCGCGTGTACCGGTGGACCCGCAACTACTTACACATGAGGTCATTCTTTGTGCAGACCGAGTACGGTCCGACGTCTCTACACTGCACATACCGTGGTGTTCCTCAAGGTGGCGTCTTGAGTCCCACACTATTCAACCTTGTTCTTGTCGGTCTCGTGGAACGCATACCAAATGCTGTCCATATATCAATGTATGCCGATGACATCTGCGTGTGGACGTCAGGTGTAACACGTCCTCAGGTGCGCGCGAGACTTCAAAAATCTGCGACATCAATATCGGCGTATCTCAGCGAGCAAGGCCTCCAGATTTCACCTGAGAAATGTGCGCTGGTCGCGTTTACGCGGAAGTCAATGACGCCTTACGCCATATCCATCAATGGGCAAAACATCTGTTACACCAGGATGCATAGATTCTTAGGGGTGATCATTGATCGAGACCTCAACTGGAGTCCCCATGTGACCTACCTGAAGAAGCGCCTAATGGCCATTTCACACGTTTTCAAGTTTCTTGGAGGGAAAACGTGGGGAGCGTCAGTACACGCAATGTTACAACTATACAGGGCACTGTTTCTCGGATATCTGAGATACAGCTTACCTGTACTGAGCAATACCTGCAGAAGCAACATCCGCACAATCGAAAGTGCTCAGGCGCAGGCACTAAGGGTTTGTCTTGGATTGCCACGATGCACATCGACAACGGAAACAATTGCAATAGCTCAAGATTACCCAGTGACAACTCATATGACATTGGAAGTGCTCAGAGCACACATCAGGCACATTGCCCGCTCCCCTTTCCATCACCTCGCCACTCTGCCGAATGACCGACCCAATGCCTCCTTTTGCCAGGCGATATCGGCGTACCGTGACTGCCTCCCTCGAGATTATACGCCTGCCGAGAGACTGCTATCACCTCCTTGGTGTTTGGCTCGTCCGCAAGTTCGACTCTCGGTACCAGGGATTCGAACGAAAGCAGGACTCTCGTCCCCAGCTCTCAAGCAGCTATCTCTCCTCATGCTGCACGAGACATACAAGGACCATTTTCACATTTACACTGATGGCTCGACAACTCTTGACGGATCTACAGGGGCTGTAATCTTCCCCGCAAAAGCTGTGACCCTTCAGTTTCAAACTTCTCACCAGACAACGTCGACTGCGGCGGAGCTTGCTGCACTTCGCTGCGCACTTCACATAATTCACGAAGACTTACCACGAAGATGGAGCATATTTACAGATTCAAAGGCCGCCCTGCATTGTCTGCTATCCGCTCTACGTCGTGGACAACAAGACCAACTTGTGCTGGAAATAAGACACCTTTGTCACCAACTGGCAGAAAAAGGACATGACATCACTTTTCAGTGGCTCCCAGGCCACTGCGGCATCATGGGCAACGAACAGGCCGATGAAGCTGCGAGGAGGGCTCACGAAAATGCTGTGAAGGAACCCATCCCGCTATCAAGAGCCGATGCAGTAACAAAGCTTCGCATAATCGCGCGTGATTCCACACGAGCCATGTGGAACACACCTGGTTTCCAACATACTCGACTGCACCGCCTGGACCCATCCCTCCGACTACGCATTCCATCTGGACTTCCTCGAATCGAGACAACTGCTCTCTGCCGACTGTGGCTTGGAGTATCCTTTACGAATGCTTTTGCTTGTCGCATCGGAATGGCCGACAGTGCTGCCTGTGATACTTGCGGCAGCGAGGAAACACTCCAACATATCCTGTGTCATTGTCCCCGCTACAGCTCCCAGAGACAGTCGCTCGTAACGGAGTTGGCACGCCTCGACGACCGGCCGCTTTCTGAGCAGACGATTTTAGAATGCCGACTGATACGGTCTTCACAGCAGAAGGCGACGAGGGCGCTACTGAAGTTCCTCCGGTCAAGCGACCTGTTTGAACGACTGTGACGCTCCTGAGTTCCTTTGTGTGTGTGTGTATGTGTTTTTTTTTCTTTTCTTTATCTCCCTCTCTAGGTGTGTGCATTTTTCTTTATCTTTCTGTCTCCCCTTACCCCTTCCCTAGTGTAGGGTAGCAAACTGGATATTTACCTTCCGGTTAACCTCCCTGCCTTTCGCATCTCATTTATCTCTCTCTCTCTCTCTCATACAACTAGCATATACCTCGATGGGCTGGCATCGAGGCACCCTACATGCAACAGCGTCACAGCATCAATTTTCCCTCTAGGTAACATTGTGAGAAACTGTATGACGTAGTCTATCTTCAACAATAAAGAACTAAGCAAGCCCGAGCCAATGCCATCGCGAGCTAATGCGGCAACTTCAAGGTGGCGTCGGCACGTGTGTTTCGTATAGTTGCGTCTTTTCTAGCTAACCAAGTTTCATTATTACGCAAAGTAACTTTGCGTAATAAGGTTAACCAGTTACCCCAGCAGCAAGTATTGATAACCAAGTTTCCTCTTGCGTTAAGTGTTTTCAGTCTTGCGGAAGGGTAATGTACTTATACAGCTGGACAGCTTTAAGCCCGCACTCCACAAGAACTCGGCTTAAAAAAAAAAAACAGAAATAACAAAAGCGCTGCGGACACTGCGTGGCAGTCAACATCCCCTCTTGTGCGAGGGGTATCTTCTCATATCCCGTGAATATTAATTTTTAACTGGTACGCTAAGCGGCGCAGGCTTTCGCGCGGTTTTAAACCGATCCGCAAAACGTGCGTTGCGTCACAGCAGCCTGCTATAAACCGCTAAAGCGCAACATTCTTTCGCATGCGGCGCCCCGCCGGCTGAGGCAATTCGTTTATTTATTCATCTTTTTTTTTCTTCTGTTGACGGACGCTGGGCTGGAGGGAGCCGAATTAATTTGGATTCTGGGGCTTTTTAACGTGCACGCTCTGCACGGTACAAGCGCGTTCTTTTTCGCTGTTCTTTTTCGTTTTTGTTTCTCATTTTTGTTTCTCGTGTTTGTTTTTCGACTCTTTCGACACGCGGTCGCCGCGGCTGCGAAACTAATCCCCGACCTCGTTCCTAGCGCCAAACGCCATAGCTACTTAGCCGTCGTGGCGGTTGAGGTACTTCTCACAGGCAGGTTCGCCTAGAGGCTGTGCTTTACAAGCACACGGCAAGGGCTCAGCGCAGCGTCAACTCCTAGAGTCAAAGCATTTAAAAGCTTCAGAACAGAGTGCACATTCCTAAACAATCATACAGTGCCATGAGTTGCACACGCTCGTGATCCTTCATATTAGGCATAAAGTAAAAATATATGTTTGCGTGTTTACATTCATTTTCGAGTACCTTCCCTTTTTCTAATGACCTTCATACCGGAACCCCTAGCTTAGTAAATCTTTTCGTTACGCCGGTTCTCTGGAAATAATTTTTGCTTAATGCTGTAGTAGCTCGAACTTATTTTTCTATTACATTTTGTGTCTGGAGAAACTGTATTCACAACTTTTTTTTTTCTTAGCCAACTATCTTCTTTTTTATTTCTTTTTTTTTTCCTCGATCAGTTTCTCATATATACGTTCTTGTCTGCCGTAGTACGATGAGCATGCAATTTAACTAACTCACTTGTTTATTTCACAACTCTTTTCGGTCACTTCATTTTATTTTATTTTATTTTATTTATTCATTCGGTTCCCTCCGCGGTGACTCATTTGTTATTGCGTTACGCTGCTGAGTCCGAGGTCACGAGTTCCATCCCCGGATGCGGCTGCCGCATTCCGATGGTGGAGTGATACGAAATGCTAATTTACCGCGCTTCGAGTACACTTAAAGAACGAAAGAACGCCTGACGGCTACAATTAATCCAAAGTCGTCGACTACGACGTCCTTCGTAATCCACCGTGTGGTTTCTAGACGTTATACCTCCAAAACTTGATTTTTTTTCTTTAAGTGCGTGCGAGCTTGAGTCTTGCTGTGAAAGAAGGGCCCGTCCTTCTATTTCCGAAACCGCAGCTGTTCTAGACAGCAATATATTTCACCTCCCGCCAGTATCGCCGTCTTATTGATAGCGTGCCGTCTTGGGACGACGCGCCCGCAAGCAGCTGAAAGACATCCGCAGTAACAAAAATAGACCGGTACATTGTACGGGGACGAACACGAACGCAACAACAAAATAAAGTCGTGTTCCACTTTTTTTTCCACAACGTCGCGCACAGAAAGGCCCGAGTTTATGTTTTTCATCTGTTCTCCACGGAAAGAACTCGGCCGGAAAGAGACAGATTGCATTTTTGAAACGCAATGACAGACTCTCCACGCTTGACAAAAGGAACGCTACATCCCGCCTGGCCCACAAAAGGCACACGATTCAATCCTACCATCATACGCTCAATTCTAAAGAACCTTGACTGCTTGCGCGGAAGAATGGAACGCTGAGGTAGGCGACAAAGCGACCTGACTGAATCATGGTGGCAAGATTTTTCATTCCTAATTCAAAGCATCGATGTCAAGAAGCTGAAATCACGCTCACATGGCGCAAATTATGCAAATTCGGAAAGATCAAAGAAATTTTCGTCAATCGATTCGTGCGGCAAAATCTTTTTTTTCTATAACCTATTCTGGCTTCCTTTGTAGCTTTATGTTACTCGATGAATCAATCAAATTACTTTATTTCTTCCAAAGTATAGCGCAGAAAAGCATGCCAAGGCTTGAAGATGTTTTAAGAGTCTTGACAATAAACACGGCAACCGCTGTTACAACATACTGTCATTAACACAGAAATGCAAAGGAATTGCAAGTCAGTGTCAATTTTTCCATTTCATAAAACATCCTTCACCTAGCGGGCTTTTGCACAACTGATTTGCCAGTCTTCTTTTCTGTGCACATCTTTCGCGCAGCATTGGTACATTTGTATCCGAATCATTTATTATTTTTTGCACTGCTTACCTGTCTGATGTATTTATCACTCGACTTGCCATCAGCTAATGTAGGCTATCGGGGCAGATGGCTTATATGTATTCATTTCGATATATAAGTACATATTGATTGATCGATCGATTTACTGATTGATTGATTGATTGATTGATTCTGCAGCTCTTCTACCGCACTTAAGATCAACTAGGCCAAGCTGCCCGTCCCGATTTCCGCGACATTGGCTCCACCGTTCCCAGACATAACGTAAGCGGGCGTTATGGCAACATCGGCGATTCGGACATTTGTCCAGTGTTCCGGAGCTGATAGCGGCTTATAGGCCAGCCTGGTAAACGAAGAACAATGTTTATGTTGCTCGTCAACCAAGCTAGCAGGGCTATTGAGACGCCCTTCGCTTTTGGAGAACGCCCGCTGAGCCATATTTAGCCGAAATCTTGTCAACGGAAGGAAGTAGGAGAGATTAGCAGCGGGGACACGTGGTGTCGCCCGTCCCACCTACAATTGCTCTGTTCAAATGGGTCAATTCCAGAAATTACAGCCATGACCGCATTGCATGGTGATTCTGCGACGCCTGAGACCAAAGTCCAAGAATATTTGTCTGAAATTTGTTTAGAGGCCAGCGGGGTCAACAGCGTTCGAAGAACGTCACACTCGGTGTCATAACTTGTACAAAAAACGAAGCAGGCGTTCCATTGTCTCTTCATACCTAGACGCCTCCCGCATGGCGGAAGTTTCTGTAAAGCTAAGCTCCAAGCAACGGAGTTTTGTTTTCTTCCTTTTTGATGAAATTATCCACAGCGTGTGACGCTATCTAGATGGTAGTTATTACGAAAATTGACAGAAAAATTGCGCTAGTGAAAGGCCCTAATTCCATGGAGAAGTGCGTACTCGTATTTGGCCTAATTCCGACACACCACTGTACACACCATTGGCTTTTATATAGAATCCCATTAAATATAGTGTGCTTCCGCTGACCTGGTATTAGAGCTTCGAAACTACTTGGAAACTGCCTAAGGTATATATTGACATCGCAAGCGAGAGGCTGTGTTCCTGAATAGTATTGCGAGGAATCTCCAACTCATTTCTTCTTTAAGACAGCTTCTTGCTGAGCTCACTGCTAAGCAGGCAAAACACGCTTTACAGGATGCCCACTGGTTAAATTTTGGGGACAAAAATTACTATTGTGATTGCGTACCGGAACGTTAGGACAGTGCGCCTGTCAAAACGAGCACTTATAAATCAAATCAACCAGCTAATGGCTAAGTAACAGGAGTGCTGGGACTTTTCAGCAACGCCAGAACTCGGATAAACGGCTAAATGGCTGAAACTAGGGTCGCCTAATGAGCACAAGGTTGAATTCGAATATCAAAAAGCAGCTTGTTTTGAGTGATTTAAGATTGCATGAACCCTTTTCGACGAGTAGTTTGCTTGGGAGGAACGAGAGGGCGCTTTCGGCGGCACGCTGAACGTTGCCTCAGCAAAAGCGCACGAATACGAAACCACTGCCCTGCTTCTGGGCGATCAGCTGTCGGAAATGCAACTGGGTTTTCGCTCACGCACAGTGATCCATACATGCTGCAAAATGTTATGTTGTAGAGAGAATACGCGTGCAGTAGTTGGCTGCAAAAATTGTAACTGGCATATTAAGAAACGGAATGAATCTGCGTGACCAAGCTCACGGACCGCTGCGACATAAGGACTGCCTGCGTTGCCGGCCCTTCGCGATGTCCCCGAGGATAAAAAAAAAACACTCATCCAGCAGCGTTGTATCGTTAAACTCTAAAGAAATTACTTCAACCCTGGAACATCGGCCAGGGTGAGTACCATTCGTTACACCCTGGCAAAGGGAGCAGCGCCACTTCCTGGGACAGCAAGTTTCTCGCGCGTTATCTACACGCGTCAACCCCAACTCACACGCAAACTTACACGCCCACTCTATCGCCAACGTGTCAAGAATAAGTGAATGCATGCACACTTGAATAAGTGCGCCGAAGCATGTCAAACGGCGACTACACCGACAGCACACGAATGTTCGAAGCTGAACGTTTCGTGACGGTTAACAGGGATAATTATTAAGTCTTTGCAACAAGCTATTACAAAGTAAAAAAGTTCCAAGTTTTGCTGCGCAGCAAGACCAAATCTATCGCAACTAAGCACACCCACGATCGAGCAATTAGGCAGAAAACAATCAGATAGTGACCATTCATTCATTCAAATAATTTTATTGAGTGCCATGCGATTTGGTGGGGTGGGCCTAGACCCTGCCTAGGCTTTGGCCAAGGGTTGTTGGCCCTTGGCGGCTTCCTCGGCTCGCTGGACGGCCCAGAGTTGGTGCTGCAGGTCCGAGCTGAGCAACGCGGACTCCCAGCGCGCACGAGGCTGTCGCTGTTTGAGGCTGATAGTGACCACACCGAGGAAATTTACTTAATCAGACACATGACAGGCCACTGCTTCAAAGTGTTTGCAAATTAATAACAAAAAATAAAGCACACTGATCCTCATTTAATTCATAAGCTGAAGGTTTGGGACAGCTTGTAATACATTTCTAGCGCCGCTTTTAGTACAAGCGCCGTATACGCTGCTCCCGCCGTTTGGACTAGGCGCAATGAGCTCAGAAAGCGCTCACATCTCCTCTGAAGCTGTGGTCAAAGCTTCGTGTCGTTCAGCCTCTCACCGTCCACAATATCCGCCGAAACAGAGGTTTGCTGAGCCACACCAGGCGTCATGCACATCCATTGTTAACACAGAGGCAACGGAGGCAGTTGAGGCAAGCAATGAAAACGTCACCACGTGATCAAACATGGCGCCGCCCATAGAATCGCCGCGAAATGGGTATAATGGACGTTTCTGCACTACCCACCACAGTAACTCAGTGGCCACGGCATCGCGCTGCTGAGCACGAGGTCGCAGATTCAATTTCGGCCGCGGCAGCCGCATTCCGATGGGGCGGAATGCAAAAACGGTCGTGTACCGTGCATTGGGCGGACGCTAAATACCCAGTAGATCAAAAATAACTCGGAATTCCTCACCTACGGCATGGCTCATAATCAGATGGTGGTTGCCACACGTAAAGCCCCAGAATTTATTAATATTATTTTTGCAATATATCTGACCCAAAAATGACCAGGAAGCAGGGACGCTTCTTTTATGGCTTACTGAGCAAATTCTTTATTTTTATTATTAGAGCACAACATCGTTATTGGGTGTTCGTATATAGTGAACTAACGGCTATAGTGACGACGAATGCCGGTACCGATTACACTCCCATAGGCGCACTTGTCTTATATAGTTTAAAAACGGATATAGGGGAGAAAAGATACATTTCGTTACTATAGACCGTTTTTTCATAGGCGCCGCCATTGCGTAGCCAGTGGCGCCATCTATGGGCAGTTGGCATGCTGGCTTGGGCGAACGCCCGTGTTGTATGCTATGGTATACGATCGGCGGCAGTTTCTGGTGGATTTTTTCGCACTCGAGCGGTCTATTTAGTATGAAATGGCGTCTTCTACGTGGGGAATGGTCCTGTGAGGCGTAGTGAAGGAATTTAAGTCTGAAGTAATTAAGCGGCTGCAGTTTCTGCTGGCGTTAGGGCGAACGGAGCACCCAGCGCGAGGTGCGCGCGTTTGTTTGAGCTTACAATCAGCCTCGAATATCAGTTAAGTATTTCTGAAGATTCGTTTCACGAATGTTACGTTACTGCAGCATTCTCAGCACTGTAATTCTAAGCTCTGGTGTAGGTTCAACGAGAAATTGCGAACCATTTGACGATACTAACAGCGTGGGTACCGTTATGCTGGAGAATAAGTCGTGCTGTTTACTTCGGCAAGCGTTCAAGTTGTTATCTGTAGATACATTGGATGACTGCCTTGTTTCCTGTACAAGGTTTGAGCCCACAAATAAAATAATTTGGTTAATAATAACCGCATACCATACAGTACTTTTCGAATGGTCGAACGACCAGCTGCAGACTGCCCGAGCGTCCGAGGCAGTACTAAATGATGTGTTATAGATATGTTTGCTCTATATAGCGCATGGTCCAAGTGGTTCAATCATGCGGCACGACCATGCGAAGTCTTATTGCGTCGTTATCCCGTGTTCTGTTTTATTTTGCCGCAAAAGGAGGACATATAAACTCTTTTTTTTTTCAGTCACGTAAGTTCACTCATCTGTGACGCATTCACCCATCTTACGGAAATGGTGTCCTTACAAATAGCTGTTGGAGTCTCCTTATGCGATCCCCTTTGTATATTGTACCTTACATGGCAAAAAGGCAATGCCGATTAAAGCACGAAGCTTGTGTGTATCATGTTGGTTTGCCAACCGCAGTGCTCGCTGTCTTGAGCAAAGCCTTCGGTCTCTTGCAGGAGGTTAACGCAGAGATAGTGATTTTAAGTGTACTATAATTAAAAATCCGTGAGAACGATGCCGGTGGCTGATGCAAATGTTTTACAACTCTTCGTCGAATGAAAACCGATACATCCAACATAGTTTACAACACATACACACACCGCGGCTGATTATGCGCGTCTCATTTTTGCACATCCAAGAGAAATTTCCAGATACTGTAGCTACTGCTGCACCTAAAGGCTACACAGTGGTTGTTCGACGACCTCGTAAGAACTGACATCCCGTAAATTGCACTCAGAACTAGCTAAAACACCTCCAAATCGTTCCGCGGTGCGCGACCGGCAACACATTCAAGCCGCGCCGCGCCGGCTCGCACAAGCCAGAGAGGAGGAAAGGCTCGTCGGGCGTCCCTTCCTCCTCGTCCGATGAAAAGGTCTATATCCGGGACGAGTGAATAGTTGTGTCGTAAAAATAAAAATTAGAAGAAAAGAACAAGGTACGAAAAACTATGACTTACAAATGATTACGGGGTAAACAATGCTCACCATGGTTTAAGCACATCGTTTCAGTAGCTACAATTCGTGGCTTCATTGGTTGTGTTGAATCCTTGTTTTCATGTTTTCCGGTCACTGTATGCTTTTTAAGCTGTGTCAGCATCCATACGTGTAACGATATATGGCATAAGTTTCCTTTTTTTTCTCTCTGAAGTTTCACTGTAAAAACAGTGTTGTGAAGCCTCGGGAAAATCATAGCTGTTTCCACTCTTCATGTGATCAGAGGTGAATTTACCGCACGAGAGACGAGACGAGCGATGACTATTACAGACTATTCGCGCTTCTTGAGACAATTCTGACAAGGCCAGAAGAAAACACTGCACAGACAACTTAACTGAACACTTCAGAGACGAAAATGCGGAATCGTCATCTTATAACAGAACAAATTTACACCCTCGTAAAGGACAATCAGCCAGATGTGCTTATAAAATTTTGTCGTAGCTAGCGAAATACGAAATGGTCGACTACGTCTGTAGCGAAGATACTGATATAGTGAAGATTTCTTGCCACATTGTACGACTTCACCTATAACGAAGTTCTACTGTATTCCTCTACTGCTGCAGGTAACAGCTTCCGCAGGATTATCATCGCTGCTATCGCGTTGCAGCTGCTGCGCAGGGGGCAACTTCTGTATCCTTCTACAATGACAGCCGGTGGCATCGTCCGTGGTATCTGGTGCGTTTAAACGATTGAAACGTTAATTGAGGTACCCAGACACACTAACGTGTCAGGCGCCAGCGTGCGAAAGAATTTCCTGCCATAGGTGACGGACAGTACAGCAATGAACCGCTGCATTGACATGGTAAACACTGCTATCGACGCCCCACACGCAAAGACTGCTCACTCGCCTCAGCTTAATTACCGACCAAGCGGCAACTCTCTGGGTCGCGCCACGGGAGCCGCGCGACGAGGCACTTGCGCCGAGCGGGGCCGCGTCTGCGGCCACCGCAGGAACGCGTACGGAAGTCACCGAGAGAGATGGCGCTGAAAGAGCCATCCATTAGGCGATGGCGAGCAAACAAAAGAACAGGAGCCGGCATTGCTCCGAGGAACGGCGGCCGAGGAATGCGAACCCCGCATTCCGACTCGTGTGGAGAGCCGCGGCCGCAGCACTTCTTACCATCCGGCCTCGCGGTCTGCCGGGAATGCCACGTGAAGGCTGCGCGTTCACCTTGCGCGGCGAGGGAATGTTCGCGCTTATCGCCGCTGCCCAGCGAGGCGAGGCGAGGTATAGTTGTGGTTCCACGCTCCTAGCTGCGTGACACTGAGCACAAGCCGAACGACGTTGCCGAAATAAGCGGGTAACTATACGAGTAAGGCGGCGGACCAAACGCGCGAGCACTCACAGGTACGCAAACGCGCATACGCACGACAAGGGCACGGATACATACGCAAGAACAAGTATTATTCCGGGGCTCCGAACGACCGAGATTCCAACACAAGTAATTAAAACTTCGTCCAGACAACTAGTAACGCGGCAACCGCATTAAACGCAAGCCTTTTCCCACGCACCCTCAGGTGATTGCGCTTAATTTGGTGGGCTATCTGCACTGCACTCCAGAGGAGTTACGCTTTCTGCAACCTGGTATATATAACGCACGGACACAGTTTGTGCCATTATACCGGATAGTACCCACGTCGGAATCAAGCTTAGCGTTTACAGTGAGACATGCGCAGCTGTCATTTTTCTTACAGCACGTCAGGCTTATAGGCTACGTCTGTCAGATACCAACGAATCTCTCGCAATGTCTAGGTAAAAACCGTAAGTTGCCGCTCATTAAAACGTATTGAGTCGATAAAGGTTCTTATTCGAAAATGTTTTTCCTGCACTGGGACACATGCACTGCCCGCTTTCAAAAACATCTCGTTGAGGCGGGTCTCGCGCTAGACCGAGTTTAGTCCGAGTTTAAGAACATCTCAACTGTTTCCGAAGGAGTCATAACACAGGAGGCAGCTTATCTTAAGGCGTAATGCGCTCCTCATCCCTTAAAGGATGGTGCGGTCCGGAGGCTGCAGCAAAAGAGGCGCAGCGTGTCCTGATATCCCCTGCCGACAGTGGTTGCTTTCTTGAACCAAAATATACAACCTTTAGCGATTCTTCTCGGCCTAAACTAATCGGTTTCGGCAGCAGCAGGCTCTCGCAGCCGACGCTATCAACTTATCACGAATGACTCCTTTACGATGCACGTATAAAGCGTCATCTCTGTGCGCTACAGTATTCGTTACTGTGACATCCGAAACGCATGCACAGGCAATTTCTTTCTCAGCGACCGCGAGGCATGCAAAACCCCGAATACATTGCCAAGAGCCGAAGGGAATGTGTAATTAGTAGGCACACCAAAAAACTCGCTATCTGTACCGTACTTGTTAAAACCTGGCTGCATAAATTAAAGGTATCTTTAGGTCTTCTATGAAATATCGTCTTTGCGAAATTGTTTTGGGACGTGCTACAAAGAACTTTGAAGAAAATCTTTGACTTGAATGGGCAAATGCTAAGCCCATTATTCCTCCGAAAATAGAGTTTAGTCAAATGGTTCACCTAAAGGATATGTATCAATGGAGTTTAAACCAGACTGGCACCTCCTCTTGGATAGTTGTCACCCTCTCGTAAGTAGCTCTCTGCTGTTGCTTCCCTTTCAGGGGCAAATCTTCTGATCCTGTTCCTCCAGTTGTTTCCGGCATACCTCAGGGCACTGTTCTGGCTCCCCTCCTATTATTACTGTACATAAATGATATTTCGCAAGAAGTTAATGTTAAAATCCGGCTGTTTGCAGATGACTGCGTGCTTTACCAAGAAATCGTGAACACTGAAGACCCAATTAAACTAAATAACGCATTAGCTCAAATTGGGCAATAGTGCAAGGATTGGCAGATGTCTATCAATTCAGGAAAAACGGTTTCAATGAAGGTTACAAAGAAAAAACGAAAATTGGTTTATCCTTATTTCATTAATAGTGACATCATCCCAAGTGTTTCCGAGCATCGCTACTTAGGACTCATCATTTCTTCTGACTTGACGTGGACTGCGCATATCCAGCAGGTAACCAGGAAAGCAATGCAGAAACTCTTCTTTCTCAAGAGAATCTTGCGTCATTCGACATTTGAAACTAAACACCTTGCATGCGTCACACTTATTCGGCCGATCTTAGAATATACGAATGTAGTCTGGTTTCCGCACACGAAAAATAACATCCAAACACTAGAAATGATTCAAAGGAAAGCCGTCCGCTTCCTTTATAACCGCTACAAGCGTACCGACTCACCAACTGAGCTATCACAATGCGCTGGCCTTCACACTCTGGCAAGCCGAGCGAAACTACAGCGTTTAAAGTTTTTGTATATGCTACTCCACAACTCATTTAAACTAAACTACTCAGATTTTATAAACCTTAAATCCACTCGCCAGACTCGACAGATGCACCCACATAGAATAGAAGAGTTTTCCTGCAATAATAACGCGTTTTTGTTTTCATACTTCCCACAAGCTGTGCGTGAATGAAATGAACTGAACCCGTGTGTCACCGCGGAAACAACGTTTCCCAAATTTGTTGAGCTTGCCGAGAAAGCAGTCCTCTCTTTTACTTATTGATATTATTTGCGTCTCTGTATGTGTTCCCACCTATCCTGTATTTTGTTAAGCCAGGATTGCAGCTGTATATATATGTGTCAAATTGTTCACCCACTCCTGTATTAACCCCCATGGGGTTGACAGTATGTTGAAATAAATAAATAAATAAATAAAATAAATATGTTATTTTCTGCACATGCAGATGCTGCAGTTATACAAATCGCACTTTTCTGGTGCTTGGAAAGTCATCGACGTTTAACATACTGCCTTTCGCCTATATAATGCTCGGATACGATGTTACACTCACTGCAATAAAGAATTCGAGCGGATACTCCTTATACTGGGGAAGTGTCCTATAGTGTGCAGCCTTCTTTGGAATCAGAGCTTATCAAGCCTATGCTCTACCCTTGGAATCAAGACTGTCGTAATTTAAAAGATCATCATCATCATAATCATCATCATCAGCCTGTATTTTATGTACACTGCAGGACGAAGGCCTCTCCCTGCGATCTCCAATTACCCCTGTCTTGCGCTAGCGTATTCCAACTTGCGCCTGCAAATTTCCTAACTTCATCCCATCTGGTTTTCTGCCGACCTCGACTGCGCTTCCCTTCTCTTGGTATCCATTCTGTAACCCTAATGGTCCACCGGTTATCCATCCTACGCATTATATGGCCTGCCCAGCTGCATTTCTTCCGCTTAATGTCAACTAGAATGTCGGCTATCCCCGTTTGTTCTCTGATCCACACCACTCTCTTCCTGTCTCTTAACGTTAGTCCTAAGATTTTTCGTTCCATCGCTCTTTGTGCGGTCCTTAACTTGGTCTCGAGTTTCTTTGTTAACCTCCAAGTTTCTGCCCCATATGTTAGCATTTTAAAATATAAGCTTAAATTTAAACTATAAATTTAAAAGATAAGCTACTTCAAAGAACGCCACACACACTATGATGATCTCCCCAGTAAATTAGTTTTTGCCACCAGGTTCACCAATGTCGAAAATTCTAGCCATAGTTTTGGCCGTACAGTTTCCTACAATGTAACAATA
Source organism: Dermacentor silvarum (assembly GCF_013339745.2). Lineage (NCBI taxonomy): Eukaryota > Metazoa > Arthropoda > Arachnida > Ixodida > Ixodidae > Dermacentor > Dermacentor silvarum. Next base: position 123,589,205 of record NC_051163.1, on the reverse strand, counting down.
ACTATAAGAGAGCACTCTGGCATTGCAATCGTTCAGCCGCCATAGGAATGGTGGTTAGTACATGGATTTGTCTGATCTTCGTGCTTGTCGCTTGAGTACTTGTGTATTTGTTCTTACGCGTTATCTGCCTGTATAGTCCTAAATTTGAAAGCAATCTATACTTGAAAAATTATGCAGAAACTCCACTGCAGTTGTCTAAGTATGCATACCCCAAATTTCAGTTGGCGCACCAGCAAATTTCAAGTTGGTCCACCCCTAAATTTGAAGTTGGCCCAACCCGAAATTTCAGTTAGGACCAATTTAAAGTTGGCCCACCTCCAACGTTTAAGCTGGCTCACCCCCAAATTCCAGTTGGCTCACCCCTAAACTTCAAGTTGACCCAACCTCAAATTTAGGTTGGCCCACCCCCGAACTTGTAGTTGGCCCACGCGTAAATTTTAAGTTAGCCCAAGCCAATACTTGAAGTTGGCCCACCCCAAAATTTTAGTTAGCCTACCCCTACTAATGCTTCCCCATGAATTTTCTATGGAGCCCTATGTATCCCTATGGGTACGCATAAATGTAATCATATGGGTATTCTCTCTGATCAATGTTTGGGAATATCAATTATTCCTTATCACTTATAAAGCTACCAATCATCTACATTTACATTATTATAACTATTAAATGACTTGGCAAGTTACCTATTTTTCTGGAGATACAACGCATTATACCTTTCGCGTGATTTACAGATTTTGCGGGGGTACTCGCCAATTGAACAATCCACAAGACCCTAGGAACACGCATGGCCGCTACTAATTGCAGCAGTTCAGCCTGTCTAGTGGCCAAATCGAAACGCCCCAAGCGTCTCAACGAGCTCGCTTGCCCGCGATAAATTCACAGGGATGCCACTTGTCGGTGCATGCGTTCGCGGCATAATTTAATGTTGTAAATATGACTGCATCCTGAGCAAACGCCGGCAATAAAGAAAAATACGAATGCTAGTGGCGCAATGGTTTCAGTATCGGGCATCTGTAACAGAAGTCCTGAGTTCGAATCCCGCCATCGGACAATTTTAACTGTGGTAATTTCATCATTTATAACACAGTATTTTGTTTTAAATGAAGAGTTTACAAAGGTACGAGGCCGTGTGAAACCAGAAAGAATAAGTTAAGGACAATCCATGTATCACTCCCATGCTGGCGGAACCACCCCGCTTGCAACTCGCGTAGACAATCGCGGCAGAGTTCCCTCAAGTAATTGTTGTATGAAACTCTATGGGTTGGGCATTGCTGTTTTCTGACAAGACATTGTGTAGAAGGTTCGTGCACTCACAAGTAGATGGCGATAAGCGTACAGAAGTTTGTAATGTCACAGAAATTCACCCATTCAAGTCTAGATGGCGCTACGGGTTTCTTTGGACACTAAACGGAAGGACGAACGGAACGGATCACTGCAGAAGATGAACCCAGGAACCAACGCATTCTTTGGCTAAGAAATATAGACAAGTACACGTGCCAGTATCAAGTATGAGAACAAAAATATGCTCCCGCCAAGCATATGCATTCTTCGGTGACAAGCGAATCTTTCTTTGATGTTTACTGAAACATTTTCACTCCTTCACTTTCACAAAGCTCAACGCTCAATGCACGATCTGGAGCCGTTTTGTAAACTTCCTTCTGAGCACTCGACAGCTTCTGTTGCGCACTGCTTCGCTTTCGACATCTTGTTCCTACTTGTTTATTAGGCACCCACCCAGTGGTACACACCAGTTGTACCACTGAGTGGGTGCCTACAATGTTCACAGACCCAGTGGCACGCCGATCCATTTGCACGTAACTGGTGTCCCAGTTGTCTATTCGGACACATACTCAGTGAAACATGCACAGTTTCGCGTACACCCTGTGGTCAAATTTGTTTATCTGTTTCACCCAGTGAAACATACCTAGTGGCTACCCAAGTTGTGTAATCGGCACACGGCATCAGCCAGCACCCGTCAATAGGAGAGAAGTGCAAAGAAAGTGTAGCTTTAAACAAAACGCGTAGCTTGCACTGGAGGCGCAATACTAAAGAGACAGCGGAGCTGATGGGCGCCTTGCTAGTCCTGGCTTTTGGGCTAGGCTAAGCACTGCCAAGTCATCCCCAGTATTTCCCGGAATTTATTGATTATTTGTCGATTATCGATTAGCTATTGATTGGGTATCGAATGGCTATCGCAAGGTATTGGCCACGTATTTGGGTTACGCTAAGCACTACCAAGTCATCCCCAGAATTTGCCGGGATTTATTCATTGCTGATCGATTATCGATTAGCTATTGATTGGCTATCGATTGGCTATCGATGACTGACTAAGCTTAAGTAGTTCCAACCATGCTTAGCTAGACATAGTCAGGCTCAGCTTCGCTAATTCACAGGGGTATGTGCCTTTGCGCTTGGACCCATTCCGCACAGCCGCCAGGATCGGCCCACGGCTTTGCGGCTCGTGGCACAAATTACGGCCGGCTTAAACAGCTCCGCTGTTTAAAAAAAAGATACCGTGAAGGTTAGCGCATGTGATAGCCAAATGCGCGTCGTCGAGGAGGTGCAAGTTCGATGTACAGTGGGAGGGAAAGTTTTGCTCTTCTCGCCATATGGCAAATGTGAACCTGACGATGATTAATGTCGACGGCATAGCGCAATGGACAGACAGACCCAGCAAATCCAGTTTCGAACTTTCAGCTGTTGTCGAAGTAAAATAAAGTATTCCTTTTGCTAATCCTGCTTGTGTTGTGACGCGATTCTGGATACGCTATGGTGTTGCACGCTATGCGCCCTTCAAAATTGTGGTTATTAAGCGTATTCTATATAGCAGCGAAGCTCCCGCTCGACCACATCTGTTGGCAGTGCGTGCCCACAGCGCTGACCTTTTGAAAAGTAATTGGACATTCTTGCGGGCAAAGTACGAGTCGCGCCGTGTTTCCTCGTATCTGTCTTTAGCAGTCACATTCCAGATAGCATTTTTTATAAATAAATTAAGTAGTCGCAATTTCGCCCGAAAGGAGAAGCATCGATTACAATAGCAAATTAGTAGACAGCTATACGAAATAAGGATAGTAGTTTTATCGGCTGCATAAACTTGTAAAAATTCGCTTACTAACTAAATTACCAAACATGGTGTCAGCGCGCACAGGCAAACATGAACACATCACACTCGATGACTGCGGGCACTCGCTGTCAAAACGCTGGCGTGAGGAAGCGGGGCGGTAGCAGTGAGCGAAGTGACCTTCGTGCTGTCTATCACTTCAACGCAAACTGAGCGCCGAGAGCACAGCATGCACAAAGGTACGAGCCGTCGGCGCACCTAGACCCTGATCCCAACGCATATCGCTTTGAAGATAGAGCCCGCGCGCACTCGGGCAGCAGTTGCTGCCCGAGTACAACGCCACCGCCCCCACGTTCCCCTTCCCCTCCCTCTCCCCCAGTGCCTCGCGCGCGACGGAAGACGGCGCCCTTCCTCATCGCTTTTCTCCCTCGCGCGCGCAAGATTCAGTCGCGATCGTCGGCTCCTCTACCATTCTTTAACTCCCACATAAAGCATGCGGCGCGCGGCGAAGGTGTTATCGCTTTTGGAAGTACGGAACATCACGGCGACACCGACGCCGACGGCAAAAATGCGCCTGGAGTGTCCATGTAATTGCTATAGCAATAAAAATACTGTTCATTTTCATAGGGGTAAATATACATAAAAAACGCCCAGAAAGGTGCTAACAGAAAGACTATCAGAGACGCGAAATATTTTCGAATTCCCCTCTTTTGATGCCTTCTTTTCTTAAGTATTTGTGCGCGATTTTGTTACCCTATATGACTTCATGCATCGGCTAAAACATTTCTTGTGACCAGTTGACTTATTTGTTGATTTTCGTTGCTTATGTGTCAACTTCCTTTTAACCATTCTGCAAGTTTATTTCCCCCGGCTACCGTTTGCTTACCGACATGTATATAGCTGTTTCCCTGTACCGACCGAGCTTGCATAAAGTGACGTTGTTGTTTAGTTATCATTAGGAGGCGTTAACATATGAATTATGCTCTCATTTTCTAACTTTTTTTTTCTTGCTACAAGCCCCCAAACAGAGATGTCATAAGTCCCCTAATGTTACACGTATAGGTATGAAAGGCACTCGATGATTTTAACTCCCGTTGTTATCTCAAACTATGCCACAAACTTCAAATTCGAAATTTGGTCCTATGTAAACGACTGCTGGTAGAGCCGTTCTCAAGACCGGAGCTCATCTCGGGCCAGCATGCCGTCGGACGATCTATACACGGTGATCAAAGTTAAGTCAGCAGCTTTTTTTTCAATTAGGCGCTTATAATTCTTCCAACTGACACTGTGTACAAACACGACTGCCTCTAACTTTTCAATACAAAGATGCCTGCTTGCTGTAGCAACTAAAAGTTAATTATTCAATTTTAGTTAATTAAGCCATGCACCGACATCAATAATTAACACCTCCTTCTGTGTCCCCCTGGGCGCATAACCTTACTGTAGAGGTGGTCTTCCCGTACATCTAAGCGCCTAATTAAAAAAAAAACCGTTGACTTTGATCACCTCTATATACTATTGCATGTAACGCGCGCAAGACATCTCTGAAAACAAAAAGTTGCTTACCTTACGTGCTTGTCACTACAACACCAAGAACAAAATAGAAATAATCCTAGCTAGACATCTCCGTAAGAAGTATACCAATGTCATACTTGTTTCGTGATCTCTTCTGCAGGATTGTTACGGAACGTAAGAGTTCCGTAACAATTTCGTGGAAATTCTGTAAGAATGGCGTAGAAAGCGTATATGGAAATATTATGCTGCATATTCAATATCTTGTTATAAAAATTTATAAATTGCGAAAGACACCGGTATACTGCCGCGGCAAAAAAAATTACGGCAAACTAACCGAAATCTTATCGAGAAATATCAGCAAATAGTATTACCATATCAATTAGCTTATACCGGGGAACTATGATGGTTTCCTTCAGCAGCGTCGAGTGGTGACCTTCAGCAATTGTTTGAAATTCTAGTCACGTTGAGTTCAGTTGTTTTAAGGGTAATTTTTTATCGCCATCGAGCGACATTGGATTTTCACATTTTGCCGTTCTGACGTTGCTAATTCGTTGAGCTTCGGTTGGTAAAACGTTGACGAAACGTAAATAAAATTCACGAAGTTATGATAATGATGAAGTAGGAAGAAGACGTAGTGTACGCGAACATGAGTACACAAACGATTTCAATGCGGTGAAGCTGCTCCTCTTCGAGCTAGAATTCTGCACCAACCCCTGAACTCTCGCCTCTTGAAAATACAACAATAAGGTAACAATAAGCGCAATACGTTCGCAGTAAAGAATTTCATGCTCCAGCTACCGGCGATCCTTGTTTCTCTTAATCTTGATATTATTGGAGCTTCGTTCTAGGTAAACAGCCCTGCAAAATACAAACTAAAGCAGCATTACCCTCCTCTCCGACGTTCTCTCGCCGAACGCGAAATTATAAAGAAATAAAAAGGACGACTTCTTTGCCTTGATAACAAGGTAGGTATGCGAACTACTATAAAAAAAAGCTCAATTTCCTTCAAAGAGAAATAAAGAACAAGTTCGCAAGCCCATGTTCGTTTTTGAGCAGATCGGCTCCGTCCCGGTGGAGACACGTGTTTACACTGGCAAAACACTCGCCAATTAATTGTCGCGGCTCCAGCATCAGACGGCAAAAGAAAGAGAGGAGTATTAGGGCTGAGCTTCGTCGTCATCAAGTTTTAGGTTTGCTTAAGCTTAGAGGAGAAAGGAGCGACAAGTGGGAGGGGGAGGGGACACAGGTGCACCAGCTGCAGCAAAGGGAAGGGCGTATTAGGGACGCATCACTTGGCGAGGATCGCTTTACCTCGCATAGAACGAAAACAAAGCGTGTCTCTCTCAGCACAGCTCCAATTAAGCAAGAAAATACTTTAAGCAAGTATGCAGGCCGGGATTAGCTTGCCAAGGCGGTGTCGTCCTCTGTCAGAAAGTTCCGTGCGGCGTTAACATCTCACAACGCACCGAATACTGGAACGGAATATGCTGGAAAATCGCGGTGGCTGCTTTCACACTGGAGCCCACGATTGGTTGCTCATCACCCAAGACCTAACGCAGGCTACAGAAAGCCGGTGCCAGGCAAATAAGCGAACACATGTGAAGCGAGCAAATGTGAATCTCACGCGCTTTGGACTACCGCTACTACGTTTGCTTGCCAGATACCTGAAATGACTCTCGTTCGACGAAACGCTCATTGAGAGAAGCATGTGTTACAACCGCGAACTGTTTGCAGGATACTGTTGTCCGAGCCGCAAAATGAGATAACAAAACGCGCCTATGTTCCATCTTAAAACTTTCGATTGATTGATTAATTGATTGATTGATTGATTGATTGAGTGAGTGAGTGAGTGAGTGAGTGAGTGAGTGAGTGAGTGAGTGAGTGAGTGAGTGAGTGAGTGAGTGAGTGAGTGAGTGAGTGAGTGAGTGAGTGAGTGAGTGAGTGAGTGAGTGAGTGAGTGCCACGAGTCTGTGTATGGATTTAGGGCTAAGAAGAGTGAGATATACAAGAAGTGAAGTGGCCCTCGAGTCATGCAAAGGTCACCGCCAGTCAGGGCTACGCAGGGACAGTGTCATTATGATTTATCGTATGTATGTTCGACCAATACTGGAATTTGGGTGTGTTTTGCTCTCTGGTGAGCTAGCAAACAAGATTGACCCCCTCGTTCTTCTAGAGTGAGAGGCTCTGCGAATTTGCCATAGTTTGCTAAAATTTGTTGCTAATAATGTATTATATGAAGACGCCCGATTGCCCACATTTGTTTGCAGATTCCCCATTCTCCCTGTAAAAACCTAATGAAACATTTACGACGAATCTTCATTGCGACGACCGCAGTATGTATTTATTAAGAAAAAATCAGGCAAGTTTGTACTCGGTCGCGCAAAGCTTAGGCACAGCGAAGCTTACTGGCTGCTACTGCTAGGTATGACTTGGTTGCTGCTAGGTCTTAACTTGGTTTAACTTAACTACGCATGTCGGGGAAGCTATTCTCGAACGATCTTTGTCGGAGGTACCTTCCCTTTCGCGACATTTCGCGTGACTAGCCCTAGACGCGTGGGCGCCTACGAGCGACAGCACTGCTGGCATGCCACAAACGCAGGCAGGCTAACCAAGATTGGTACAGTGCTAAGAACGCTGCTGCTTGCCGACGCCGAACGCGTTGGAGGCTAGCCGCTCGATATCAATCGGCCAGCTTCGCTGTCTCTTGAGCTTTGCGCGGCCTAGTGCAAGCTTTCGTCTTTTTTTTTTTTTTTCTCTCCTGGCTGAGCGCGCCGCGCAGAGAAGAGAGGCAGGGGTCGGGAAGGCAGCAAGCTGGTGAGAAAGGGACCGCGTGCGCATGCACGCGGTCTCCTCCCCTTTCTTTTCCGGGTTGCCATGGCTACCACGGCTACGCACCACAAATTACGGCTGGCTTAAACAGATTCGCTGTTAAAAAATCTGCGTTCTTTCACGAAATATGGTCTCGTTTTTACACTCTGCCGTCCCCCCCCCCCCTTTTTTTTTTGCGAGCACAACTAGAACCATTAAATGTGCAGATTCGCGAGATCATTCCCCCGAAAAAGCCAATAAATGTTATTAAGATTTAATCTGACGCCATATTTCCTTCAAGTGCTAAACTCCTGCCCACTAGATATTTAAGCGGCCTATTACAAGATCATATAGCGCAATTTAGTATCAATAATGTAATAGCGGCGGATGCATCAATGTGTGAAGAGAAATTGAGGGTGGTCATTTTTTCTGAGGCGCTATCCTGGTATTACTCAATGCGACTTCCTGATTGTCCACCCATATTTGAGGCGGTATTATTGTCAATTACTTGAGCTCTTCGAAAACTTCCTTTGTAACAGTGACTGATTTGTTGTGAGTGTACACAGCACTCACCTCATCCTCTGACAGTACAGATTTTAATGTACTGGGATCATTAATCGATTAAACCTTACGTCTGGTGCGCTTGAAACGTGTACCTGGGGGGGGGGGGGTTATTATGTAAGAGTCCACTTAGTGGACTGACCACTTCGGCTCCCGCCATTGACTGCCGCTTCACGAGCGCGAAGGTGCTAGCCAGTCTCCTTCGCGCTCGTGTAGCGGCAGCCAATGGCGACAGTGGACAGTCCACTAGGTGGACTCTTACAGAATACCCCCCCCCTCCCCCCAGATCACCGTGTTTTTTTGTTTTTTATTGCGATAGCAATTATATGGACACTCCAAAGCAGATTTCTGCCGTCGGCGTCGCCGTCGCCGTGAGGTTCCGTATGACGTCAATGGAGATGAATTCGTCGCCGCGCGCCGCCGAACGCTGTATGTGCGAGTGAAAGGGCGCGAGGGACGCGCGCTTTCACGGGGAGTGAACGCACGGCGGAGAACAAACGCGCGTTCTGTGCCGTGCTCCCTTAAGGGCTGCAGAAGTAGGCGTCTCTTTCCTCCTTTACAATCACCATATATGTAGAGCTAACGCGCCTTCTTCTGACGTACGAAAGGCCGTGGGGGGGGGGGGGGGGGGGGCAGGGAAGGGAGGCGACGTTTAGCTGCGGCACCAAGTGCCTATTTATATTAGAGGCTCCGGCAACAGTCACCAATGCCGCACGCATTTTGTGCGAACGCGGGCAAAACGCCGACGGCGTCGACAACAGTGCTGTGTGTTGCCGGTGCTGCTGCATGTCCAAGTTTGTACAGCGGATAAAACTACTATTCTTACTCCGTATAGCTCTCTACTAAGTTGCTATCGCAATTGATGCTTCGCCTTTCGGGTGAAACTGCGACAACTTTTTTTTTATGAGATAGCCGACACACACTTACATCCCCAGATGGGCCAGTCATGAATGTTCTGCCGACTTCTGCTTATATCACAGCGGCTAAATTTAGAAAATTGCCTTTTTTGAAACAGTAAGAAAAATAGACATTAGAAATAACAGACTTGCACCATTTTCATTTCTCTTGGGACGATCAATGGTGTCCCACACGTAAATTGGAAATCACCCTCACAAAATTACGATGGCGAATTCAACCACTAAAGTGGTTTAAACAGGTCTGGTCTGGCGCTGTCCTTATGCCATATCTGCGAAGAACCTCAAAGCATTGATCGTTTTAGATGCGAAGCAGCTTATGGTCGGGGCTATGTCACTCCCTCACTCCCTCCCTCCGCCGTGCGGCGTCCACATCCCTACTGCGCATGCGCATCCTCCTCCCCCTCCTCTCGGCATTCCTACTCGCCTCTCCGACGCTCCTCTCCTCTCCGGATTGTGCTACGAATGGCGACACTTGCGGCTCCGTGCGCGATAATGCCAAGCAGCTTAGGTTAGAGGCGCGACGGTAGGCGCCCCAGAGGCACCGGCAACAGTCACCAACGCCGCGCGCATTCGGTGCGAACGCGGGCAAAACGCCGACGGCGTCGACAACAGTTCTGCGCGTTGCTGGTGCTGCTGCATGTCCAAGTTTATACAGCTGATAAAACTACCTTGAGTCGACCCCATGGCTGCTTCGCATACTACTCAGGGTTCCCCGACGGGAAGATGGTGTAATTTTTTTTATTAGCCTGCCGCAGATTTGCAATCGAGAGGAAAAAGTACTTTGTATTCCCTTCCGAAAATTGAGCAATGCTGTAAACACTGAAAACAGTCTCGCCTTTACCCTAGCATTCTAGCCAGTACCCCAGAGTGGGTATGAGCCACTAACATTTAGGCTCTACATCTAAATCTACACCAAAAAAGAAAAGTTTTTTTACCACCACATTCATGGCTGATCCCCCAGAGTGGGTTGCGCGATTTCACCAGGGAACAAGTACATCTACAGTGGGTGACGTAGCCTTGGGCTAGTGTGCACGTGTCTAAAGCCACGCTCTTGCTCAGAAGACCTGGTCCGGCCGTCCCCCTACAGTCATGCGGCAGGGCATCGCAGTGGCGGGGCAGGCTCCCGCTGCACTTCCCGCCCCATCCTGCACCACGGAATCCAGCCGCGGCCTAAACACGTCGCCACTCACGCGCCCCGTCCTGTGCAACAGCGGCCACCCATGTATCAAGCCCCATCCTGTGCTACGGCAGCCACCAGGACAGTTCTACGCCATCGCGGTTGATCCGAGATCGACACAAGTGAGCTAGGACGCCAGGATGGTCCAGACTTTGCAGTATGTATATGTTCTATAGTTTTAGTGTTGTAAAGCGTTTGCGATGTTCGTTTGTTTATGGCTGCTAATATTATTGTTCTTTAATTATAAAAGTTTGTTTCGTGTGCGCAACTCGGTCCTTGTCTGTGTTTAGTTGTCGGGACTTCGGGACAAGGATTGAGCGAGAATTGTATTAATTTCAGCGAGCTATACGTACGATATTACGTCAGAAATCTTGACTCGCATTAAACGGCTATTTGCCTTGTCTTGATCAACTATGCGCTGCAATTATTGACACCACCTAAACTGTGAGATATGATATTACAGAATCAAGTTTTTTCACGAGACACCCCCTGAAGAGACCTGATTGTCGTATCAAGTGCACGACTGCATACCCCCCCCCCCCTTTTTTTTTTCTTTTTTGTAATTTAAGTGAAGGTCATAGGTACCGCTGTTCAAATGGCAATTCCTCATCATTCGATCAGCCATAAACACTTATGAGGCGATTAGGCGAATAACCGGGACTGTGCAGACGCGTCGTCTGCACAGTTCCAGTTATTCTTAAACAAAATGTTGGTGTGCCTATACAGCGCGAACTGTGGCTATTTCATGGCACGCACAACCTGTTGATACCAGAACGCAGAAAACCAATACCCGATCGCGCCACCTCGTCGTACCTCATCAGCTCCTCCGGACGTCAAAGCCCGTAATTTAGTGTTGCCTACCATACCAATATTGCCGCACAGCCTGGGGAATCTAGTAAATCCAATATACAATGCCGCAGGTCAAAGCGTAGGTCATATCGGCAGCCCACAGTAAGGTGCACGTCTGCAGTATATCGCCATCGAGCAGACGGCTCGAGCGAGTGCCATCGAATGCGATTTGTCAGGCCGCACCGCATCGTCTATTGAAATATCATCAGCGGGCGAGCAGCTTGTTCGAGAACGCGACACCGCAATCTGGGCGTTTCTCAAGCAGCGAGGAGTTTTCTCAGAAGCTTAACGAACTTTTTTTCTCGGAACCGGCGGCTTAGCTCCTCTCAAGGACGTCTCCGTTTACCGAGCAGAAGACGGTGAAACGAGAGAGACAGCGAGGGAGGAGAAAGATTTCAAAATGAGAGGAAAAGAACAAAATGCTACGCAGCGACGGGGGAACGACGGCTTGAGTGCGGCCCCAGCGATTGCGGACGTTAAAAGATGCACGGGGGGATTTGAGGAGGCGTGCAGTAATCGCGTTGGGAGTAACGGACCGAGCATTAGCGCTGGGAGCTCGGCGTGTGGCACTGCTTACGAGAATGAGCTCTCGTTACGGAGACGTGTCCGCGGCTAGAGCGTTCGGCTCAACGGTGGTCATGTACCATGCGCAACCGAGCACCCTCGTATAGTAGCGACCAGAAAATGTTCGTAGGTTTTGGAGAACTCGCGTGGTGATTGATTGATTGATTGATTGATTGATTGATTGATATTGATTGATTGATTGATTGATTGATCATCCCAAGGAGCGCAGGGCCTATCTTAAACACTGTAGCGGAGGACTCTAGGATAAGTTTGGCCAACTAGAGTTGTTTACCGTGCCCCCACAGCGAACCACACGAGCATTGTTGAATCTATACATATGGTAATACGGAAGCTCTAGCCGGGGACTCGAATGTCTGACCTCGTGTTCAGCAGCAAACTTCCTCAACCACTGACGCACTGAGGCAGGCATGGTCGCTAATTCTTGCGTCATTAAGACACGTTTTCTCTTTGAGAAACGACGCAGATAGTGATTATTTACAATCAGTGAGTCATCTGGGATCAATGAATAAGTACACTACTACCTTGTCCAACCAGTGTGAACGTTCCCATTGAGACATGAACTCCAACTCGTGATTCGCGCTCCGAGCCAGAACACCCCGGTCACTCTACTAATGGCATCTTCAATTGGTCTGGTTTTCGGAGCGCTCTACACCACTCTGGCGAGCAGCGTTGCCTTCGAGTGGTCGAAAGAGAGCGCTTGCCTTGCGTTCGACTTGTTCTTTTCGATGGCTCCCCTGCGCGTCGAGCGATCTCAGATGATCCTACCCCAGTCGTCGGAGCAGTCGTCGAGATTGAGAGCGTTTTACGCCACGGTCATCACATCACAGCGTCGCCGCTGTTGATGACGGTCCACCTGTAACCTAGGCCACTGCGTGCTGGCGTCTCAGCTCACGCTCGTCCCACTGACGTTTTCCGCAGCAGCGCTAGGAGCTTTGTGTAGACGCGATCGGACGTTTGGTGTTGTCACGTGGTTACGCCTCACCATTTCCTCCGCCGAGACTGAGTCACATGTTCTGCTTGCGTGCTTATCTGAGCTTGTGGAACGCCGGATCTGCCCAAATCTGAGTACGATGATGGAGGCAACCAGGCGAAGATACCATATGATATGTATGGGGCGTTGTTGGAAGGAAGTACAATAAGCAACGTCACAACGTTAAACAATTCTTGAAGTTACTTATCGTGGACCTGATGGCCAACACTCACGAGGAGCACGTTATCGACGCGGGCAGATAATTTCGGGGCCAGATTGGAGCCGCATTTGATGCCAGCGACGAAAACTTTGAATTAACTTTCGTAGAAGGGAGTTTGTGAGATTTGTATCAATTCTGATCCAAATTTGGTTCTTCTACAAACGGAGTGACGTTACGCTTCAATCAGGTGTTTGTGCTCAAATACCTGCTGCATCCTTTATGAGTAATCTGCTGGCGCTCATGGAACCGGAAATAAATGACATCAGAAATGGCTTAGGCTGGATAGACTGCACGAACGTTCCAATTTGAACTGGCTCAGCTAAAGCGAGAAGCGTACCGTAGCACGGTTTCTTGCAATCTGTATCTGTAGAACACTTTGCTGTGCGACTGCTTTGCCTGCCTACCCTGGCCGAGTGAATATTCTTGCCTTAATTTTTTAAGTAAGTTGTTTTTAGCACTGTTTCATGTCCTTAAAAACGAATTAGGAGAGTGTGTGCGCCATCTCACGACGCGTAACTAGTGTTCCTCACGTCTGGTAAATATTTCATAACTTTGATTAATGTGTAAAATGACTCTATTCTAACATACCAAAGAGAAAATCGTCTGTTACGTAACCACAGTTCTGAGGCGCAGTTGTAGAAAGTGGCACTCAATACAGGCACGTCACAAACAGTGCTCAAATGAAAGGCGTAATGATAGTCTATGTCGGTTATTTCTCAATTTCTTCGATTCCCACGTCTTTTCTTGTAGTTATAAATTTTATTACATTTGTTGGTGCTAACGCGATGTGATACTGTGATGCGTTTATTTTTCTCATAGTGCAAGTTCTGTCTGTTACTTTGACTTCTATTGGTGCACGACTTCTTTCTCTCTCTGTCTCTCTGTTGACTTCATGCTAAGTATTGTTTGTTTTTTTCAGAACGTCTGTGACACATTTACTTCTAACCATGCCGCCAGTAACACCCAACAAAACTCATTTTACATAGTGTCGCCGTCCTTTCACAGAATCATTTCAATGAAAACAAGAAAACTAAAAAAAAAAAAAAGAAAGCATTACGTTGGTGCGCTATCACAAGTTTGCTCAGTATATTCTTTCAGGCAAGACGATCTTTGTGAAACTGTAGTCTGAAGAGAAATAAATCTCTAAGATACAAACTTACCTCTCAGCTTTCGCTCAAATAAAGATACGCACTGTATCTCTATTCGATGGGGAGCTTAGCTGTCGTATAGGCGCTACACTCATGCCTGTAGCAGGGTGCATTATTCCCAGCGTTAGCATCGCTATAGTAGAGGTAAAAGCTCTGCGCGACCTGGAAATGCTAACTTCATAGAGGGAATGTTAAAGGTATAAGATAAAAGAAATGACGGAACCTTGACAATAACCATAGCTCGGTCGGCTACCCTACACTGTGGTAGAGGTAAGGGGAGAAAATATAGAGGAAGACATAGGGCCGAGGTCGGGAACGCTGCAGAAATTCAATATTCATCTCTGCCTCGCACAAGCTCGCTTAGTCTGATTTTACTTCAGATACAGCAGTAGTAGTGCTGTGGCCTTCTGCTGCTGCAGTGTGCGAGACCACGGTCTAAAGGTTTTCATATTATAAGAAAGTATGCGCTCTAATTCACTAATGCAGTACAGAGGCTGCGAGTTCAATGTTCAAAGGAAGTGGAGGCGCTTTTCACAGAAAAGTTCCTTTGCGTGAGAAAATATTGTGGCCTCGATGCCACTGTCGGCCGGCTGATAGCAAAGCTGTAACTGTCCCTTCATTTAATGTCATCGTCACGAGCGCCAAAGTAAGCGCTAACACAAGCACATCCATAACCAAGCGTCACTTTAATTAATGTAGCACCCTACCCAACAATAGTTGCTTATTTCACGACAACGATAAGGCCCTAATGATCCTGTCACGCTTACGCCTCTGTTAAGCCCTTCTTGGCAGGCCGAGACGGCCTCCACTTCAAATCAATACTTTCCATTAGCGCACTCCACCTGGACCTTTCTTCACGCAAACTACGTTGCCTGCATGAATATCGGTTTAAATCACATGTGTGCATTTGTCAGCTGGCCTTTCTCAAACACTCATTCGTACTACCGGCGTTCAATGGCCGCTAAAGACATGTTGCAAGAGTGCCGATGAGAAATATCACGGGAGCAGCACGCTAGGGTAAGAATAAATAAGTTATCTCTTTTTCTTCCGATATAGAAGCCTTATTATATCATCGCCACTAAAAATAGAAGCAGAACGATATGAGGCCATAGATTGACCGTACGCTGCGACGAAAACACGTACAAAGCAGCCGGGAAAGGTAAGAACAGGCTGCCTTTTGGTTTTGGATTCAGGCTATAGTCTAGCCGTCAAAGGCGACACCAATGCCAGTAAGTAGGCTTTTCTTTGCCTTATAAACTCCCGAAGGCTTGTCCGAACATTTTTTTTTTTTAGGTGCGTTTATTGTACCACGGTGCAGTTCAAGAGGTCCACGCTGCGAGTCGTCTGCTTGCGCTTACTTGTGAGAGAATATAAGCGGCTTTCCAGGGCACCCGGGCAACAAGCTTTAAATCGCTGCGTCTTCTTTAGTGCGATCGTCGCGGTACCGTACGCCTTCCATCCAGCTTTTACGACCGCAGCTCTTTCCGGTCGCGCGAGCCTTCTTTTCTTTGTCGAAACTTCTCCTGCAGGTGGCCCATGCACTCCGAAGAGCTATGCGACATCTTTTTCGGCCAAGTGCGTAAGCCTTGGCCCGAAACCAAAGCACCTTTCTTTTCGAAAGCGCCTGCCGACTTTGCTTTACGATCTCCCTCACACTGTTTGGCACAATTATTTATTGCTTCCGCTGTGTGCCTCTAAATAAACTGACTCACTCTTTTTGCCCCGGCTTCCGCAACGAGACCTTCCTATCACATAGTCGCTCGGATTCACTGCGTGGAACTTGTGCGTTAGAACCTTTTAGGACTTGTTTTGACCTTTGTGAAATCACACTCCTTATCTCGTATGAGCACGCTGCCAAGGTTCGACTTAAGGCCGGGACACCTAAAATATCACTGGACATATGCTGACTACCAACTACGTTTATTACATGGAAACTTCAATTTACCTTCATATACTCCACTACGTCATTCCTGAGAACCTGACCTGCAGTGGTTGCTTAGTGGCTATGGTGTTGGGCACGAGGTCGCGGGATCGAATCCCGTCCATGGCGGCCGCATTTAGATGGGGGCGAAATGCGAAAACACCCGTGTACTTAGACTTAAGTGCGCGTTAAAAGAACTCCAGGTGGCCAAAATAAATCCGGGGTCTCTCACTACGGCGTGTCTCATAATCAGATCGTGGTTCTGGCACGTTAACCGCAGGATTTAATTAAACTAATTAATCGTGAGTGGCTTGCATTAGCGGATACGTTGCGCAACTTCGTCGCCCTCCACTTCAAGCGCGCTATTGCGCATGCTCGACCCTCATTTGGTGTATGTGCCTAGAACACAACGCTAAATTTGGTGCGGGAGAAGAGAGGACGTAACTAACATTGTTCAGTGTTTGCTGCTGCAGGTTTTGATATTGGTAGGTCTACAGGTAGGTCATTCTCCTCTCTGTGCAGGGTTCTTGAGCGCTATCCGTGCACTTGTGAGTCAATCACGCTATTTCTTTTTCTTTTTCTTTCGTCGTTGCAGCTTCTAACAAACCTGCTCGTGACATATATGCGCCATGTCAACAGTTCAATGATCACGCCACTGGCAAACAGCACTCTTTCAGGGCCCTAAAGGCGATGCTGTGCACTGCTTGAAGCGAACCAAATAAGTAGATAGAGTGAAGGAGAATTCTAACTTTCTATGTGTGGAGAGACCAGAAGAAAATGGTCTGGAAGGTACATAAATAATTGCGATAATTCGCGGAGGGGTCCTCATACATGTGGCATGGACAGGTACGTGCTCTGAGGAGTGACACTTGTATTACTAAGACTTAGACTAAAATTTTTGTTATAAACGTCGCTGGGGCGCTGTGCCAAGCTGCCAGCCAAAGCAGCTGCGAACTACTGCAGCACAACGAGCAACACTACGAGCTACCCATGCCATCTATAGATATATGTCCGTTGTGACACATCGATGTGGACTTTCTGCAGATGCATCCAAGGGTAGAAGCGTTCAACTTCCCACGCAAGACATAACGCTCACTCTGCAGCGCACAGTCTATGAAGGGGGACGAGATAGACAAGGAGGCCAGATAGCAACGCATGCGTCGTCCGTGATCGGGGGCTACCGAGCGTCTCGGAGCGTGCGTATAGAAGATGCGCCCTGCTTACCGCTGCTTCGCCCTCCTCCTGCTCCTGCGACTGCGGCGGCTGCGGCGGTGTGTACGGCGAGCGATGCCGGCGAGTCCCAGCAGCAGGCGGGCGAGCTGCGCCGTGGGCGGCTCCCGGCCGCGAGGTTGGGCAGCGACGGCCACCGGCGAGACGACCACGACTCATGACAGCGACCAGCGACCTCCGGGCACGGCGCCGCCTCGCGCCCGCCTGCACAGACACGAGGGGCAGAGAGGGGGCTGTTACGGAACAGTCGTTGTTCACTGAGCAGGCTTACCGTGCATGCATTCATTTGGGATAGTTACGTGAACATTAAGTAACGTCTCAATCACACAAACTTCCCTCGACTTCGAAACTTATGGGTACCATCCGAAATAAGTGTGATCAGTATATGCGGGGAATCCAGGGGTTAGAGTACGTGTGCCACGTACTCTAACAAAGCTACGTGATCAGATGCACACGTTGGAAGCATTTGCTTCCTGCTACTACATTTACATGAAAGGTTTCGCTTAGGCTACTTCGTTCTTGATCAACATTCTAACAAGGCACAAATGAAGAAACAAGATCGCCCACACACGTATCGTATAATCATATAATCATGTTTCTTCCTTTTGTGTCTTGCTGCAGCTACGCATCACTATTTTCCATCCGTCACTCAATTTCACTTCCACCGTGCATACCAGACCACAATGGTAGAGCTTTAGTGAAATTAAGAAAGTCTTGACTATCTATAATGATTACTTTCGTTCGGAGAAGTCCTCCACGACTTTCTAGACTTTTTATTCCCTGAATGTCGTCGAATAGACACTCCCGGTACGCAGGAACACTTCACGGTGTTTCTTTCGTCTACGTTGCCAAAGATCATTGCCCGCTGCCAAAATAATGGGGGAACAAGATTTACTGCGAACGTCGACTTCGCAAACCACGCGCTGCAGCCGGCCTTACTTATATTTCTCTGAGAGGTCTCGCAGTGGTTCTGCAATTCGTTATATGTTTATAATGTATGAAGTGTGTGTGTAATACAAGCTATTGTTATGCATGTATGCTGTACTTTATGCTATGATACCTCACCATTAAGCAATGTACGGGTGACAAGGCTTGCAGTCACGCAGACAATGTTCTGCCTTTGTCCTTACCAACCAAGACCTTCACTGTATCTGAACCAATGCTAAATAAATAAATAAATAAAATAAATTATTCATCACCACGTAGTAGAGCGTTCGAGTAATCGCAAAATTCGCATCAACCCGAAATTCACATTAGTCGTGTCATACCATGCAGATTCTACTGTATACAGATGGGACTCTAGAATTTAAATATGAGTTGTGACAGGGGTCGTTAGATGAGCAGATATATATGACTATTTGTGTTTTGACAAGCCGTTCAATAGGAACACTTAATGATAACATATGAAGATGTCAGGTATCAGAAATATTTAGCTTAAATACTAACTTAATACAGGTGCGATACGGTTGGGAACAAGGACAGAAAAAAAGAGAGAACAAAGAAATGTTGCTGACATGTTCAAGTCTGAATTCCACAACCAAAACTGCTCTTCGATTAACGGTGAAAGCTGATGTGCAGTATTCGTAATGTGTGTGTGTTGTTGTTTTTTTTTTAGGCGCAGATTTATTCAACATAAGGCGCGCGAGAATAAAGCGTACTCTTCAAAATGGCAAACAACGTCGCTGTCGTTAAGTGATCGGGGAAGCTCATTCTATGACTTAGCAGCTGTGTAAGTCCACGGAAACAACTTTCGACAACAACAAGAAAGCTGGAACGCCGAAGGCTGTGAACTTGTTTGTGTTACCAATTGTGCTGTCGGATTTTGCACAGTCACGTGTAACCCTGCATAAACCAGCTAGGGTCAACTTATAATATATACCACACATATTGAGAGGCTGTGTGCTTAAACATTCTTGGGCAAAGTTCGCTGAAACGACGAGAATTTTGAGGCGAACTTCTGAGGGCAAATGTTCCTTCTATGGTTTGTCGGAATCACCGCATCACTGCTTCGATTTCCTCTTCAGGACGTTATTTGCCTGTACAAGTGAAAAACCGACCATTTTATGCATTCGAATTCTCTGTAAAAGCGATGGGCTCTCAACTGGCCTAACATTTCGTCAGCAGCCCCCTACGCTCCCTTCGTGTTGGGCAACGTGGGAACCACGTAGACCAGTGTACAGGCCTACGCAAATCAACTTATCAGGCATCGGCAATCCCGAAGCAACGAGGCAGGCAGCAAATCAGCTGCAGCAAAGCAACAAGCGAAGCTCCCGAAAGGTCAGCAGCCGTTGACCAACAAAGAAGAGAAAGGAAACTGAAGGGAAGATTCAGGTCTCAGTATGGTGAAGGAAGCCACTCAGAGGAGAACGTATCGAAGCGGCCTACGCACTTTTTTTTTTATTTTCTTTCAGCAAAGTTCGGAAGAGCCCATGCCTCCTTTTCTTACGCTGGACCGATGCTTTCAGCGTTCCAGCTGATTCGATTTTCGACTGAACTGTCTCGGTAAAGGCGAGGTAAAAAAAGAAACAAAGAAAGAAACACAGGGAGAGCACCTTCGAGCCGTTTCCCGCCCCCCAAGACGTCCTTCAGGAAATCAAGCACGGCTCTCATCCCGTCCAGCTCGTTCTTCCGATGGCGACGCTTTTTATTTCTCGTTTAATCGGGGTGCACGCACTCGAAACGTGCGAACAAGGGAAGCAGCTTCCAGGGTTCAATCGGAAGTACGACCCGTCCGGCGTAGAGCTGCGCGTGTTGGGGCGCGCTATATACTAATTAAGCTCCGACGGAACCCTGGCTCCCAACCAGGGGTCGATGGAGTGGAAAGACCGTCACGCCGACGCCTTGATTCGTTTAGGTGCGCGCGGAGTGCTTCCACCGTCTCTTCCTCCTCTCCTTCTTCCTTCGTGCGATGCCACTCTCGCAGTTTCGCTCTTGCCCCTTCTACACTTTAGAGGAAAAAGTGCGGCAGGTCCGACCTTCCGTGACTTCGAGCCAACTTTCCTCGGTTTGAACTCGATTTGCTTCGTTCGCTCGAGAAACGGCGACGTGGCTGGAGACTCGGACGCCGATTTCTCTCGGTTACTCGCTGCTCGCTTTTCTCCGTTCCTTAAGTGCAGGTGGCGCAGGCGACTATCGACGTTAAACCCGGTTAAGGTGTGCGCGCGGGATCCACTCGACTGCGTCAGACAGCTGGTTGCGAGTCGACTCGGACGCGCACGACGTCTCCCAAAGTGGGCCGCGCCTGCGTGTTCTCGTCCCTCTGTGTGCGTGCGTATGTTACAAACACAGGAATAACAGAACAAGCTAAAGTGTGTTTGCTCTGCCCTGTTCAAAGAGAAAAAGAGTATCACCGAGTAACGTTAAGAACCCCGCCATTTCCTGCGAACGGCAAATTACATAAGCTAGAATTGCTAAACGCTTTCTTTCGCTCGTCCATTCACAACAACGTCACGTGTGCCACTGCGTCGAGGCCTGCGACGCTCGAGGAAGGGATTATTTCCAAACATTTGCCTGTCGGGAGTCTTTGTTGCATTGCAGTACGCTGTGCAGTGAAGACGTACAACGAAGCAAGTTGGAGAAGGCGCGAGAACGTTCAGCGCCAGGCGGCCAGGGAGCTGATCTTCTAACAAGCTGAAAAATGGGACAGTGGATCACCAGACCTATGAAAAGAAGTGGAGGGTACGTGCTAGCAGAGAGACCTAAACTTTCTGTCTTTTAACATCCTTAAATATCACAGAAGTTGCGGGGTGTTTAGTTTACTAGTGCGTGATTGGGCGTTACCATTACGCATAATTTTTGCTAGGTTCCGGCCACTGTGAAAATATTGTAGCTAAAGTGAAGCATACGAAAACGCGGACAGAAGAAAAAGCACCAAATACGACGACAAGGTTGGCAACTTTCGTTTCTGTGTTTTCATGTGGGTCCTTTTAGAGACAATTATGTCATACTGCAAGTATCAACTAGGCCGTGAACAAGTTCTTCTCTTTCAAGCTGCGGTTTGCAGCAACTATTTCAAGGGAATCAAACAGTTACGGAAGTCCCGCTTTTATTTTTTGACTGTTTGTTATTTTTGTTTTATTTCTGCAGGTGAGTACGTATTGACCGCTTTGTTTGTGCATAATGTCTTCTGCAAGCCGTGTAGCCAACGCCGCCGTAGCATACCTGACCATGACTGGCCGGGTATGGACGATACTTTTACGCTGTTAGGCTTGCATTTCCACAAACTACAGAATCTGCAGAAAAACACCATTGATCAGAAGCCATTGCGAGCACAGAAATCGAGGATAGTGACGCACGATAATAAAGCTAAAGTAAAAAGAGGGCACTATCTTTATCACGCCATCTGTCACAGAAGTTTATTGAAGCTATAGAACATTTATTGCGACAAAGAAAAAAATTATGTGACTATCAACTGAGCGCACCACGTGGTTCCCAATCAAAAGTCAGCAGTAAGTATGCAATGGGCTCATATACAATGGGCGCATTGTATATATATATATATATATATATATATATATATATATATATATATATATATATTGTTCTTCGTCACAAGAAACTTTCAGTTGCTAGTTAAAGGCTGTGTTGGTCGTCTATATTTCTTCGTCTTCGTCTCACGCCCTGCCCCCATCGATGACTCTTAATAAACAACTTGCCCAATTCCCCGCTCTTCTAAACATCTTAGATCAAGTTTTCGAGCACCACCGTGATGCGCTCATTCTCCACGTGGCGTCTGCTTTAAGCAGATGTAGGGAAGCTAACACCGGTAGCGACGCCGTTAGGAACACACGCCGACATCGTGAACAGCCTCTCACGATCGACACTCGAGCCTTTCAGAACATCAGTTCCGGAGCCGCTGAGAAGCGCACGTAAGTTCCGAGATCCAGTCTCTTACAAAACCAGGACAGACGGCACCTCCGTCGTCAAAGTCGAGGGAGAGTAGGCCTAATTGAAATCCGCCCCCTAGTCGACCGCAAAGCGGCGCAAAGGGATTGCCGGCTTGAGTCAACAGGTGCGGCCATCGCATCGTACGCGGCCGCCCCACTTCGCGTATTCGTTGGGCGTGAAACGAGATCGCGCTTTACCTTCTGCGGCGCACATCGCGAGGCCGGCCGTTTTATACGCACCCAGCAAAAGCACGCACGCACCAGCGCAAACACACACGTGAGCGCGCGCCGAGCAGACACCTGGCCTCGCAGATTAGGCGCTATTGACTCTGGGCGGCTGTCAAGCGCACTCGGACACCGTGCGAGCCCCGTGCCTCGTTCGCCGTGGAACAAACCGCGCTTGTCGAGCGCCCTCTTCACGTTGCTCCGGTGAGCGCACGACGACGGTCACACAACGGGAGCCGAACCGCTTTCCTCTTTTTTTTTTTTTTCGTTTTTTTTTCTGCATGCGTGCTTTGAGCGTACGCTTTTCCAGCGGTTCATTCACACACTTTCCTTTTTATTTTCTTCATTTTATTTCTTACTCACCGATCTCAGACACTTTCTTTCCGCTCAAGTGTCTGTAGAAAGGTGCCAGTACAGCTTCTACGCTGCGGCGCCAAAGACGACGCTTTCGGGCCGTAAACGCGGCACCTCGCCTCCAAAAAGAACTGGTGATGGCAACCAGAAAGAAAACTGGCGGCTTCCTCGATCGAAGCTTCTCTCTACATTATTCTATCCATTGCTTGCTCTCTCAGAGCTCCGTGTTCCAGCACCGTCTCCTTCCCAGCCAATTTTCCCGCTGGACACTCCCCCTCTCCCCTTTATCCCCTTCCCCCCCCCCCCCCTCAGACGCCTAGTCTAAGCGCACTCGGCTTCTCCCTTCCTCCGCCAGCCACACGATTAGCGGTGTTCCGCGAGGACAACCAATCAGGCAAACCGCTACCCGACAGACGCCGGACGGTGTTTGACCTCCTTTCCACATTTGCGCTTTCTTTGGCGATCTCTATTGAGGGCTCTCGATTATCTTCATTGTCTCCAGTCTCTACGCCCAACCAACGCGAAGACCGATGCAAAATATTTCGCAAAAAAAGATATCTTAGACATATGCACGCGGCCAATGAGGAAGGAATCGTGCAGTGCCCTTTATGACGTACGTGGTTGATCTGTCTCTGAATCACCTCGTTAGGCATGTGGCATACATTTTCACCGCAGATCACTTGGCAATTGATTCGTGCGTTTATTTACGAAAAATAATGACACTTCTTCAGACGAATAAAGGGGGCTAACCATGAATAGAGATTTTTCATTTACCCTTGCCATAAAATGCAGGGTGATTGCAAGGTGCATACTGTAGCGGATGCATATCGTAGTCTGCTGTTAGAGCGCAGTCGTAGAGAAATGAGCCACAGTCTTCACCACATTGCTCATGTCTCCTACCCTTGAAGTAAAGAGCCCGAGGAATCTACTTTCAGAGTGCTACTTCAAAGAGCATGTTCTGTCCGCACTCAAGATGCCATACGTCAGATGTATATAAGAAACTTGCAGACTTTTAAAAGACAGTACATATTTTATTAAGGCGAACGCCTTAGATAGCTCATGGGTCGAAAAATCCGACGATCGTCGTTATTATGGCACAAAAATTCAAGTGACATCTCGGGTGACATCTACCACACATTAAAGAAACTGTTATCATGAGTAGAAGCAAGATCGAAATGACTACGGAAGCTACGAACATGGCCACATTTGGTGACGCATGCGCCAGTAAGCCATCGATTTATTTATCACTAAAAGAGCTCGATTACCTCTGTTCTAGAGCTCGTTCAACGGACACCTTCTACATAATCAGTGTGGCCACAAAAGTGTCTGCGTACGATTTTCCCGGTTTTGTTCATACTTTCTGAGCAGTGTACACGCGTCTTAAACCGTTTGAGGAATATATATATATATAAAGTACGCCTGCCAGAACTGCAAATCAATCTGTTGTTGAGAGTTGGCGCAGTGTGTTTGTCTAATGTGCCTTTCCGTGTCCCTCTCATCCTGCCTGCGCTGCAAGAAAGTAGAAGAGTGAAAAAGAAAGAGAAATCCAGGACCGTTCTAACTTTCCATTAACCACGCAGAACCAGTGGCGATGTCTAGACGACCGAAAACGAGTAAAGAGAAAACAACTAGCAGGAAGTAACAACGCATTCAAATGAGAATGTCAAAGTAGAGAATGTCAAAGCTGTCGCCTTCATCCTCTTTGGCGTGTGCTAAAGTGACTGTCAACTTTTTTATGCTCGCACGCATACTGCGAAATGTCTTCAAATGTGTCAAGAACCGTATATTTAAATTATCCAGACCGGTACCTCAGCAGCATGCTCAGATGACGACGCCTTACGACGGGTGAAACGTCCGGGACACCAAACTCCGAATTCCGAGCGCCGCAACATTGCCTCGTAACGTGCGACCTAAAGGAACCTCAGTTATAAGAGGAACTTAGATGGTAAAGAAATGATATTCTAGAGTTTTACTTGCCAAAACCATGATTTGATTATAAGGCACGCCGTATAGTTGTCGCCTGGGGTACTATAACGTACGCCCAATGCAGTGTGCACGGGCGTTTTGCCATTTCACTCCCACCGAAATGCGGCCACCGCGGCCTGGATTCAATCTCGCGTCCTCGGGCTTCGTAGAGCAGCGCCTTGCTTAGCTACAACGCATCCACGATCGGTTGACGGCTACATTCCAGCCCGCGATTCACTAATAGCCGCTTACCGCCGCCTCGGACTTCCCACGGACCGTCTCGAAGCTCTCCTATTCCCACGTGGATATTCATCCGTACTCAAGCGAGCCTTCACAGCTCTGCTTGAGTTTTTCGAGTTACACGCAGCTATAAGCCCGGTTCCGTTTCAACTCCTTCTGCTTCTTGATGGCCTTACCGCTCGACTCCATTCCTCCTCCCTTTCTCTCCCCATTCTTTCATTCCCATCACCCCCTCCGCGTGCAGTAACCTTGAGGTGACCCCCTAGTGAGAAATCAGTTACAGTACTGCATTTGCATCTCACTTTTGACACAACTCAGTCACATACTACTACGATTGGTTGAGATCGGATGTAAAGGTATTCCGCCCCATATATTACCACCGCAATACTAAGCCATTTTGAAGAGTCATTCCATTTATAATTTCGTATATCGGATTGAACTATCCATACATGAAACTCTGCGCAAACACTGACAAAACGCGCCTGCTTTTGTGCTTTGGCAATGCATAAGACTCAATAGGTACCGCAGAAAAAGTCAGCTTGGCCTCGACCAATGTGTGCGCTTAGCCTATACGTGTGCACTTAAAGCGATCATTTACACATTAGTCGGTCCTTATAGGACTGCTGGCATAAGAAAATATAATATTGCATGAAAATCTTACATTGGTTTGCTACCACGCTCTTTTTGCCGCAAACACCATAATCATTTTCATCGTCCCCACCATTATAATCATACTTTTATTACACCGCATATTACTGTTACAGTTCTTCCAGCCCGCTCGAGCGCAAATGCTTTTTGTGTGATTGGGTAACCGTTACTTAGTTATTGGTCATACATGAACAGTAATTATATTTTTTGCATAAGTCGTATTTTTTGCGTAGTATTTTCTGTTTACTGCTTCACGGAGTCTTCGTTCCCGCAATATTTTTAGTCAGATGTAGTGCCGTCCACCCTTAGAATTCAGTAAAGAGCACGTGCTGGCTAAAGGGCAGTTGTGTAATGAGACTTGTTTTACGCAGGAATCACAGTGCTGCAGGCGTGAATACGACGCGCTTTCTCGGCCATCGCTGGCAGCATTCATCCCCGGTTTTCATTTTACTTTCAAACCCAGATCAAAACAAAATTCGGTATTGACAGGGAATGATTATTTGTTACGCGCACATTCGAACGCTGTACACCCCTTACATTTCGCCGCCTCCTAGTTTGCGTCAATTGCTGAATTCGAAAATTTCTCGAGACTTATGGAGCTGCGTAAATTTCTACTCGGAGCATATTTCTACCGCCCAGGCCTATAGCATTGAAGAATTTTGTAGCCGCGATGTGCCTGCCTTGCGAAATATTCGGGTTATAATACTACGTATTCGCGGACTGTATCAAAATGCATTAGGCATGGTGAGTGAAATGTTCGCTTTGCGCACACCGATGTTCTTTATAGTGCGGCTGACCGCAATGCCCCAGTAAGGAAGTGGACGTGATGAACCTAGCGTTTTGCTCTTTAAAAACGGTACCCACATATATTTAACACTCCAACACAGTTTAAATCATTTCGGGTGTATGTTTGGCCCACAACAATAACCGCCATCTGTCTTCCCTGCGTTTCCGTTCTTGAAAACTCTGCACTCGCTACTTTCCTGTCAAGAACGCAACGTCACGTTGATAACATCAAGCCGTTCGTGACCTGGAAGTACCGCAGCGCAGCTTTAACGAAAGTAAAAGCATGCAAGGTAGACAACTATCGTTGTCGGACAAATATTTTTTTATTTTTTTACATTGAAGGGAAACAAGCAGGTAAGTACAAAATTCGAGTCGCGCGCACGCGCCTGAAAGTAAGAGTAACCGAAGGAAAAAGAAACACGCTCTGAGGGGTGCCTTTTTGTGAGAAACTAGCAAAACGCCCTGCCTACACAAAAAAAAATGAAAAGAAACGAGCTAACTTGTTTCTCGTCATTAAGCTGGACTGTTTTGAAGTTTTTCCTGTGAGGTTGTCACCGTGGGAAGGCAATCATCGCTTCTTCTTCCGGTACCGCGAGGGCCACTCGGCGAATGGACATCGCTTCACTTGTCAGAGAACACAGAGCAAGAAAAGAAAATTGAAGCAACTACGACGTCGCCTCACTCGAGGTACGAAAAGAAAGCGAGTGGGCGACGACACAAAGACACAAAACGAGACCGAAATAAGTTGTCGCCCGATGTTTGACATCGCGCCGCATTGCTCACGTTGCTCGGAGAAAGATTTCAGAAACGAAATATTTGCTCCGTTCTTCGTGTGACCGTTTCATTTCTTGAGGCCTTCGTTACATTCCTTACTTCCGGGAGCTCCGTTCATTTCATTCCAAGGTATTTTCTTGCGGCGTCTCTTTGGTCGAGGGGCGTACCGTGGCTCATAACGACGCGCCCGCTTCTTCGGTCGATGGTGACAACCCTATAGAGGAAACCCACGGGCGAGTATCAACGAAGACACACAGATAACAAGCGACGAGAAAAACGCGAGTCGAAAAGCACTAAACGCGGCTCTCTGCTGCTCGAAATAAAACAGGGTAAATGCAAAGAGGAACGACCACCCAGCTTTTCTTGCGTCCCCCCAAAAAGTCTCAACAAATACCACGCCAAAATGTATTTAAAAGAAGGACAGAAAACCAACGAACAAGGCCGGAGAACTGGGGAACCCGACAATTTCTCTCAATTAGACATCGACAATTTTTGTACGCCGTGGCCCCTTTCACAAAGAGCCTGAAACGGTTCGTGACGTGAAATTGACAGACTCGATTGCCTTGAACGCAAGAGAAAGAACGGCGCTGGAAGGCCGCGGGAAACGAAAAGAAGCTTCTGGAAGGAGCGGTATTAGCATTATTATTGCGCTGCAAAGCGGCACAGACCTCGGTCATGACAGAGCTGCACGGCCGCGACTTCATCAATTGCGCGAATTGAGAAAGGTTATATAAAAAAAAAAGGGAAACGTGAAAGTGACGAAGCACGAAGAAGTGAACCGGTCGTAAACCACGATGAAATGTCGAGCTTTGGCGACGGCGGTTGGATCGGCTGACCGCGACGACGGTGGTTGTCGTGAGACGCGGCTACGGATTTCGATTGGGTAAGGAGTATACGAGAGAAGAGAAACAAGAAAGAGGGGACCGACCGTCTGCGAAGCGGAAATCGATGTCTCCATCCTTATCGCGTTTCTGCCGTCGGAAGTGCAACCGGAACTCGGACGAAATCTGTGCACGCGTAACCACTCCCTAATATTGCTGCGTAAGAGACTACGTCGCAAAACTAAGCCACCTAAACCTCATTCCTGCGCTCATTATTTCCAGGCGAAGTTGCTTACGATCGTAGCAGTACCTGCTTACCTGCAGTGCCGCTTAGACACCTGAGCATTGCTATGTATCGGCTTTCGTGGTCAAGTATTTGTGAACCTCCGAAAACCCATTTCTTTAGCAAACAGTAACTTGAGAGCAGTTTGAATAATAATTATTTTCATAAAAGTATTTCATTCATTTATTTTACCTTTTTTTTCCGCAGTGAGGAATTCATGTCTGTGCTTAGGCGGCATTGCTACCGCTTTGAGCTCGGACGCTGACCACCCACCCGTTATCTAGTGTAATAAATCTCAATAGAATCCACTCATTCGGGGCATCGACCGGAGCTGAGTAAGGGCACGTCCTAAGTGTCTCTGGCAAATGGCTTTAGGCGAGGAGAAGGGTAATTAAAGGGTAATGAGAAGAAATGAGGAAGCGGTAACGGTCACATTACCGGTACTAACACAGCACAGCCAGACTGCCTTGCGGACGTAATGCATTGTCCACACACGAGGCCACCCTTCCCTCCCCCATCTGCAATAACACGAGGGAGTGGGTGAAACTGCATATTGAAACAGCGCCAACGAACGACACGTGTAGGCGAAGAAAGCCACGGTCAGCGCTTGACCTTATTTGTATACTTGTGCGTTGTCCGTTTGCGTCCCCACTTCTTCTGCCAGTATAATTATACCCCGAATAGACACCTCCCTCCCTCTACCCCGCTGCCCCTTTCCCCTTTAAATAGAGTTGTTACTACTACCATAATGCGCAGTATGCAGAATGCTGAAACGACATTTCGAGCGCAACCGTCTCCAGTCTTCTCAAGAAACGCAAATCCACCATAATGATTCCATCACGCAGTGAAAGACGATTGTAACTGCGTGGTAGACTGTACACGCATTTGCAAGGGTATGCCGGTGCTTCGACATCCTCTGCCACCGGTTACCCACCGCTTAATGTTCGCGCAATTAACTCCCAGCGTGGCGCCAGACTTCCTTTGCTAATGCCTCATTTTCACCTTCCCCGGTGCAAGAAAGCCCACCGGGCACAGTCAGGCTAACCTCCCTGGCTTTTTCTTACTACTCGACTGTGTCCGCTTCGATAATAAGCCAGTCGGGCGAAGTGGGAAAGACGTCACAGCTCGAACACGTTCTTCCAGCTTACGCCTTCTATTTCTTCTTCTACTGCTGTCTTTCTTGCTTGTATTGTTCGTTTCTTTTTCTGCACCTTCAAACTGCTGGAGTCTCTGAACTTGTAATCGCAGCATATATAAGAAACATTCCTCCTTTGCGCTCGGCTTCTCGAAGTGACTAATCCGTTGGGATAATAAATCTTCATGCCTTATGTGACTAACACGTTCTCGACGTTATTTATCAGCCTATCGCCTTCATCTAGTTCATTCGTCTGCTACAGAGCTTCCCTTTCTGGTCCAGTAATACGCCCGTAAGAGTAAGTGAATGTATAAATCTCTTGGGGCAATGTTGTTCTAGCTCTTCAATTGTGTTTGTTTTGTTTACTTTCGTTCACCCTACTAATAGCAACATGTGATTACCGTATAACTGCGCGCTGTACACATTAAAACTTAGCAACACGGAATTCTCTCTTATCTTATTAAGTTGTTTTAATTGCTGGGAATACATATTTACTAAAACAATCTCCAAAATCGAAACATCCCGCCTTTTTCTGCTTCTGGGCTGCGTGAAAAAACCGTCAGTGATGCCAAAGTCGGCCGGGCGAAATGGAAAAAAGGCGTCGCTGCAAGAACGCGTTGTTTCAGCTTACGCCTGCCTCTCCTTCCTCGTGAGCCTTCTTCTACATTTATA
This sequence comes from Dermacentor silvarum, assembly GCF_013339745.2. Classification (NCBI taxonomy): domain Eukaryota; kingdom Metazoa; phylum Arthropoda; class Arachnida; order Ixodida; family Ixodidae; genus Dermacentor; species Dermacentor silvarum. The sequence continues at coordinate 123,559,454 of NC_051163.1, read as the reverse complement.
AATTTTCTTTTCCCACTTGCAAGCGATGACGACGACGAAGTAGTAGCAGACGCAACCATATTACACAGATTGCGCGACAATGTCTCCGAGCGTACCTTATCTCGACAGCCTGTCAGACATTGTTCGTCTGCTTTTGTGCTATCAGTAGGGAATAAAGGTGACGCGCCTTCACCAGAATCGCTCTAGCGGCCTTTGTCTGAACGCTTTGAAGGAATCGAAATCGCTTACAGCCGCGTGAGGAGGCGTCATTCATCCCTACGTAAACTTCGTTTGTTCGCTTTCTCCTTCTTCTTTATCACCGCGCAGCGAGCTGGCAGGAACAAACGGTCGCGCCAACTCCTCGGCGCCTTGCATGCGGAGCAAAACTTGGCACTTACAGCACGACGATGCGCCATGCTGCCGCTCCAACCAAACGCCATCATCGCCGTCTCGCAAATGCAGCATTCTTCTTGCAAGCGTTTCGCCTCCGGCGCTGTTACGCACAGCGACGCCGCACAACGGCATTGAGGCGTCACTTTCTTCCTAAATCTCACCTCCGCGAGCAATCGCAGCAAGTAGACGCGTGGGCGGCCGCTCGAACAGGATCTAGCAAACACTCCTGCAAAAGCGCAAACCGACAAGGGAAGCGCCGCCTCGGGCTAGAATCCGTTTCGGCAAGCAGCCCGCGTAACCAAATCCTCTCGTCTGGCTCTGCGTTCCCTTTCGTCCGTAACGCCCCGCTTCCATCCAGCGTCGGCACCCTCTCCCGCATCGTCGCCAGGTGAGAACACGGCGCTTCGTCTCCGGCGTGCGCATCGCTAATGCGTCCGGAAAAGTACATTAGCGAGCTGACCGAACACGGAGACGAAAATGGCTTCGTTGCGAGGAGATGGACAGTGTGCGTTTTTTGTTGGCCGGTACCCAGACTCCTCGCGTAGCGCCGAGTTAGAGCATAGCGGAGACGTTCTAGCGAAGGTGCGTACCGGAGTGCTTGACCGGTTGTCATCCCGCACCGAATTGGCGCCTACTTTCTGGTACGACGTGCTTTGGTTTTCATATGCCACTTAAATGCGCCTTTTTTTGTCGCAATCCCACTAAGCCAAGGAAACGAAACCAACGAAGCCATGATCGTATGTGTCGCTGGCTAACACTCCCTGCCAGATCTAGTACCCCTACACAAAGACCCAACAAAGCGGACGGCAGGATATCCGCCGCTGGACTCAATTGGTAGAGCATCGCACGCGCGGAATGCAGAGGATGCGGCAAGTTTGGTTTTGCGCACGTAAAAAACGAGGAATTTCGTAAGGATAAACTTTATCCGGTGCCCGCATACGCTTTGTGAGTTCCGATGTAGCGGAATACACGGAAAGAATAGCTAGTAGGAGCCCCGTTGGTCACATCTGGTGACGCCGAGCTCAGCGAAGCCAAGCAAGATAGAAGTTCACAGGAAGATATTGGCTTGAAGTGATCAGTGGTGTTGGAACAAGAAAAGCGTCAGCCTGACGCCACCGTTCCGACAAGGAGACTTCTCTTCGTCAAGGTAGCAACTGTATTCCCTAGCGGCGTTCGTGCGCCTTAGCTCAATCTGCCCCACTCTCAATGGAGGACAAGGATGAGAAAAAGCTGGTGCGTAGCGTAGGCTGAGAGAAGTCAAATTGATCTAAAGAACTATCAACAATCGTGTTTGGTGCTTAGGTGTGGTTGAGAGAAAAGGATATGGCGAGTGCAGTTAGTTCTTCGAAAATGTTGAGGAATACTCTACACTCTACAAAATGCTGCAACGGCCAAGAAATATAAGGCAGCGGCACCGCTGTTAGAGGAATCCAGTGACGCATTGTTCTATTACATTCTCCTTAGCTCCGCTTATGAAAAACACCTCCGAAAAAATTATTGCTGGTGTAGTTTATGAGGGATACTTCAACTTCGAACCCGTGGAGAAAGCACGAAGCCCCACTCTTCGTCGCACAACCATCAGCAGTGACGCGTCGAACACGGCGGGTGCGGCCAAGCAAGCGGCGGGCGCGAAGGTGAAACCAGCCGCAGCAACCCGACGGCGCTGCGGCTCCCCCCTTCCGGGTCACAGGGCCCCGTTCCTTTGCCGCTGACTTCTCCATGAAGGGGGACCACCTCGCCACAGCCCGGAGTGGCAATACGCCCCGGTGATCAAGGGAAGTCATGCGACGCTTGATTCACGCTGGACGGCTTTTCGTCACTGCACACGCTACGGGTCTGTTCCGCCGGCTACGTTTCACTGCTTTGCAGGCGTACAGGGCTTATGAGGGTGACCCGTTCAGGATAGATAGATAGATAGATAGATAGATAGATAGATAGATAGATAGATAGATAGATAGATAGATAGATAGATAGATAGATAGATAGATAGATAGATAGATAGATAGATAGATAGATAGATAGATAGAGATAGATAGATAGATAGATAGATAGATAGATAGATAGATAGATAGATAGATAGATAGATAGATAGATAGATAGATAGATAGATAGATAGATAGATAGATAGATAGATAGATAGATAGATAGATAGATAGATAGATAGATAGATAGATATGGACGGCTTAAGGACAGCGGCAATCCTCAGGATCGACGGTTTCTTTCGGAAGAGCCCTTGTGTATTTCCGTTGTAATGCCGTGCTTGCCGACCTTTTCTTTCAAGGAAAACGGAAATTTGGTCTAGTCGGTAGAGATTCGTGGAGCCGACAGAGGAGAAAAAGCCATCGCGGCCATGATTTTACGGAAACGGCAGCTAGCGTTCGGAACCTGCTCCGGACCTGCTGCGGGCCTGGAAGACGCATGCCGACGTCTCGCGGGCATGGTGCACTCTTTAGAAGAGTCGATCGTCTTGGAGTGGTGCAATCACCCGGCTTTGTGTGGTACTTCACCTTGGAAACAGGCATCCGGCGGGAGATGCAGAGTACCGTCCATATCACCTTTTTCCGAAACAAACCCAAGTGAAGCAGGCCCTTCTAATGGTACATTCATTCATTCCATGGAGCCGGCCAGTCACAATGGTCCCGGTGAGCGCCAGGTGCATGCAACCACTCAGGCCGGGCACGCTAGGGCGCGTTCTATGCGCCTGCAGATATGCCGCCAAATTGCATCTGGAAATGCTTTGCGACGAGGCAGCAAGAGAAATGTGGGGATGAAGGGTTGCGAAGATTTTGGCATGCTGGCACGTCGGCCAGAGAAGATGAATATTTAATGGCCTCCAGCACGCACGCACACACCAGTACTGTCGCGGCACGTAGAGCACCGTAAGCAATTGCCAATTACTTTGCTTCGTGCAAATACAACGTCTTGGCAACGGAGGCAAAAAGAAAGAAAACAAGCTACTCTGTTCCTGTACTTCGCTCACTAAACCAGAATCAAGGAAAAAAAAGTACCAAATTTTTGTTTGAAAACGTAAAAATATAAAAACAGCAGAGCAAACTCAATGGTTGAAATCGGTGGATCAATATCAAATGCGACCGGAAAATTTCCCCCGTGCCATTTGTCAGATTACACGCTTAAAAGCACTGCGTCAATCGGAAGTATTGTTTTCTGGCAGCGCGGTGCGCAGCGACTGTGTTCTTTTTTTTTCGTTTCTTTTTGACAGTGCGCACGTAGAGATAAATCAGTGCAGACGAATTACTTACCATTTTGTTCCTTGCATTGCTATTTTAATTGACAACGTAAACACAGTTCGTGAAGATTCTCCACTATATTATGTGTTGCTCCGCGCCCATCCAATCACATGCAGCGGCTCTCAGAACAAAAAGAAAGAAAAATGAGGGCAACATAATGAAACGACGAGCCTTTAGTCTCCAATAAAGTAGCTACATAGAAACTTCAATACAGCTTAGTCAAAGACATATCTCCTGCACTGCCGCACGGTGAGATGAACGGAAGCAGAAATGGCCCTAAAGGTTGGTGTACCGTTGATCTCTTCTAATCTTCTACGTTAAGCAGGCATGAAAATTTATCAATACGCAGATCACCAAAAGCGCGGTTATCTCCTCTTAAAGTGGAAAATTGTCATACACGCGTATGTGGCACCAAGGTACAAAGGAAACCCATACGGATTTGTCAGAAAGAAAGCCTCGCAGTTGAATAAAAATCCATTCTGGTCCGGGGATCGAACCTCGGACGAACGATTTTCTCCGGTGCGGTCACTCTACCATTTGCGCTAACCGGGAGACTAGCAAATTGAGAATTATTCGACAACCTGAAGCCCAAAGACGCCGAACAACATCGGGTTCTAAGTGGGTTGCTCTGGAGAAAGCGAAAAACGTGATACTAGTACTACTTCCCCTCTGCCTGTTTCTAAAGAGATGTAAGATACTAAATAAATTCAGAATGATATGGCTATCACGACGCTGAATTCCATCAAAACCTCGCTAGCAAGATGCGCTTCACTGTCTTGAATCTTTAGCGAAAAACTATGCACACGGTGGGAGACATGAAGCATGTGCCCCACGAAAGTGTCCAACATTTAACCCCTCTCCGAACCTGTGGGATTTCTTCTTAGCTGACAATATTTCTTTAATATCCGCGATAGCAATAATATGGACAATCCATACGCATTACTGCCGTCGGCGTCGCTATCGCCGTGATGTTCTGTATAAAGTCTAATGGCGATAACATCGTCGCCGCACGCCGTATGCTGTATGTCTGAGTGAAAGTGGGCGAGGGTGAGCCGACGATGGTGGTTTAATCTCCCGCAAGCAAGGGAGGAAAGCAGAGAGGAAGCGCGCCGTCCTCTTCGGACGCAATGCACCGGGGGGAGGGGAGAGAGGAAGGGCGGGGGGGCGTTCTTCTCCGGCAGCTGCTGCGCATGGTGCGGCCGCGCGGGCGCTATCTTGAAAGCGATCTGTGATGGGGACAGAGTGCGCCCCGTGCCGATAGCTTCGTGTGCGCTGCGTTTTCGCCGCTTCATTCGCATTGAAGCGAGGGGCAGCACGAAGGTCAATTCGCTCGCTGCTGCTGCTGCCGCGCTTTCTCGCTTCAGCGTTTTGACAGCGAGTGGTGTGCGGCCATCGAGTGAGATGTGTTCATGTTTGCTCGTACGCGCGTGACACCATGCTTGTTAATTTAGTCAGTAAGTGATTGTTTACAAGTTTATACGGCCAATAAAACTACTATCCTTCCTTGATATAGCTGTCTACTAATGTGCTATCGCAATCGATCCTTCGCCTGTCGGGCGAAACTGTGACGACTTTTTATTTTACTACGCCTGTACAATAATTAGTAGACGCCACCGTTCTAAAGAGCTTATGTGCCTTTATGCATTGCCGTGGCTCCGCATTGATTAAAATAGATTTTTTGTTTCGTTTTCGTTTCAAATAGAACCCGCTGAAGCGGTCCTGGCGTTGTCGGCGCTGCAACAGGATCGTTATAGCAGACGGGGGCAGAAGCCCAACAGTGGACTCAATCAGGCTAATCATGAACACTTGAATTAAGCGATGATGGCACTGGAGAACGTCCAGCGGGCAAAGCTGCGACAGCACACGTCATTGGCTCAGCGGCTACGCGGTTCCCTCTGTCCTTGCCCTCTGCTGGCCGCCGCAGCGAGGCAAAAGCGAGACGAAAGAGTGTGTCAGTATCGTTGAAGCAGTCAGCTCTTTATCTCGGCTGCAAGCAAGCCCCCCTCCCTCCCTTGATGTGTCCGGTGCTGAGTCAGGCCTGCCAAAAAAAACAAGAGAGAGAGAAAGACGCCCCGAGGAGTGCTTGCTCCTTTTCGCTGGTTGCATATAAGCGAAGCAGCCGAGTCTCCTCCGGCGCTCATCTCTTTCGGGCGCTGCGGCAGCCATCGCTCTTGCCAGCGCTGGCGTGGATGGTGGCGGCGAGTAGGGGGGCGAGTGAGCAGCATAATCAGGTTAACTTCGACCGCCGGCGCCGCAGCTCTTTGCGTGGAAGCCCGGCTTTGCGCCGAGAGGGCGTGGAGGCAAGCGAGAGATGGGAGGCCGGCATGTGTAACGGCTGCCAAGGCGGATGATTCCTCCGTTGTCGGGAGTCGAGGTTTCTGCTGGTGCAGCCGTATATCTCGATGTCGGTACCAGCGGGAGGGGCGGGCAAAATAATAATAAGGGAAGCCGGCGCTCGCGCGCGATACCTTTCCAAGGACGTCGTCGATCACGTCACATAACCCGCTCGGCAGGGCGTTTTACTCGCTGTCGAGGCGGATACGGACTGCGAGCTCCGCGACCCCCGCTGCTTTGGTGGCCGTGACAGCAAAACAGCAACTCGGGCTAGTTGGGTGCGACTTATTGGAATCCTAAATATAACGCTAAAGAAACAACCTCCTGTGAATAATTAGATTATATGAAGCCAGCAGACAATGAAAGCAAAGAACGCGTTGGGCAAATTACTTGTTTTAATTGAAATCCAGAAACGTTAAATTGAAGAAAAATGTAAGTGCACAAAAAATTATGCGTGGCTCTGCTATCGCAAACACCAGAGACCAGCGAAGCTGGGGAAAGTCTAATAAAGAGTGGCAAGCCACACACTTAGTCTAACTTTTGCTGGGCTTCCCCCATCTCTGCTGGTCTTTCTTAAGAGTTTTCGATAGCAGAGCCACGCATACTTTTTTTTCCACTGCGAGAAACAGGAACGTCGAAGCGAGCGCCCATTAGCACCGTTAGTCACAAGTCGTTGCATGTTACGAAAGTTCCTGAGCACCCGCAACCGAGGATCTTCCAGTCTCCTTTGTTTCCTACCGCTCAGAATTTCTTCGCGATCTTCTGCGTAGAATCGCGATAAATTCAACCGGCCACGTTCACGAGCCTCCAGATCTTCATTTCTTCGCCTACGCGAACTCTCGACTTCCCTCAGCCTAAACTCGGGATGTTCTCTTCTGCGATGCTTGGTTTCAGCTTCCCTAGCTATCGCTTCAGTCTTTCGGAAGCGACGAGTGTCGAGTTCTCTGGTCGAAACCTGCCGAGCCGCCACCAGAGGCATCGGCCGCAGTCACGGACACCGGGCGCGTTCGGTGCGAACGAGGGGAAACGCGGTCGGCGTCGGCAGCAGCTCTACGCGTCCCACTACCACCTGCCTCACTCCTCCTCTCCACCTCGCATCCGCTATGCTGCGCGATGCTATTTTTATACTCTGCTTTCGCTCTCTCTCAGCTCTCTCTCCCCTAGCTCGGCGAAGCTGCGGACGAAGGAATGAGCATTATAGCGATGTTCTAACAGCACCGCTGTAAAATAATAAGCACGGTGCTACTCGTCATTATGTGTCTGTCCTTGGAATTGTAGCGCTGCTTATGATACCAATGAGCTAACATTGATGCAATGAAATTCCTCCGATTTCACAAGTGCACGCCTTCATGCCCTGGACCCTAATTTGCAGCTTCGTATTCCATTCAACCTTCCACGACGGGACTGCACACTTCTAATCCGTCTATGGCTTGGAGTAGCATTTTCAAATGCGTACTCCTTTCGTATCGGAATGGCCAATAGCCCACTTTGTGAATCCTGCGGGTGCAACGAAACAATCGCACACCTACTTTGTGAGTGCCCTCATTTCAACCGGCACAGAGCAGCTCTCTCAGCGACGATAGATCAACTGGACAAACGCCCAATAACAGAAAAGAACATCCTTGGAAACTGGCCTACACAAACAACGGCGCGAGCCGCCCTGAAGGCACTGCTGCGTTACTTGAAAGACACCGGACTCAGTGAGAAATTGTGACTCTGCATTGTGTTACGTAGGACGGAACGTTCACACTATGCAACACGAGAACGCCTTCGCGGACTTCATGACAGTGCCCACAGAAACAGTTCTGTTTTGCGTGCGTGTGTGGTTTTCTTTTCTTTCCTTCCTTTTTTGTTTATTCTTTATTTTCACTTATTTTTTTCTCTCTCTCCTTTCGCATCCCTTTACCCCTCCCCCGGTACAGGGTAGCCAACCGGAGATAACCTCTGGTTAACTTCCCTGTCTTTACTTTACCTTTTCTCTCTCTCTCTCTCTCTCTTTATGATCCCAATTGTACAGCAAAAGTTCAGGGCATCACAAGGTGATAGTTGTTTGCGATCTCGTTTCACAGGTGTGAAATATTACTGCGATAGCTTGCGTACGCCAGACTGCAAAATTAAATCACGGTGTTTAACGTCCCATTCCACATGTGGTTCGTTAACGAGCATCCTACGCGAACGTTATTACCTTCCGGGTAATCAGGATGAGACTTCAGCGGCCGGGAACAGCCGAGCTCGTAAATCCGACGCAAGTCATATGGTTACGTCAGAAAGAAAAATTTATGTAATAGAATGTGCAAAACGAAAGAGAATGCAATGTTTCATTCTTGTTTTACCAGCTACATGATCGCTTTTTTTTTTCAGACATGATGCTAGGGAATCTGTTTCACCAGACACGTAGTCAGAGGTCGTGAAAAACGAAACAGGCGCTGTGATCTTAGATGACTGCGAGGATTTCAAGATGCCCAGCTTGATGGAGTTATCGCACCTTATCTTGGGCAATACTTTACTACATGTGACCAATGACCATAGCCTAACTTTTCAACTTACGACATAAAACATAACGATAGCGACACGCACAAGAGAGGGCATTCGGAGAAAGATAATCAGGAATGATTCGAGGTCCGGCCATTCTGCCATCGCACTGAACGAACTCATTGTATCGCGCACAATGCACGATGCGTTCAAAGCATATAATTTTCTGCAAAGCGTTTCGGTGTGGCCAGTGAGGGCTGGTAACCACTCGTAGACAGCCGGTCGTGTTGTTGTTGTTGTTGTTTTTTCTTTATGTTCACGGCCTACGCAATTCACTTGGCCGCTCATTCACTTGGGCGTCATCGTCGCATTCTCCATGCACAAGTGAGTTAGAGATTCGGCCATGTCCTGTGGCCGGATATACGAGGCGATTCAACAGTGTCCGTTCTTCTACGGTGAAAGCCCGTCTGGTGCGGGAAAGTTGGTGCGCGCTCGGGCGTGGAAAATCGGCGTCATTTTAAGTGCGGAGCACTTTAGGGGCCCGGGCTGTCGGCGTCGGCTTCTACCGCGTGATCACGCTCAAAAACAAGTGCTCAAGGCAGGGTCAGAATGAGTGCAGAATTGATCACAACCGGTTCAAAATAAGCTAACATTATTCAGAATAATTTAAAGGACAGGAATAATGAAGCATTAGGCGCATTAATTAACTGAAATTCGTTAAAATTGCTGCTATCATCAGCAAAGCTTTGGCTCCTTGTGCTTGGTGGTATGGTGCCATGTGCGTGGCGGTTTCCTACCAGTTGTGCCGTAGCACAGGTGTCAAAACGGATGTTGGATTGCTAAACACAATATAAACGCATGATAAAACAAGATAAACATAAGGAAAACAAAAGGGGAACACCGGCGAATCACCGCTCCGAACTTCCCCAGCTTTCACGTAGAGTGGAACTGCATTACCGCAGTGTTTATCATTTATATCAGTTGCGCTTCAAGAATATATATCAGATTTTTTTTCAACAGCGCGCTTATGCGTTCTACTGGACGGGTGCGTAAGTGAGCAGCGCCACAGCAATCTAAAGATGCCGAGAAATACGCTTATGCTGTGCTATCTATATACCGCCCATCCTAAACCACCGTGGCTGCTCAGTGGTTTTGGTGTTGGGATGCTAAGCACGGAAGTCGCGGGATCGAATACCGGCCACGCAGGCCGCATTTCGATTGGGGCGAAATGCAGAAAACACCCGTGTACTTAGATTTAGGTCAGTTTGAAGAACCCCAGGTGGTACAAATTATTCCACAGTCCCTCACTACGGTGTGCCTCATAATCAGGTGGTGGTTTCGGCACGTAAAACCCCACAATTTCATTTTCATACCATCTGTCAGTCTGTCTCAGTGTGACTCGCGTAGAAGTCAGCAAATATTAACCCGCATACAAAATCCGAGTTCATGAAAGATGAAAAGGACTGCTACCTCACATCCTGCAAACTTTCCTCGCTTTTTTTTTTTTTTTTTTTTATAGAAGGCATTACTGTTTTTTTTTTTTTTTCATTCGAGACGTGCAGTCATGCATTCACGTTTTCCAGCCCTGACATTCATATTTCTGACGCTTCGCAGGTGGAGGAGATGAAAATTACGAACCGTGGCCTTTCGTCATTCAAAAAACAAGAAAATGGAAACGAAAAATAAGAACAGGTGCGCAGGTGATGCATCGGGAAGACGGGAAACAGACGTCCCGGCGTTCCGACAGAATCCATCGCGCCTTTTATACGTCGCAGGAAACGGAGCCAAAGCACGCATGCGCTGCACACGAAAGTCGATCTCGAGACATCAAAGAGGTGCTGGCTTCTATTTTCGTCGCTTACCTCGAGACGTATTTTGAAGAGACTTCTTCGCGCGCATTTGGCGTCTTGCATCAAGACTGCATCAAATATATTTGATAGCTGTTAGTAAGATTCACCATGGACACCGCATCGAGTCTATTAAATTTCTTAGCGGTGTCTGCCTTTCAACACACCAACCAAGGCATTCTTGAATAATTCATACGTCGAACGAGTCGGCGATATTATTTATAGCAGCGATTATTATCACCTGCGATGGAACGTGAGATGAAAGCATGTGCCGCAGTCTGACGGTCTGATACATTGACATACAGTCGGCGACAAATATTACGGTACACTAAATTTCTATTCAAAAAATAACTCTGTATACTGGCGAATCCTGGGACCGTAGTATCAAATACAAAATTTCAGCGTGTAGCCTTTGCGACCTCCACAGCGATCCATTCAATCAGAAACGTCATTTTAACGATACCCGTGTCATCTAGCGGTCAACTGTAGATGTCTTAAGCGTGGCTAAGCCGCCAATAAGAAAACATGTGAATATGGTCCCGGGCAGAACGGACAGACACCAAAGTGCATAACTTACTATGCTCACAGCGCGAGTCTTCACGTGAGCGAAATCAAGGGACTTGCACACCGCCACAGGCAGACTCTTCATTCGCGCACGTCAAGCCTTGCGCTGTAAGCCTAGTTAAGGATGACCCACCAACTAACGCAAACATTTACATTACCAAAGTGCAGTTCGCTAGAACGCTGAAAACAGACGTTCTGATGAAGCGCCCGCCGCGGTATATATACCTTAGTAGCTACGGCGCATGCACCGCTGCGCTCGAGGTTGCGGGTTCATTCCCGGCCGCACCACCCATGTTCGATCGGGCCAGAATGCGAACACTCTCGCGCACTTAGATTAGTGTGCACATTAAAAAAACGCAGGTGGTCAAAATTAATCACCTCCCGTGCACTACGACGTACTTCAAAATCATATCGTGGTGTTGGGACGTAGGTATAATACCGCAGAATCTATTACACTCTCTTTTTTTCTGGCAATAAATTTTAGACCATGGCTTAGCAATGTCTATCTTGTTTCTTTCAAGAGACAGGAAACGGAGTTGTTTGCGATTCTGAAAAAGCCAGCGAAGTAGTAGAGGACCTTATTACTGTAGACTCGTTATTTAGCCGCTAAAAATGCTGTTTTGGGTGCGTATAACAGGCACTAAAGCTATCAATCAAGGCGTATATAGGCGCCAAATACTTTATTTTGGGCCACGTATAGGCTCAAGTAATAATACACTCCACTGTGCACCTCAGGATACATCATAGTTTTCTAACGAACGCAGCCCACTAAACCATTGTTTTATGCAAGTTTTTTTTTTCTATAAAATGGAATGGGCCAAGTTGCGTAGGTTACAAGATTTATCTGAAATCTAGTGAGACTAGACACCACGAGAAAAGTTGTGAAAGGAGTGACAAAAAGCACCATGTCAAAATTTTCGGGTTTCACGATGTGACTTTTTTACACTGACTATTAGTAAAGACACGAAACCCATAACGTATACACTGAAGTTAGCAGCACAATGCCCTCTGGAATTGCTGAAGATTCGCCGATCAGAACGTTTCACAGTTGTTTCAGCAATGACAACCCGGGATTTTTGGCGAAACAGATTGAAGTGTTGATATCAGCAACATTGGGCATGGTGGCAAACCTTTTCTGAACGTCCACAACGAGTGCAACATTCCAGGCCAGAGTATCGCACGAGCTTTCAAGTTTCTCGTTGATGTTGGCTAAAAAACAGGAAGGGAACTCACAAGTTCGCTGTCAAGTCTGTTGTCGCGTAGAGCAAAATATAAAATTAAATTTTGGGGTTTGGCGTGTCAAAACCACGATCTAATTATGAAGCGCGCCGTAGCGGGAATCGTTTGGACCACCTGGGGATTTCTAAGCGCCCGTGTTCCGTGCAGGGAACACGGGCGCTTTTGCATTTCGCCCCCACCGAAATACAGCCGCCGTGGCTGTCGCGTAGCGAAGTTTGAGCCCTTCTCACAGCGATACTCTAGGCTGCTGCAAAACTGTTAATAACAGCCCGTACACCGGCAGAGTGTTTGTGACTATAATCGGCTGTCTTCATCCGAGTTACCCAGCGAGTGATAAACAAAATGAGGCTAGGACAAAGCACCGAAAAATACATTTATAGGCACAATAACAGTGTCATTTAAATCTTTCTATATCCTTGGTGCGCGCTTATATAAGAAATAAGCGCGATAAGGACTTAAGGGAAAAAAAGCATTTCACCTGAACTTCCAGCCTCTATACTTATTACACATCGAAACACAACAATCAATTGCCCTGTCTGCGTTGTTATACATTTTGTACGTGATTGCTTTGGCAGAGTTACCACTATTACTATGTTATGTTGCTCTCGCACAAGCAGTGTTGCCATAATTGTTTTGAAGCGTGTCGCTAAACTGAGATGAATAAGTCACTGAATTTCCCCTAATTGTTGCTGCAAGTCACTAAAAATGACACTAAATTTTCTGGGTAAATTTTAGGTAACGTAGGCGTTTTGGAACACTAAGCATGCGCTATAGCATGGCTTAAATCATTTACCGAAACGTCTAACGTTTATCTAGGGCCCGTGTGAGCGAGGAATAAAGAGCCAATTTACAAGCAGGCTTTTACATTACTACTATACTTACATACTAACGGACGATGACAGCTGAAATTCAGGGATTACCTTCAGATTTTGAACTTTCAAATGCCGCACGGTTCAAAAGAACGCAAGCAACGTGGGTTTCCTAGGACACAAGCGCACCTGGTTCACATTACCCCTGAGCATTTGCTATAGTCGGATACAGCTTAAGTCTGCAGTGAAGCCCCGCCTTCATAACCGCCAGCCACTGTTCCTCCGCGAGGCTGCAAATAGTTCGTACGTCAACCTTTCCCTGTTACCTAAAAAGGGAGTAACCACAAAAATAAAATTATAAGCGCGCAGTATTATACGTTTTCACTCTTCTATTATAGTGGAACGTACAAGTACGACAAGTACAGTCGTATCAAGTACGACGCCATTTAGAAAAGGTCGCATGACGACGATGTTGTTTACTTCTGTGATTGGCTGGCGGAATAACACAACCTCGCGTGGTCCGTGTGCCTTTGTTGCCAACTGTTGTTTTTTTTTTTAAGTTGTATCCTAGTATAGTTGTCAACGCTCCTGAAAGGATAGCAGAATTATTCAAGACGCATAAGGTCGTATGTTAACACGTCGATGATAATTACGCGACCTTTATGCAAACCAGATCTACGTTTTCACCCCTTTGTCTGCCTGGAGGCTCTTCGCAGTACTGATTTGTTCAAAACACAAAGGAACACATAAGGAAGCAGTGTGTATAGGCTCGCGCGAACGTGACCAGCTGTTCCTATGCAAAAACCTTTCTACAAACGATCTATGTCATTATTCAGACGCTGCGTTCTAAATCTCGCAATCATGAAAGTTTCTAAAGGCCACCAATCGAGCGTATTTAGTGCATGTGCAGCACCCGGAGCGTTAAGCCTCATCGAAACCGGTTTCGTAACGAATAATAAAAAATGCCGTTTTGTTAGCACACTGTGAATCCTGTGAAGGCTATCATTGCTTCATCGTGGTCACAAATCCTATACGTGTCATATATACAGCCAATTTCAGCCGCTCTTGTGGAGCTTTTAAATAATAAAGTGGGTTAAATAATAAAGCAAATTATACAACTTTGAAGTGAACAATATGTCGCCAAATGTCGCCAGTCCATGAACGGAAAAAATTGTCGCTAAACAGACAAATCGCTAAATGTAGCTACAAAATCGCTAAAATGGCAAGACTGCGTGCCAGCCGCGCTTGCACGAAGTCAAGTCAAGATTCATGAGCGATAGCGAGACATGCGTTTGCACAGGCGACAAGAACAGCGCGGTACATTCTCGAATCTACGCAAAACATCACTCTCGGGAGCTATATCGTAAAGCTATTCCAAACTGTTTTGATTCCAAACTCCTGTCGTCAAATTACGTAACCACCGACGCAAGCATCGGGCGGTGACCCGCAGCGTTGTCTGAACAACCCAATCAAACACTCTCCTCGTTTATAGGAGGTCACCTTTGTTCGCTTTCAAAACGAATAACATTGCCTGCACTGAGAGGTGTTTGTTATCTAATTGGCTGACAAGAGGCGAGGAGCACGCTCTAGTGGAGAGGCTTTCGATCAGTCCGAGCAAGCACAGTGAAAATACATAACCGCATGAACAGGGTGGTGCCGGCTTGTCCGATTGGTCCACTTCGCCTTACTTAGCTTGCGGTGGCTGGTAGAAAAACGCGGCCGCGTGCAACGGAAGGATAAGAATGCCGCTAAAACGAATCCTCAGCAAGGAAGAGTTGGCCGAGCCATGTCGTATGCATGCCGAAAGGGCTCGATAACGTTTTACTGCCTCGCAAAAAGGTTTATCATGCACATATAAATACATGCTCACCGGCAGATGCGAGTAGCGAGGGCCTGAGCGATCGGCAGGCAGCCATCTTCCATTCCTTTCGGAATGGGGAAGTCTGGCGATTCCGAAAAATGTTCAGTTTTGTTCGGCATATTAATGCATTTTTTTTCGGGTACATGTCACTTTGACACGGTAAGTTATCGCGGTTTTGTGAGTTCGCGTGACAGGAAGGCGAAGTGGGCGCAGCCCGAAAACATTGGACCAATAGCAGAGGCCTAATGGTCAAAAGGCGTCGAATTAGGAATAGTTATTTTTCTTTTGTGTAGTTTAATCATGCATAACCAGTGTTTACGTTATATCAGACGGGGAGCTATTGCGGTTTTCGTGACGTCGCGTGACAGACAGGCGAAGTTGGGTGTGGCCCGAAAATGTTTTGACCAATCGTGGTGGGCTCATTGCAGAATTTGAATAGTAATTTCGGAATAGCTTTACGTTATAGCGCCCCTCAACATGCTGTTTATCTTCCATTTCCAAAGGGAGCATCTAATTAGTATTCGAGCAAACATAATTTGAACGTGTCCACTTTCTAAGAAAAAAAAAACGCTTGATGTGACGTGTCAGGCAAGACGTCTAATAGTAAAAAAACTACAGCTGAAGCCTTCGTGTCTAAATTAAGACGCAATCAGGCCTCGAAAAACTAATTTGCTGTTTCCTTCGACAGTGGACCTTACCGTACGATGAGATGCGTACTGTAGCGACTGGGTTCGAGAAGTGAGATTCGATTCGACGTTAATCAGCGCTATCATTGTCGCATTAGTGTTTTATTGCCTCCTGAGCCCAGGTTTGCCTAATAAAGTATTCCTTTTTCTTTTTTCTCACATTACAGCACTGTCACAATATTCAGCGAATGCAGCTATCGGCAAAGTCATGTGTCCTGAATAGAAGGCCACTATCATTAGTGAAAATTGTGGGTGTAGGATTAATAAGAAAACCGCGACATATTAATGGACGAGCATTCGTGAAACTCCTTGCGGAATCAGCAATATTGAATAGGTAATAGGTGCGAATGCTGAACATTTCATAACGGTAAAAACCCTGTATTTCTCTCTATTTCTGATTTTTTTTTACTTCGAGCAATTACGATGCACTTATAAATAATTTATGCGTGAGAGAAGCAAGGTGACCAGCACTGCCCAGAAGTGCCAGTATCTCATTAGACGTGCCTTGGAAATAACAAAAGGAAAAGCACTGCACCCTAATGAAATAAACGAGACCCAGCGCTAATCATTACAATGAAGCAAAACAAAACGTAGCACGAAATTCTTAGTCTTCGAGGCTACAGGAAAACGCACAGTGAAGACAATAAGGTTTTACAAACACACCCTGTGTTGGTCGTAACAACAACGCTGCCTGTTATTCTTCGTGTTCTTCTTTTTCTTGTTTAGTATTATTAATAGAGGAGCTGTTTAAGCCGGCCGTGAGTCCATCCGTCGCGGACAGAAAATGTGGGCCAATCCTGGCGGTAGTGCAGAAAGGGTCCAAGCGAAGTGGCATATACCCCTGTGAAGTAGCGAAGCTGAGCCTGGCTAAGTCTATCTAAGCATGGCTGGGACTATTTAAGCTTAGTCAGTCATCGATAGCCAGTCGATAGTCAAGCAATAGCTAATCAATAATCGATTGATAATCAATGAATTCCGGGAAATGCTGCGGATGACGTGGTGGTGTTTAGCCTAGCCCAAATACGTGGCCAATACCTTGCGATAGCCAATCGATAGTCAATCAATAGCTAATCAGTAATCGATCAATAAACAATAAGTTCCGGAAAGTGCTGGGGATGACTTGGTAGTGCTTAGCCTAGCCCAAAATCCAGGACTAGCTAGGTGCCCATCAGCACCGCTCCTCTTTAGCATTGCTCCTCATCAGCTCCTCTTTCACTAGCATCAGCTCCTCTTTAGCATTGCGCCTGCAGTGCAAGCTACGCATTTTTTTTTTTTTTTTGAGATACGCAGAAAGGGGAAAGCATTAAGTGGAGTAATATCTCCGACTGGTCGTACCAGAGCGCTCGAGGAAAGCGCCATAACTTTGACTGGCCGCTCAGAGATTTCGAACTGTGTTCGGCTGATTCTTTCGCAGCGCTCGCCTAATTCCCTTGGGCGGCTCTCGCACATTATCAGCCCGGGTACCAGAATCGCCTAGAGTGAACGGACACGCTCGGGCGCCTTCTTCGACGGCTTAGCACTGCGCTGACAATCCATGATGATGAGGTTTTGTTAGTAAATGGTATTTTATTATCAACATTATTGTTATCATTTTTGTTATTCATATTGTTATTGTTGTTGTTATTGCAGCCTCTGTTGGGCAGCCGCCGTTGTTTCACAATGCACCCATCCTTGAAAACCTCATGTTCAGCAGTTGAGGGCACCTACAGGCCACACGGGGTAATTGGAGATCGCCTTCGTCCTGCAGTGGGCCTAAATATAGGCTGACGATGATGATGATGATGATGATGATGATGACAGGCCACATCACCCTAGCGTTCTAACATTCTTTCGGCAAGCAGCTATCCTTGTCGGCAAGTGGTCACTGCATTCACAGCAGCTGATCAGACGCAACGCACGCCTAGAAAACTTCTCAAGAGGTCAAGAACGGGCGACGCTGACGTGATAAACGATCTCGGTTCTAGAAAAGTACAGATCAACTGTGTCAACCTCTTCGCTGTTCCAGTCTGTCAACATTACTATACAACGGGCACCCGCCATGAAAGCATCCAGGTCGCATGTCAATCCAACATAAAAGCAATTGGCCCGTCGTCGCTCTTCGGCGGCGACAGCTTGCCACCGGAAATGGCGTCACTTCTCTGCAAGCTGGCGCACTGATGGGCCACTTCCATGGAACTAGTCGGCGCTTGCTGTCGAGGCAAGTTCGTTATCTCTAACTGACCGACCACAACCGCTACGCGGAGCCGGACGTGCGCTAGCGGCCTTGTCCCTCTTTGCAGATTTACTCCCCGTATTTAGGTGACAGAGTGCTTCTAACTAATCCACAGGGTCCCATGCAGATTGTTCCATGCAGGGCTTTCCGTGCAAACTGAGCAAGGCATTCATATTTCCAGCGAAATTACTGAAGTTAACGCTAAATTGCTCACAGTCAGTTTGGACTGTTCGCAAGTTTTGAGCAAAATTTATTAGTTATGCGCTTATTCTTTACCGATCCGAGAAACTTAAAGGCCGTAATTGAAAACAGGGAAATTTATTTCTTTGCGCAGAACTTGTCTTTGGTGTTTCTTTATTCGCGCTAATAATAAACACACCACGCTGTAGTGAACTGTATTTCGGGTTTCTTTATTCGTGCTAAGAATAAAGGCCTGTCCAATGTTAGGGGCGACTTGAGCACGGCAGCAATGTTTTGTTTTCAAATTTATTCTAATTTTTTGGGTTCACCCACTAAATTTTCATCATCGCACGCAATAAAGCAGTCGTACCGGCATTCGGTGTGGAAATTCTCGCTGTTCTAGATGCACGCCGTGCTATAATCCGGTAAGCAGTTCGGAACTCGGAAACGGGTTTCATCGTTACTTCTTTCTGTAACGCAAGCTGCGCCTGAGCAACCTGGCCCAACGTCAGAAACTACGCAACAGGCAATGTAACGAAAAACCATAGGCGTAACTCGAAGAGATAAAAATAACAAGCTATAAGAGTCGATGTTCCCGTCGCTGCCCATGACGAAAAATTGGGATACGGTGGATGTTGCGATGTCGCATAACAGCATGCGAGATGTGGAAGTTGATTGCCAGGGATCAAGTTCTTATTAAAGAGCATAAATAGCGATTGATAAACACGAAACCTTGTACTGAAATTTCTGAAAACAACGAGCAAGTGTTGCAATCATGATTAAATATCTGATCTAATTATTTCCCCACGGGCCTGTCAATTACATAAAACATCCGCATGTATCGTTCTCTCCCCATCACCCGTCCAATCACACCAAAGTGCAAGTGGTGTGCGCATAGCGGGACTCGAAAGTAACAATGTCTGAAGTTACACATTTCCGAGGCCATTACCGTAAATTCCGGCATAACGCGGGTCTCTCGTTTCGGCACCTCGCGAGTCACAGTTCACCAATGGAAACGTCTCCCCATTTGTTGGAAGAGCCGCGCATAAAATTTAGCAACGCTTCGAGTCAGGCTTCTAAGTTGTTTCGTTGCAGGTATTAGGGTCAGCATAAAAACCAGTCCTGTCTGAAGGAATAATAAACTTTTTTTTCTTGAACCCAAGTAACACAGAACGTAGCGTAAACGTTGCCTGATTGTACCAAATGTCAGGCAACGTTAAACAGCCAACCTCAACGTTGAATGTACGTTGCCAGCTGTACGTTCAAGTGATGTCATAAATAAATGTCACAGCAACGTCCTGACACCCACGTTGTGTCAACGTTGCGTGTAAACATCAATTTAACGTGTAAATGGTATCAATGTAGCAACGTTACAAAACAGCACGTTCCGAGAACGTTGCCGGATGTCACCAATATTGACATTAATGAGATGCCAGGCTGCTGTAGCATTTCGCATGTATACGTTCATGCAACTATAAGATATTGTAATTTTCAACTGAACATTCATGTTTATCATACAGTGAGGTATGGAGATGTATAGTGGTTATGCAGTAATTAATATCTTCTAAGGAACACCATGTTAAATTATGTTTATTATGCTTCTCCACAGATAAGATCTGCTACAAATTATATCAAATGGCAGAAGCATTCACATGGAAAAAATGCTAATTGTTGCAACGGTTCACCTATAGTAGACAAAGTTACGCATAAAAGTATTCCCTTCTTCCACACCAAATGCACAAGACTTTGTGACTGCTTGCACGCCACATGCCCCTAAAAGTGGAAACATTAAGCAAGGGCCATCATGAATAGGCACAAGCCCCATGATACGAGCTGCATAAAAATGACGAACACATGCACACTGCACAGTGGATACACACAGATCATATCTACTTGTCCCTATAAAAAACAGTGCATTTTTTTCAGTTCAAGTATAGTTTACATCATAGAAACGGCACTAGAGCAAAGGACTATAAGCCACCAATAGGGCTGCAAACACACCGTACACCAGCGCACATTTGTTTCACACACCACACAGGACACATGCACGCAGCAGACATGTTTTTTTTAGGAGGAATCTTCGCGAGCCGCACGATAAACACAGAAGGTACGGACGACAGGAGTAAAACCCGCGCACATTCAACACACCGACACGAAAGGAAATGCGGACAATACGGGTGTAACCTGCGCCACACGAGCTATCAACCCTCGTGGATTTGATCCTTTCCACCTGAAACAGTTACAACGCACACGAAAACATCGAACACTGCACATCTGTACCTCCGATATCGTGTCAACAATTCCTGAGGCAACAATTCATGTTCACGACATCAGAAAGTTATCTAAAACTAAGTGACGGCGTAGGAAAAGTAGGCAGCATCGCTAAACGTCATGGATTGGCTTCGAGACAGCCCAAACCGTTCAAATCAGGCCACAGCGACGGCTTGATAAGGATAAACGAAGCTGATCTCGAAGGCCATGCTTATGCTGGCTGCAGATGGCGGAAGCAATTCAAAGGTAAAATACGTTTTAGAATTTCTTTCTACGCCAAACTATAGTGTAAAATATTGTTTGTTCTACAGTTATTTTGTCTCGCAACATCTATACGTAGTTGTGTGTAACCCGGCACAAAATTTTAGTATGCGAGTGTACTGGTCTATATTTTTGTCATCACAGAGGCCACAACATTCTCACAAGTATGCAGGTGGCGCTATTGTTTTTCCTCCGTGTTCTGTGATGGCGGTCGTATGTGCGGGGTGCTACGAGCGTCGCGTTTGCTTGATCGTGTGTTTTTGTGTTTGCTGTTATGAAGTAGGTCGCAGTTAGCGTGCACAGAAGTGCCTGAAGATACCTTGTGTCACGCTGCAAACTCGCCGTATGCGTGGCGCGCCAGGCAAATGTGGCCTAACGATTTTATGCCGTGGAGTGCGGTTTCTTTGTTCTCGTTCTGGAAAGTTGGGTGGACGTCGCAAAGAATGTGTGTTAGCGCGCCTCAGCTCGTCCACTACGCAGCGGCATGTATGCGGGGAGTAACATCGTCGACGCAGCACCGGCAACTTGGAGAGTGCTTCGCGACCGCGTCGTACCATTCAAAAGGTAAGTAATCGTGCTGGCTAACTACGCGCGTGTTGTGTGAGCTTCTCGTGTGTGCATAGCGTGCGCGAGCGTATGAAATAGAAGTCCCGCGACAACAGTGATACCTGTGCTGATGCTTGCTGAACGCTGGTTGTCAGCGCTTAGTTACGCAAGTTTATTGCTTCGATGCAAAATTGAAAATCTTGATAAACGTTTTCTTCCGATGAGAAATATAACGTTCGAAAATAATCGTGTTCATCATGTGCGTGCGGCGCGTGAGCTCCCGCTTTTCTCCTGAAGTTGCATAATGACTCATTTGCCTCTTTACCGATTCTTATTGCAATGACGTTTCCTTGCTTACATGGCAAGGAAACTTGTTTCATATCTACTTGTCCAAGGAAACTAGTTTCATATCTACTTGTCCAAGGAAACTTGTTTCCTCGCCATGTTTCCTTGCCTCAACGTTGTAAATAATATCTGCTTACGAAGTTTTCGGTTTACGGCAGCTTTAGAGAAAAAAAATTTAAGCAATCTCAGCTTGCTACTAGTCCAACTTACTTTTTAAGACAAGATGTTTTGACATACCTTATACGTAACTAAACATGACAGGGGAAAGTTAAACTGAGTCATGAAAAAAAAATGAATTGTTTTGTAAACAAACATTTCTTTGCTATGTGCTGCTGCGTGTCAATAATTTTACTGTGATCAAAGGGTCCCCATTATCAAGACATTCATCAGTGACTTCTACTTTGTGCTCTGTTGCCACCCTGCAATAATGCAAACATTGTTTTTGTGACTATATTTAGATGCTCCATGCATGTCTAGACAATTTGACAGCTTTATAAAGCTGTGTGCCACTGCTATAAGTTAACACAGAACTTATTTTATAGTGGCGAGGCTGTGACCCATAACAGTGCCTACATAACAGAGGAGCCACCAGACCCCTTGGCTATGCCTGCCGTAGTGCAACGTATAATCTGGATGGTCGGGTCAGGTATGTATGTAGTGTACGTGTTCCAAAAAGTAGCATCTTGGTATCATTTGTGGATAAGTTAATCGACATTAGTCAACACAGCTTACTAAATAGGCCAAATATTTATGCAACTTGCTGTTTATTTGTGTTCATAGCTGTTATGCACACCTTATTGTGTTCTATATAAAAGTAGACCTAACATGTCCTGATGTTAAGTATTTTTTCTTGCATCAATCGCTTGGCTGCAAGTGACATTTTAATTTTGCTTAGTACACACTATTTATTACTTTTTATTTTGGTTTTCTTGTTTTGAAACTGTTTCCTATGCTGTAGGATTTTATTTCCGAATTTTAGTGTTTACACTACACTCTTGTGCAGCTTCTGCGCATATAAGAATTCAAAGTGTAATGGGCCAGATATGTCATAGGTGTAAGCACACAGTGTGCTTACCATTGTTTAACATTCATATTCACGATTATTTCTGTCTTGTTCCAAGAATAACTGCCACTGGAAAATACACATTTGATGAGCTCAAACTTCTTGAAATGATACATTAAGGCCAGTATTCACTGTGCTGCAGTTACTACAGTTCTGAAGTGTTTTCTAGTAAGCCTGCTTTTTTCTCTCCCATTTTTTAATATTCTTGGCAAGCTATCCCCATTCATGCAAGTAGGCATTGTAGGAGTTGCGAGTCTATGTCCAGTTACATTATTTTTCTCTTTTTTTCAAGTCAATACAGCATAGAACACATAGCTAACTGGTAGGTAGTTCATTGTATTGATGCTCTATTATTAAAAAAGCAAACTATTTCGCACATGTCTGCTTGCTCTTGCCATGTTTGCTGGTTATTGCAATGTTGCTCGTCAAATGAATTTGATTTCAACTACACCATACAGAACAGTCTTATTGGCTTTAGTGTAGTTTTAATAGTGACAATCAACCAACAAGCCCTAATTCTACAGCTGTCAAGAAGTATTTCTAATACTTTGGGGTCCCTTTCCATATTTTCTGTTTCATCCTGTGTATTTGGTCAGCACAGTGGGCATTCGGTCTATTCATTCTGCTTGGCGCTGCTCAGGTCAGAATATGTTCAACCTGCAAGTCCAAATTAACATGATATGTGTACGACTTCATTTACTGGCTGGATGAATTGAAAAAGCATTATATCTGATTCTAAGAGTATTTTTGTCAAAAATACCAGTGTCTAGAATAAGCATCATATGCACTGCAACTCTTATAGTTTTAAGTTAGGTAGGCAAATATCTATAGGTATGTATACTTGTGCATATACTTTCTACATATTGGCTAGTGTTTTAGCTACATGAAACGGCCTATGTTGTCACTACTCTCAAGTCAAATTTATGGTTGATGCGCCACTTGTTTTTGTTGTGCACTTACACTTCTGTGGTGTCATAAGCACTGTAGATGCCTGACAGCTGAAGTATTGCAGCAGTAGACAGTTTTAGTTTAGCGTACGCTGTGTCATTGTGTACGATATAAAATAGTGGGTCATCACTGCGCATGTGCAGAACGCTATCCGACCTCTAGCGTATGCATGCTATTTCTCAGATTTAGCATTACCGTCTGTGCGTGGTTTGCGTAGTTTACGTTAAACATGGCGGTGGTCCCCGCTGCCCACTTCGAATTGAATTTGGCGTGGCTTTTGCAGAATTCGCTTCGTTCGTAGAAAATGACTGCGTAAGCAACTTTCGCTTACTGTCAGGCCGCTTTGACAACAGTGTAATATGGTTAACCTTGTGGAGTTTTCGAGATCGCTTCTCATTTCGAATGACACGAAGCCTAACGAGGGAAACCGACATATATCAGCGCCACCTGTCAGTGAAGTCGAGAGATAGGTGCGACGATTGCATATGGCCTCTGAGATCGGAATATCTCGCAGGCCAACTAAAACTAATAAATGTGTGCTGTTTAGCGTACGCTGTACTATAGCGTATAGGCGTACGCTATTAGTTGCATATGCTATACTAAAACTGTCTAGTGTTGAAGCTAACTGGCACTTACTATTGCTACAGTATGCCAACAGATACCCATCACCGTATTTGTGCATTTTCTATAAACCAGCCGTGTTTGCTAGGTGAAATTTGTAGTGTACGTATGAGTTTGCCGGTCAGTTCATGTAACTTTTCAGGATAGAATTTACACGGGGAGGAAAAGGGTACCATACAACATGACTGCTGCTAACTGACCATTTATTTGATGGAAGGATTAAAAATAGCAACACTGGATGTGTGCTTATGTTGTGCACAATTTCGTTCAGAGGGAAGGCGTAAGTTGTAATATAAAGGCATAAAATCACAATAAATGATATTTGTGTAAAAAGGAAAGTAAATATGGGCGCAGACTAACTTCAATCACTTGTCATCTAGAAAGGACGCCTTTTATTTCATGAATTGATCATGGGGTCTGGCTCGCATGTCTTGTTTATGTGGTATGCCTCACTGATCTCGTGTCAATTTTTCACCGTAGGTGAAAACAGATGATCTTAATTCAGCCTGAAGTCCTATCGCGGCAATGCACGGCCAAACTGGATGAGCAAGCTGGTCTCTTGAGTGAAATATGGGAACTTATTTGGCACATTTAGTTACCGGCCAGTCTGCTCTGTGTACATTTGACCAGTTGTGAAAAAAATACAGTGAGCTGCCTCTCATACACACTAGACAAATTTGGTGGTATCTTTAACCAAGCAAACCTCCCTTGCCTGCTCGCCTTTCTGAATTCACTTGTGAACTGTCGTGCATATCCTGCCTACTTTATTTTTCGCTGGAAATGTGCGTGGATAGCAGTCCACATGAGAATTGAGGCTTGCTGAGGTAAAGATGCAACCCAATTTGTCTTGTGTTCGTCAGGGGTAGCATAGTCTGTTCCTTTGATCATGTATATATTCAGTCAAATGTACATGGGGCAGACTGGCTGGTGCCTCAACATGTGCCCAGGAGAGCACCATAATTCACTCAAGGGAGAAATATGTTCGTGCCACTTGACAATGCACTGACACGACTGGTGCTGCGCGCCAAATTTCGATTGTTCCTCTATGGCAACCAATTGACCATCAAAATCAGTGACGAATACCACATTAAGGAAATGGGACATGTGTCAGTTGTAGAGATACAAGCTATACTTTGGCTACCACTAATTGCTGAGAGGGTGATTAGAGACAGTTACTAGGAGAGCTCTTCATCTGGTTGGCTGGCACAAACTGTACCTGTTTCTGCACTGCAAAAAGCTGAAAGACTCTACTTGGGCTCACTGAAACTGCTCTTTAAAATAAATTTGAAACAGGGTAAGCTATATAATTTTGTGTGCAGCCCCCACACTAATGCCACTGGACGTACCTGCCATTTCCGGTTACATTTATCGCACGGTTAGACATATTTCTTTTTGCTACCAGCACTTATTGACATAGAACCGGTGGCCTATTGCACAAGCAATAAAAGCACATCAAAACGCTTGGAGTAATGTGAAATTTAGGTAGGTTCATGTAAACAAAGCAAATTAATTGCCTTAATAAGAAAGTTGTGCAGACTGGGTAGGAATAGAACCTGGAGTGTAAAAGGAGCACGCTTCCCTTACGCCACGGCAGCTCTTTGGTTCTGGCTGACTTAAGGTGTGCCTAGTGCGTGTCACACTGTGCAAGTCACATTGCAGCCATTTGGTTGACTAAAGGTGCTTTCACGTTCCCACACGCAAGCTGTCTTAATGTGTCTCTGCCATCTTTTATTGCAGGTACACCTAGGAAATGTTGTATACATTGGCAACGATAACTGGGGCCTGCTCCAGTGCCATCGCCGGGATTCCCTGTTCTGCAAAGAACTGACATAACTGATGTGGGGAGCCCTGGCACTTGGTGTAGGAGTATAACAGGGGCTCCTTGTCAGTGCTTGAAGGACGGCAATGCTGTTGAGAAGCCGACATTGAGCCCCGATAAATTGGAAGCTGTGGGTAGTAAGTATCATTCACATTTTTTCAAGTTTTTGTAATGTTTGTAACAATGCATGTATTGCACCGAAATGATTAACTTTTCAGATTCATTTGATGCATATCTTTCGAAATGTGGTACCCCTGAGGAGAAAAAAATCATCTTCTCATGCTTGGTTTTGGCCGAGCGGTTGAATCGAGTGACAGTTTTTCGCGTTTAGGTAGCCTAAGAAGAAACAAAAGCAGAATTAACAAACCAGCTTATTTGTGGCTACTCATGAGTTGCATTTCTTTGTTTAAAAGTGCCTGTGAAGTGGCGCTAACCTACTTATCAGGTCCAGAATTTTCGATTAACACCGCTTCCAAAAGCTCGCGTTCTAATTTGGTTTTTTCAAGGCCAGAACTTCCGTATTCGTCATCCGCGGATAGCAACGGCAACTTTTGCAGTGTAGAGCAATATTCAACCCTTCTCCCGATATGCAACACCTGTAGCGTAGTTGTAGCTGGTCGTTCAGGCAGTGAATTGCTGTGCAGATGTAGGCAACAACACAAGAGTTAAGACGAGAGACATGCGGCAACTCTTTAACAAAAAGCTTTATTTTTGCTAACCCATGTTTATAGCTGTCAGTCACTGCATTGCACATGCGCAATTCGCACCCTTAGGAAGAAAGTAAACTGTCTGACAAGTGTACAGAAGGTGTGCTGATACACACAGAGCCAAGTCGCGAAATCTTTTCAGCCTCAATTATTTTACGTGTTAGTTGATCACCGCTTCTGCTGGAAACGGTACACTGAGCAAACGATGGTTCACAGTCACGCGAACTGCAATGACATTCAAGCCTACTGTCAAGCACATTTTTCTTGACATTGTATGAGTGTTCTCTCAGCCGGTGATTGATGCAGTGTCCCATTTGACCTATATACTGTTTACCACAAGGGGGATACAATAAACCACATTGCTAACACAGGTGACAAACGGAATTTGGTGTTTTGTTGCATATGTGTGGCATGCTTTGCCTTTGATTACACAACTTTAGAATGATATGCAATTTTCTTGATATTGTGAGAGCTTATGAATGTAGGGTATGACGGCCAGTTTTATGTCTGTCAGATGCAGTGACCACATGACCTCTACTCTGAAAAGCGCATGCACCGAGTGGTTGCCATGTGATCACTCCAGTATCTTACCGGCTTAAAGTGGCTGTCATACCATACATTCATAAGCTGTCTCACAATATCGTGAAAACTGCAGATCGTTCCAAACTTAAAGTTGTCTTCTTTGCACCTCAGAAGCTTATAAAGTTGTGTAATCAAAGGAAATATTTCAGGGCAGCACACAAGTGTAACAAAAAGCACAAAAATCCGTTCGTCACCTATGTTAGCAACATGAATTACTGTACCCCTCTTTCTTGTGGTAAACAGTACATAGGCCAAACAGGACGCTGTATCAATGACCAGCTGAGAGAACACTCTATAATGTCAAGAAAAACGTGCATGACAGTTGGCTTGCATGTTGTTGCAGTTCATGTGCCAGTGAACCATTGTTTGCTCGGTGTACTGTTGTCAGCAGTAGCGGTGATCAACTTACACGTGAAATTATTGAAGCTGAAAGATTGCGCAACTTGGCTCTATGTGTGTCAGCATCTGTACACTTATCAGAGTTGACCTACCTAAGGGTGTGAATTGCGCGTGTGCAATGTGATGAGTGACGGCTATAAACATGGGTCGCCGAAATAAAGCTTTTTGTTGGAAGTCAGCACACGTCTATTGTCTCGTCTTTTCTGTCGTCAATATCTGTGCTGCAATTCACCAATATGTTGTACCAACAAGTCAAATTTATCACTCACTCATTGGAACTTTCTTTCATCACGAATGAAATGTGGTTTTGGTACCGTGGTAGAGCATTCACATCATTTGTTAATTTTTGTTTTCTTCAAAGACTGAACTGGATGTAACAAGCAGCCGTGGCATTGCAAGGAAGCTTTATGTTAAATGAATATATTGATACTAACGTCTTAACTGCTTAGTGCAATAAAGGAAGTTGTGGGTATTGTTTATTGTGCTTTCCTTGCTCTTGTGTCCTAACTTATAGCTATAATGGTTAGGTTTTACTGAAATTTGCTTTTTGATGTTTTGCATTATTCTCCTGTGTAAAGTCACTATTGTTTGTTTCACAGTTATGCGAAGCTTAAGTTGTTTGTAAGCATTTTATAGCCTGTTTTTCACAGTAAACATGGCTTACTTCAGTGTTTCAGATGGCACTTTATAGTTTGATGTAATTGATGTCTCTGCAGGTTACCGCATTATTGACTTGGAAACCAGTGAGGTCTGGATGCAAGTGAAGCTACCGAGGGAGGCATGTGTGCATCACTTGTGCTGCTGGCCATCCTCTGCAAACGTGATGGCTGGCAGTCAGTGCTTGGATGACTTTCTGTTACTCTACGCCTTGGGCTGTGTTGACTACTTCACACTTGCTGCCATGTCTGCAAGCTTAGGCAAAAAGACGGCTGGATGCTTGGCAGGAGATAGTATCCAACCGCAGTGTTACTGTGTTGTGTTGTACATTACAAAGTGATGGAGGACAGTATTTGTGCTGTTATTAAAAGTATAAATTGTGTTCTGCCATTGAAATAAGGGAACTCGACACAAAGCAAAGATTTCGAAGTCTGACCTACATGGGAAGCAAATATATTGTGTTGTAGTTGTAGCTGTTAGTAGAGTCTAATATGCGATAGAAGACCTTGATGTTTAATAGAAATATATTTAAGTGTGTTATCAGTGTGTATCAGTGTTTAAGTTACTGTTATGTGTCATTTGTTTGCCAGGATGATGTAAGCAGACAGTAAATAAATGCATGGTTTGAGGATTATAACAAGGTTTGTCTATGGCATCACTATTATTAGGTGACCATGCATATTCAGGGTGCATATTCAAC